>NC_051159.1:96908646-97253279 GCF_013339745.2 Dermacentor silvarum
TTTCGAAATCTTTACGCGTTGTCTCTCCCATGACAATTGAGCTTGCACTTCTGGGCTGCCTGAGTACTCTCCTTTGTTTAGGCTACGCCGTGTTCTACAACAACTTCAAACCTGCGTCACACATTAATTAATTTGCATCCTATTTATTGCAATTTTATTTAGGACAATGCAGTTATGCACTGATAACTATATCAAAAACTGTTCGCTTTGCAAAAAAAATTATTTTCCTATCACTTACGCTCTCCATCATAATATATAGACCTGAGGCCGAATTCACAAAGCACGCGTTCGTAACTGCTCTTTGCCATTGGCTGGCACTCTACGGTATAAGATGTCTCCCATCATGATTGGCGGGAATTTATTCTTACGTAAGAGCGTTTTGTGAATACGAGCCCTGAGCTCTTTTCTCATAAGCATTTAGTGCAAGGTATCTTGAAACAATAACATGCTTTATTTATTAGCACCATATGTTTTGACACACAGTCATTCACTTTTTTTTCTACAAAACCATGCACATGTTCATTATAATAAGCAGGAATGAAAATAGCTCGCGGCGCGTTTTTTTTTTTTTTTTTTTTTGTTGCTAACGAAATCGCCGAAACAGCGTTGTTTTAAATGTTCCCTTCCCTTTTGCGCTCACCGCTCCCTCTTCGGAGAGATGAGAAACTAATTTCCTCTTCAAGCATCAGGTTACTAAATAAGGCATCGGGAGTCCTTTTTCATCGATTAAAAATAAAAAAAGGAAAAAAACAACAACATTAACGTCTCACTTGTCGCATGTGGGGTTCGGTGACGCCCAATTAGCTGTGCAGAATGACGCAGGAACCTTTACCTAGGAACTCCGGTCGCTGCAATTTAAACAATTTTAATTCGCCCCACTTTCATCGATAGCCTGGTAACTGAGATGCTAAACGCAATGCTTTGCAGCAGCCTGAGGCTGCATGGCCTGCGGCAGGAACGTAGCCGTCGAAGAGTCATTCACGGAATCTTTTTGCTCACTTCAACTTCAGAAACTTGACATTGCTTAAGCATACGTTGTACCTCGACGATATTTAATCAGATAAAAAAAAAAGACCAGACGCAAACCCTACAGCGGTAGATATGAGATATGAGTGAACCCAAAAGATATGAGATATCAGTAGATATGAGAGAACCCAAAATAAGGACAAATGCTTGGAGTCAAAGCACGCCGCTTTCACGAGAGCTCGAAAAGTCGGTGTTTTAGGAATTACGTTCTTGCGAGCCCGGGACGCTGCAGCGATCAACAGTAACTATCGTTCATGCACGCTGCTGAGGGCCTGGAAAAATGAATAAAGGTAAATGACGAAAAATAAATGGATAGCCCGTTTAATTTATACTCGTTAATTTAGGAGGTCATACGACGGGCGTTAACGCCTTATAGAGGCTTTATCGAACCGCTATCGTGCGTCAGTGAAGTTCCCAAGCCTGCTCGGGCTTGCTACATTAGTCAACGCGATTAAACGTTGCCTCAGATATGAGCTTCAGTGGCCTCATCGGCTAAGGGATATTATCCATGCCTATAGTCACTCCGTCGTAGTCGATATACGACGCTGCGCGACCCTTTCGCGGCTGCAGCGGTAAGCGTACCTAAGTGTACGATTAGCGTACAATAAAAAATCCCGAAAGGTATTCAGGGCACACATTTGCTTATCAGGAAATGACCACGGTCCAAACACTCTGTGCCCAGAGGACGCAAGAAAAAAGAAGGGCAGATCCCACGCACTATGGGAATCGACGTTATGCGAAGCATTCTGCAGGATATCCAGCAATGCTTGGGGTTCCTCGAAACGATTCCCAGCGGTCACACGTGTTCGTGTAAGTTGAGTTTTTGTGTGCGTCGGTCGCGAGCGTACGTGTCTGTGACGAGAGCAGCACGACGACCATCGCGTTGAAGACGATCGCATGGCAGCAACGGCGTGATTTCTGCGCCGACCGCTTGACGCGAGTCTATGACATGCCAATCTTTGGCTTCTACATAGGTATAGTGGACGAGGTTAAACGAGCGAAACAGATTCTGATGCCACCAGCGTCGTCAGCGACTACGTGTTATGCAATCATACCTATCTATGGCTATGTCATGTGATCTGTCTAAAACGATTGATGACAGTTCAATTCTAGCGAATAAATGTTAAAACACGATTAACTTCGATGATCATGAAATCGGTACAACGGTACACATATTCTACGTAGTTACGAGGATAGCACTGATGATGGTGGGCCGATGCCGGAGATATCGCAGTCTAACTCGGCGCCTCAGAGCGCGAGCTATCACAAGGAAACGACGAAGTGGCACGGGGCGCAGGCCCCGAGCGTTTCAAATCGATGGTTGGCTTTGGAACGAGAGAAGCATGTATGAGATCGTGGCAAGAGCTGTACTAGAATCTCATCCATTTACGTGATTGTTGCTGATTGACCGTTTCATTTGTATAAAGCAGGCAAAAATAAAAAAAAAAAACACCGCATATCCACGGATGAATGATGATGAGTGGGCGAAGCTCCGGAGGGAATCATCGGTAAACCGTGAATCTTCCATGTAATTCGCCCAGTCTCGCCGCACTAAATCGAACGATTGACTTCCACCAATGACACGCGCCATATGTGACGTCATTCCTATTTTATAACAGCGCCCTTCATTACAATTGCACCATCTCCCGCGTAAGGGGACGCTAGCACAGAGGCGTTAGAAACGTGCAGTACTCTCTAGTAAGGGGGAGAGGCCACAGCATCTTACGCAGCCGTTTACACATGCCGGAACGTGCACCGCGTTTGCCGACGCCATCAGCGTTTATGAATACGGGGGTAAGGCGGAGAGGCCACAGCGTCTTACACCAGCTTCTTACACGGGCCGTAACGCGCTAGCACAAACGCGTTAGAAACGCGCAGTCTTTCGTTAATGTTGGGTATTCATTGTCATCGTGGTGCGTGTGTCTATGTGCGCTTCGTGGCGTATAGTGGTTAGCGCCGCGCGCTCGGAAGCGAGGGGTCCTGGTTCGATTCCGCGCTACGTACACAACTTTCGGATTTTTTTTTTTCATAAACGTAGACGTGGCTACCTACTACGCCTACTACTACTACATACTACAGAGGAGGGACAGACCCACACCCTAAGGAGCTTCGCCCCTAAAAAAAAGAAAGAAAAGTGGATCGGGGCCAAATGGTTAGAGCACCAAGCTGCTCTGCTCGACGGTAGAGGTTCGATTCCACTGCCGGTGGTACCCCATTACTTTCTTTTTGTTAAAGAGATGCGAGACAGGAACGAAGCTACCTACCTACTTACCGGCCGCAAAGTGCCAAGAATGAGGCGTGGAATGCTTCGCATTAAAAACTCGGACATTCGGTTCAGGGTACGTTGAATGCCCTGCATGCTCAATGTTTCCCCATTTACCTTAAGTGTGCTAAGTATTGCTATACGCGATGACTTTGTTGGAGGAACTGCCATGTTTAAGGAGATGTTCGACGTGCTGCTTTCTTTCAGCAGTGGCGAAAACATAGTTTTTTTTTCCTCGAAATCCTGTAGCCAGAAAATAACTTGAGCATGTGCTTTAAGCCAGTGAATCAACTCTCTCTACTTAGATGATGCAACGCAGTTTATTTAAGAAAATAACAATATTTCATTGTGTAACTTTGAGGACTTTGAAGAACACCCAAAGAATCATCCTGTCACATGGACTTTCTTTTAGTGGAGTCGGCAGCACCTTGCAATAAAATTATGCATCTTTGGCGCACTTATCGACAGTCCGCCATAATTCGTGACTGAAAATGTTTTTCGGAATCAGACGTCTCCGACAATAGAGGAAGCTGGTTGCGCTTCGTGTTATTTTTTACGTTCTATCTCTCTTTTTCTAACAAAAAAAAAAGCTGGTTACTCTCGCAATCATCATTACTAAATAATCAGTTTCTATCTTGGTCTTTGCTAACTTCACATGTTTCGCCGAAGGTGAAATATTAGGAGCATCTCAGTCGTAAAACTGAACGCAATGGCATCTCCTCCAGTTATTCTTGAACATAGGGACCACGACTTTGATATCTATATGAAAAAGGGCACCTGACCGAAACCAAAACCTTGGTAAAAAGGCAGTTCGCTTGTTTAGTCTCAGGAATGAACAAAACGATTGACTGTTTATGACGCATGTAGAACGAAAGAGCGAGAGAAAAAGAAGGACATTGAGGGTAACTAAGTTGCACTTGATTAGCTACGCTATACAAATGGAAAGAGAACTGTGAGGAAAACAAAAAGGAAAGATGGATAAAGAGGCATACATTCACATTCAAAAGCATTCACTGTGGTCTCAAAGGCGTTCGCAGAGGCCAGGCGTGCTTGAAAAGAACAGCATGGCTTCAGTGGCTTTATGTGCGGTTTAAAGTCGAGTCTATGGTCCCAATATACTTTCATCGGGAGCGCTCTGTCGTCCAATCGGCTGAAAGCAGCACGTAGAGTCAGACAAAAACTAGATTACACCGTATGCAGGACCCTACACACCCTAATGCCACGACTCATTAATGTCCCTGCGTGGCCAGAGTTGCAATTAACACTGACGGTAGCGCTTTCTTCCCAATTATAAGCGGACAACCAATTATTTTTACGTGGCCCAAAAACGCGCTTCCGGCACATGGAGAACAGATATGATACCCGACATGCTCAAGACAACAAGGAAGTGGTTTTATAGATGATAATTATTTCGTAGCTCTAAATCATATTTTCTAACGTACAATAAAATTTCTGCGGACTTTAACGCTTCTCTGCAGTAACTGTTTGAAAAGCGAATAAACCAATCTGCAACAACAAGCGTGCAGGAAAGAGGTCACGTGAAATGGTATATATGGACGTAGTTGATTGAAGACAGAGGCGTGTTTCAAAAAAGTAGAAACGTTTCGTGTTTATCGCAATATACAGTGATTCAAGGAATAAAAGGGAGTTGACGAAGAGAAAGAGGAAGAGAACCTGAGTTGGTCGAAGGCGAAGAAGAAAGCTAGCGTATATGACATGGCAAATTATCAAATGAAGAAAGGCCATGCATACGACGCTGAGTGCGCCAATCAATGGGAAATGCGTCAAAAATGTTGTGAAAGAAACGGCGCAATGACACGTTGGCGAGGGAAGACAGAAGGGCATGTGACCAACGATGCTCTGGGACAGCGACGTTTGTGTTTGGACTACAGTGCCAATGGCGGGCACCAAGGATATTTGATAAAGTCATGCTCTATGACGGTGTAAAAGATTGCGTGATGTGTATGACGTAGATATGAGCTGTTTCCCGGAAATAGAAAAGTGGAGTAGTACTTCAGGACTTCGCAATGTAATGGTAACCCACCCCAGTGTTGCGTAAAAAAAAATCGGAAATAATGTCGGCACATAGCATTCAATGCCATAGAGTGGGCATGACTAGGTGTAAGGATTAATGCGGAATATCTCAACAAACTGCGCTGTGACAATATCCCGCTCAGAAACGCTGGAGTCGAGTTGTAACAAATGATTGCGTACCTGAACGGGCAAAGTCTCAAAGTAGGTTTGAAAGTTGGTAGGCAGAAAACTAAAGTACGTAATTCGTAGTAGACTGGCAAAGAAACAAGATTTTGCGATTGTTAGTCAGCCCTTCTTGAAAATGTGCAGGAGTACGTTCACCTGGGCAAAGTAGTTACAGGAGACATGGAACTAGAGAAGGAAATTTCGAGACCAATAAAAAAATTAGAGATCATACAGGAAGTGTTTGAAGGACAGTTTATTGTTAGAATTAAAAAAAAACACACCATCAATGCATTGTGATAATAACCTAAGGAACTACGTAACTCTAAAGAAATGTGGACACATGCGCTCCGTTACACTATTGCGAGAAAGCCCCTTTCTATGGGCGCACTCTCGAACAATTTAGCTAATAATTTATGCTGAGGTTATCATGCCCGAATGAATCTGTATTTTGCTAGTTAGTACACTTCATTGTCCTAAACATATGCAGGATATAGGGATATGCAATAAGGTGCTAGCACTTAAGATTTTGATCTCTACAATATTCTTTGTCACTGTCTTCAGGTGCCTTTAAAGTTCATGAACTAATAGTGCTGGTCCACGTCCAGTGGAAACATATATCATCCGCACTTCCTGTTTTTCGTTTTTTTTTCTATCCAGAGTACGAAATTTCCCTTGGGGTCTTCCATGACAACGCACCGTCATCGAAGCATAGACTCGGGAAAAGCTGGGGCAGCATTCTGAGTTGTGTTTCGATGATAGACGACGCAAACTTTCACCAACTCTGTACTGATCCCGCCGCAGAAAAAAAAAGACGAAAAAAAAGGGGGGAAAAAGAAAAGAAAAGAAGAAACGAAGAGAAGAAAAAGCAAAAAAAAAAAAAAAAACACGCACAAGAAAAGCAATGGCCTTTTCGGTCTTCTTCACCGTCAAGCTTTTCACATATAAGAGAGGTAATAGTACTGCTGTCTTTGTATTTATTTTCTTTTTGGGAATTTTTTCCCCTGTAACTCCTTCATGCATTTATGTTTAGGTGAATGATAGATCGTGGAAGTAATGCGGTGTGTTCTATTTATGCTTATCTTTTTGGTTATTAGCCGGCGCATTATGGAAAATTTGGCTAATGAAGAGCTGTTGTCTCAGAATTCTAACGTATGATAGTGAGAGAATGAGCGAGTGAGTGAGTGAGTGAGTGAGTGAGTGAGTGAGTGAGTGAGTGAGTGAGTTGTTAAAAGCGTGGCCCTTCGGCTAAATGGGGTACAGAGGGTGGGATGAATGTTGCAGTGGGAAAGACAGTGAAACAAAAGTAATAGGCAAAG
Source organism: Dermacentor silvarum (assembly GCF_013339745.2). Lineage (NCBI taxonomy): Eukaryota > Metazoa > Arthropoda > Arachnida > Ixodida > Ixodidae > Dermacentor > Dermacentor silvarum. The sequence goes on from NC_051159.1 coordinate 96,915,451, forward strand.
TCGCACGTCACAATACCCGATAAAAGAAATATGAACATTTTTCAAAAAGAACAATAAACATACAAACACAAATACAGTAAGTAAAGACGCTGTGTGCCAGTGCCCTACTGGTGCAAGGTGTGCGAACGCCATAAGTACTCCAAGTTGTTTTTTTAAAGATGTAGAAAACTGGGAAGATACGTAGGCTATGTTAGAGTGGCAGCTACTGCAAAATCCTTAATTCATTACAGAAGGAACAATAAATAGGAAAGACAAAACGAAAATATCGACAAGCACTATAGACACACAAACACAAGAGTGCCTCTACGGGCACCTGCACCGAAATCACCGCCCAGTACCTATATAGGACGGGCACCCATCACACAGGAATAAGAGTCCGCATAATTACTTTCATGTATACATACCGGATGTTTCAGCGAACACTTTCAAAAATTTTTAATGGTTGCCTGTGGCTGATAGCACAATTCTAGTTCATAAGCTGGTCTACTCGAAGAGGCGGACATTACTTGCAAAAAAAGAAAAATTGAAATGCGTAATCGACTAAATCACAAAATATTACTATAGTTACGTTTTTAACTAATTACATCGTAACCCATGTGCAATTTACAAATTCCAGCCATGGAGTTCGCACGGCAGTTGTTCCTAAGACTATAGTGTATATACTGAGAAATTGCGATGGGCGCTCACAGCACGCCTCGCTTATCAGGGCATGACCGCGTTCCAAGCACTTTCCTCACCATGACAGGACGTCTGTCAAGGATGTTCAAACGGTGAGGCAGACGAACACGCTGTTGGTCATATCGTGGACATTATATGAGGCTATGCTCCACTTAAGCATCGGGATTATGACAGAAATTACGCCGTGCGGACATTGTTCTTTTGATGCGACGCAAGTGAGGCGCGTAGGCTACGTGTAGCGTAGGAGATGGAGGAGTGTGTCGAAGATCTCGTATATCTTTTGGTTGGGCGAAAACCGCAGGAATGGCTCATATCTGTAACGAAGAGAAAACGTAGCCTGTTCGTCCAACCAAATGTCCTGGAAAGTTTGAAAACTTGAAAAAAAAAATGGCACAAGTTGCCTGCCCACTTTTCTAGTTTTTCATCGCACGAACAGTATGCAGACAATTGTCACGCATACCATGACCGGTATATGAGTGCAGGCGAAGGTGAAGGTGAAGGCACTCCATAGCAATATTTACTGGCCTGGGCAGTTGTCCAAGTGTGTAGACGTGTCATGATAAACTGTTTTATGAAGTACTTCAACGAATAAGCGGAGGGGGACAAACATGTCCCGCCCCTTATATAGGCAATATTTACCGGAATTACTCAATGTCCAAGTATCTAGACGTGTCATAAGGAACGTGTTTTAGGAAGCACTGGGGAGCAATAGCGAGTGCCAATAAACGGCTGGGTTGCGAACATGTGTTACGCCTAGGTGATAATCTATGCAAGCACAACATAAACGACAACGAAGAGCGCGTCGAATGAACTTTTCGCGCACTCGACAGCCTGCTGAGCCTCACGGTCAGTGGAAGAATGAGCACACGGTGAAGGAACGGTAAGCAGTGGTGCGTTTTTGGTGCTTACGTAGAGCAGATCAACACTAAGTGCAGTGCCAGGTGCGTCGGGACCGCGAGCCGAAACGTTTTGTATGAAAATTAGTCGAGATCGGAAAGCCAATGTGAAGGTCATGAAGATGGTGAAACACGCACTCTTAAAAACTGGAAAGACTTCGGGGTTCAAACGGCCGGGTATGTGCGTTATGATCTTTGCCATGTACGCATAGCTGAGTTAGCTTTTGGTAAAATGTTACCGTGAAGTTTGCGATTACTCACTGGGTACATAATTGAGAAAATTAAAGAAGAGGGGGATGGCTAGAGAAAATGGCTGCTTCATGTTGTCGGGAACGCGTGGTGCATTTCTGGCATCCGAAGAGAAAACAGGAGTGCTTTGTGAAGTTTTAAGAAGCATTCCAATTTGGAACATAACATTTTCCAAACCCACGTTCTCGGGTACAGCCCCCCCCCCCCCCCCCTCCCGCCTCCTTGGTAATACGAAACCCTACATACGTCACGTCCATCCTATTCTGGCGTGCGATTTACGGTCAGAGGTCATTTCTTCAATGCTACTGCCGCCGTTTCCTTTAGATCAAGGGTCCTATCAATCTGGATTTTGCGGGAGCCTGCTATTGTGCAGCATCACCGAGAGTTGCCATCACATGAGCTCACGTCCATCTCTACCTAACGTTAAGGCAAAGGAACAAAAATACATAGCACGAAGATTCCTCCCCATCCATGCGTGATGCTCTAATCCAAGGCAGCGAGCTTTCAACTTGTACGGGATGGCCATTTCCGGATGCCGGAGGGGCACACTGTACATCATGAGTTTCGGCTGGCTCATTGCGTGGCCTCGCTATCGTAACGCCGCGTGTGAAATAAATTGCACTTCAATTCCCCCCCCCCCCTTTTTTTTTTTCTTTGGATGCCGCTCGCTCATATATGCTGCTGATGGCACGGCGTGACCTGACTGACTTATCATTGAGACACAAACTATGTACGCTTCTGGTACTTTCATTGTTCCCACCTCAATATTTGATACTATAATATTTTTAAAAATTATGTTAAATTATGGGTTTTGCGTGCCCAAATCAAGATCTGATTATGATGCACGCCGTAGGGGGCGACTGCGGATTAATTCGGACCACCTGGGGTTCTTTAACGGGCGCCTAGCGAAATGCGGCCGCCATGGCCGGGATTTGCAAATATGATGAGCTACTGAAAAAATGTAATCTATAATAAGTAACCAGGGATTATCGCTTCCTCCTTTATTGTACCTAACAAGCTTTCACTGCAAAGTACTTATTCGGTCTCTGTAGGAAGAGACCTTGGTTTGTTATGAAGGTGGTAACTTTGTAGCGCGTTTGATGTTCCGCATATAAAAGGTCTTATAGCTGGTTTTGCGAAGCTGGGCTGATCACAGAATTTTGTGGGGAGAACCGGAGCATTGCAGGTACCAGCAATGTGAGCGGCATTAGATGACCGGAGCAGTGAATGCGATTTTATTTGTGAATGAACGAGACGAAGGGGAACCAAGGACCCAGAATTTTGTGAATCTCCATGTTATGAAGCCAACAGATAATGAAGGCTGGAAAAGCATAGGGGACGTTATTGTAGTTTTAAATGAAGTGTAGAAATGATAATTTGAAGACAAATTAATTAAAGGGAACGAAAAAAACAACAACTTGACACCGGTGTGAGCCGAATCCACATCCTTCGTATTGAGTTGCACTGCCAATTACGCCATGGCGATCGCTGCTCCCAGTCCCACATTATTTGATAGCAAGACTGCAAATCGGACTAGTTCTTGAGATATATGTATGTATTTGTAACCTTGGGAGTGTTAGCAAGCGCCACTCAGGCCATCGGGGCGGATGTGCAAGAACCTTTTAACCAATGGCAACATGTAGTGCGTGAGATTTATTAGCAAGCAGCTGACTAATAAGCCCTCGTATGCTTCGTTATGCAGTCAACCTTCGCTATGTAGTCAACGAAAAGAAGAGGTTCAAGAACCCGATTTTTGGTAATTCCGATCCTATATAGCCAACAGATAATGAAGCCTAGAAAAGCATTGGGGAAGTTATGTGTATATTTACTTGAAGTGTAGAAATAATAAATTTAAGGGGAATGGAAGTGAACGAAAGAATAACTTGCCGTGGGTACGAGCCACACCCACAACTTCCGTTTACGTTCATTGCATAGCGACGATCTCGACTACGGCAGGTTTGATGCTTTCAGGTGGCGTACGAGGGTTTTTAGTGAGGTGCCTGCGCCTAAACTTTACATACTACGAGGCGCAATCGGTCAAAATAGTGTTCCACATTCACCGCGATGGCCTGAGGGCAATGGCCAGCGCTCTCAGAGTTACACATACATAAATACCGAAGAATGCGGGCGTGGGAACAGTCGCCATCGTAGCACAACTGGTAGTGCAACGCATGCTTAATGCGGAGGTTGTTGGTACGGCTACTACCGGTTGGAAAGTTGTTTTTTCCGGCCACTTTCATTTCACATTTCCACACTTCAATTGAAACTACAAATAACTTCCCCTATGCTTTCGTAGGCTTCATTATGTGCTGGCTTCATATGATTGTGTTTTTTTGAGGATGTCGTTTAATTTCACTTATCAATATGATTACTAAATTCATCTAAAAATTCCTATGTAATTTTACAACAATGGAATCAATACTATACTTCAAGCCACAGAATGGTCTAATGGGTAGAGCATCGGGCGGCGCAGCTGAGGTAAATCTGTTCAAAACCAGTGGATGAACTTGCGCCATAGGGTATGTAACACTGGGTATGGGCTGATCTTCAATGACGAGAAACAAAAATATTTAATATTTATCCGGTGCTCGGCGGAATCGGACCAGCGTCATATATATTACAACAATCTTGTCTTAATATACATGCAAACATGCATCATCGGTGGGCGTCGCGGCGACGGCGATAAAGGCGTCAGCGTTTCTAGATGTAGAGCAAAGCAACCGGAGCTCGGCAGCACACACACCTCATACATGAGGAGTTCTGCCGGTGACAATACGGTGTGCAGCTACATCGCTGTAACGCCAATCGCATTAACAACGGCATTCATCGTGAGATGGGTTCCGCCGGAAATTTTTATCTCCTTGGTAAGCCAGCTGTCTCGTCAACAAAAAATCGTTTGTCGTAGCACATTCGGTCATTGAACGGCATGGAATGGTTCGCAAACACTTCTAAGGGATGAAGTGGCAACACGTGTCACTTGGGAAAATAGCGGGTTGGACGTGTTTAGCAAGTCACACATCGCTAGCTGCCGCAATGTTAAGTGCGTCTGCCTGCCATATCTCGCCGATTTTTCAATGAAGAATCTCTACTCTTCGGCTACTTCGTGGCTGCAATGCAGACCGCCCTCTCCTGTCTAGACGGCGTTGAGCAAGAATGTTGGCGCTGTCATAAACAGTGGCGGTCTCGGAGACCGCAACTCAATCTGGCCACTTCAGACAACACCGTACTTGATTTAAACGAGATGCATTCTTCAGCATCTTCCGGCGGGAGTATTTTCATAGTGAACTTTAGAAATTTATATCTCTGATCAGTTCGCAGCGCTGAAATTTATGCTCGAGAGACGCTGTCATACTATCTCCTTTCGTTTCTTTTTTTCTTGGAGACGTACTAATACTTAGCACGTGAAGGACTATCCTAAAGAGTAACTTTTTTTCCTTGTTGAACACTTCTAGTTGAGCAAACTCGAAGCTGTTTCACTATCTTTCACTCTCTCAACTTTGCTTTTGTCGCCTCTGTCGTACTCGCAATAAGCAACACGTGCTATGTTAGGCAACATGGCTTGGGACGAACCAATGAGAAATGTTTACGCATTCAAAGAAACGTTCGCTTTAGCAGGAACTAATAAAGCCAATGACATTGGACAGGTAGTTTCTTGCATATTTCACCTCCAACCTATTTTTAAATGTCTGCGCTACGGAATTTCGGTTATTGGTTGATCGCTGGCTGCATGGATTGCCTATCTGCGGGCCCGACAATTCGGAACCCACTTTCTGTTGTTTCCCATAGGTGGTTGGTTGATTGCATTGCTGTAAGAGGCAGGCAGTTCAAGAGTGGCTAGCCTAAGTGCCAGTGTTAATTTCCCCGTAGCTCTGTTTCCAAGTGGCGAGGTTCTTGGCACTAAACCTTCCAGGAAAGCCAATATCAGGGAAAGGTGTAACATTTCATGGCATTGTGCGACTTTCCGATGTCGAACTAGAAGAGCGGGTCACCACAGTTTCATTGCTGTCCAAGTATTCGTTAAGCTTCCTACATCCATGCTTGTTCTATTCTTACCTGCATAGTCTCCTCGGTAAATCTTCACGCATTTTCGTCTACGTTAATCTAAGGTGTTCGTCAGCGTCTGGGACAATTGGAGAGCTCGTCGCGTTGGTGCACACGCTACAACTGTTTGAGCACACATCTTTCTCTGCGTGCTTCCGCATAGGCGCAGGCAGATACGTCGATGGGTCCACGGATTCGAACCCTGTACAGCCTGAGATTATTCGCTGTGCGACACTATTTAATGCTCATGGTTGATTTTAATGGGCGCAGTTTTTCCTTTGCCTCATAATGTTGCTCAGGTGGCATCGTAATTTACTATAAGGATCATTCTTTCGCCTGCTCTGAGGGCTTCCTCACAGCTCGCTACTTTTTTATGCGTGATTGGTTTCTTTTGCTGTTTCAGACTTTCAGCAGTCCTTTTCATTCCTGCAAGATTCTGTGGTTATTGAATGCCAAGCTAGTGTTTCATACCTGCGTGATTCCCTTCTACTTTATGTTCGCGCTTCCCATCGAGTTGTGCGTATACCAGCTGATCGATGTGTAGATAACTCGTTAATATCGGTATGTGCATCTGGTCGCATGATCGGTGTGCACTGATGGAGCAGGACCATAAGAAGCAGTTTGTGTAGAACTTCGAGTTCTGGGTGTATTCGGTTTTGGTCGTTAAAATGGTTGTCATTTGACAACCAAAGAAGCCTGTCATCAGCAGCGACATTGGGACTTTTCAATGCAATTAACCAATCCAGCAATGTGACTGGTCGCGCTGTGCCCGCGTTATTCTTTGTACTGAACAATGCTAGAGACAATATACCTGTTGAATGAGAGCTACATCCCCACTGCTTGGGTTTTCGTAAGCGCTCTTTCGATAATATAATCAGTGCAGAAATGCCTACTTCACTCATTTTGCTCTTTAACAGGATACATCCTGTACAGAAGACACTGCTGTGTCTATTTGCACAAGCACTGTATTTATTACTATTTTCTCTAAAAACATTAGGCGTAGTGATGAACAATATTGTACGTGAGCAAACGTCCATGAGCCGGTGCCGAACATTCGCCCACTTTATCTTGGACCGGAGTCATACTGAGTGCGCCGTCATAGCTTCAGCTGCATGCATTTGCCTTCTTTTTCTGTAATACCAGCTCGCCTAAGATTATTCGGTGCATTTTCTATCTCACACTTCTCCGTTTTGCTCTAGTTTCACCTCAATATTCTCCCTTAATTTCTGGCGATTAGTCATAACAAACGCATTCGCCTACGTGTGATCAGTACGATTGTAAGCAGCTTTCAAGTGCGCATCCCACAGCATTGAATGCTGGGGTAACATGAATTCTACGCTGCATAATCTGAAACTGAGCCCGTAGAAAACTGGTCGTGGCACACTTGGTAGCCTTTTCAGAAACAATAACTCAATATTTTGCACTCGTTTCCCGCCAGTTTTTAAAACGATGCTTTGTTTGCGAGCCACGATCGCGGACTTTCGTGGCCTTGGCTGCTGGCTGGGTACTTCTGCTGCTGTCACCTCAAATACCTGAGGCTTAAAAAAAAACAGCAAAGCTTGCACTAGGCCGCTCAACTCCAAGCTTAACTCAGGCATAGCCAAGGCCAAACCTATGGCTTATACCAAGCTCAACCTAGATACAACCAAGTTCAACCTCGACATTGCCAAGTTCAACCTAGCTACTACCAGGAGACGCAATCGATCGGCCAGCTTCGTTGTGTCTCGAGCTTTGCGTGGCCTATAGTGCAAGCTTTGCCTCCCCATTACGACGACAGAAGTGAAATTGCACGCTGGAATGATTAGCGGCCACACAGCTAGCTGTGGAAGAAGACGACGACGACGAACGCGGGAGCAGTGGCAAGAGCGCGTGCCGAGCACGAGTTCGACCGCTAACCGAGGGGCGCCAACGAGCCATCTGCGGAAGAAGACGACGACGCTCGAGCCAATGCTGATGATGATAGTTTCGTGAAACGCGCACTTTTTACGGCTGGCTTAAACAGCTTCGCTGTTAAAAAATTAGTCACGTGCTCTGAGGTAGGGTCGAACATCGGTTCCCCATCACATCCGCCCGATGCTCTAACCATGCGGCCGCAATGGCACGCTTCTGTCGTGTCAACGCCAACCAGCTCTTTGCGATGATCACGTCGTGCGCCACATTGCGTATCACGGGTGCGCGAGGGCACATGCGCGGGCCCCAGTTTACTTTATGCCAAAGCCGCAGAAATGAAATGGTTAAATTTATAGAATTCGAGTAACGGCTTTAATTAAAGCTACGCTTCACATGTATTGCATAATGGTCGTTGCACCTGCCGCATTTTTTTTTTCTCCTTTTCTTTTTCTTCGCGTGAACCAAGGGGCCTTGCAAATTGAGCCGAGACAGAGCTGCGTGTGTTTAGCCCCACCTCGAAGATGTTTCGCATAGTGTGTGGTCATCTTTAAGACGCTATTGTAGGCGGAGCATACAATGTCATATTGAGGTCATTGTAGGGTCTCTAGGGTTGAGACAAAGGCGAGTGTGGGCGGCTGCAGCCACTGGGAAATGCTCCAGAGCTCCGACTCTGGGCCCCCGGAAGCTTCAATAAAATCAAAGGAAAGGCGCTGGATCTAGTTTGCAGATATACCATAATGCAAAAGGTTTTGATTGCTATAGTAAGTGGATAAAACTTCGCATGCGGCAGAAAATATTCAGTTATGCTGGAAGTTTGAGTGCACACCCTTTCCAGAGACAGGGGGGGGGGGGGGGGGGGGGACTTCAGTGTAGAGGCGTAATGTAGCATTACTCGACCCCGCGCATTCGATTCTTTCACTAATGCTTTGTCTCAAACGTACCCACGCAACACGTACCTTGAGCTATTTTATTTCCCTCCGTCTTTCAATGAGCGCGCGGATTTCCTATGGTACTTCCTCACGTGGCGTCTTTGTATTTCCGCGAGCCGGCGTGCGCCTTAGGGCACAAATAGCTTTGTTGTTGTGTATTATGCTAATGCGTAGGGTTGTCTACTGCAGCAGTGAGGTGTAAAACTGGGTGAGTTGGTTGATGTTCATTGTAACGACAGTGCTAATCGGACGACGTCATAGAGAAGAAAAACACACAGGAAAAGCGCTGCCTCTGTTTCTCCGCTTGTTCGTGTGTTTATCGTCTTTGTGTCACCGTCCCATTTGCGCATCCGTTATAATGAATCTACTGTATCCTTTTGTTACTCATGTAGTTGTCTCTTTTATGCGGTGATTTTTTAAGAGTTTGTTTTTGACAGCATAGTTTTTGATGCATTATATTTTGTCCCTCCAGCTTGAATGAACAGAAATGGCGGGTACACTTCGTGGTAATGTGAGTATATTCATCCTGCGTTAGCATATGGCATCTCAAGATGCTACAATGGTGTGAGAATACTCGCATAATCACATTATAAAGTTTTTAATAAACGTGTTGGACCAGCATAAAAATTGTTGGGTTTTAATGCCAAAACCCTGATTTGATTATTAAGGCACGGTGTACTGCGGGACTCTAGGATAATTTCGACCACCTTGGGTTCTTTAACGTACAACTAAATCTAAGTACATATGTGTTTTCGCATTTAGCCTTCAGCGAAGTGCGGCCGCCATGGCCGGAATTTGATCCCGCGAACTCGTTCTTAACAGCCGAACACCATAGCAACTAAGGAACCACGGTGGGTTTGTACTAGCAAAGTAAAAAGAACAAAAATTATTAGAAATCAGACATCTCAGTGTACTGCGGGGAACATTATTTAAGAAGCGATAACACATTAGCGCGAAGTTCGAAACATCCTGAGGGCCGAGACTGTGCGACATGGCAACACGCAGCGAGGAAGCTCCAATTAACATTCTTCTGTAATTTAGAATACCGCACTTAAGAATTGGTGCATACTTTTTCTGAGTAAACAACATACTATGCAATCGCACAACAATCCGTAGGTGCAATCTGATCATTATGCTGTCTTCGCGCTAATTTTGAACCATCGGCATGCCTTCAAACGTTGAAAGAAAGAAGCGGACTTGGAACGGGTAGAAACGCTAAGAACAGGTAAATATGTTCAGGGGAAATACATGATAGCAAGAAATCATGGTGCGTGGTGTTTGTGTGATGGTGGTGGCGGAGGTAGCGGCGAGCATTTCCAACCTTGCAAGACTTATCGGGTGTTTCTCCGCCTCTAGACCACGCATCGAATTCAGTAGAGGATAATGCGGAGGTATGATTACGCACTCGGACGTATATGAATGCCTTGGGAGATTGTCGAACAGGACAAGTGTGACCGAAGTGACGAGAAAGAAAGAAGGTAGGCACGCAGCAGTTCGTGTCCCATCCAACACTTCTTCACCTCCCTAGAAACATCCATCCATCCCACACAGTGCGTTCTCAATCAAGGAACACAAGCACCGCAATTTGTCGCCAAGATCAGCACCGCGGAGGAATTGCCTACACAGCTATCTCCTGAAGGACCACCGGTGGTGAAACGAGGATGACCAATTTCCCTTGTATATCTACGAAACTATTCTCCTAAACAAACACTTGCCAATGCTATTCCCTTGAACTGCGTTATCGTTTCTAGAGAAGAATTCCTGCTGTCTCAACCTTATTCACTATTCGGCCGTTACGCATGCGTTGTTCGCTCAGCTTGCACACCCGCAGGCCGCCCGCCCCTATTCCCATTCCACACAATTGCGCAATACTGGCTAGGTTCTCGCATTTAATCTTCGAGACACGAACAAGGGGAAACAAGGATAGGAAAGAAAAGGGAAGTGAGATGAGAGTGGAGAGAGAAAGGGGGAGCGGGGCGCCGCCAGTGCCGCAGTATACGCTCCTGTCTCCATCCCTTTCATTGGCTTCACTCATCACGCTTGCCTTTTTTTTTTTTTTTTTGCAGGAGCTTTGTTTTTTGGGATGTCTCGGACACACGTGCCTGCGCAGGCGCTCCCCGGGGAACTTTGCATCGTGCCCCGGTCGGTGCGCCCAGATAAAACTGGAGCCAGCGGAGGAAAGACGAGGCGCGCACATCAAGTGGTCGCTGCCTCCGCGTAGGCAGTGCCCGTGGGACCGGGTCCGCTTCCTGGATGGCATTGACGCTTTCTCTGCTGACTAAATTGCGCCGTAGACGCAGCTGCCCGTGAAAGTGGGAAGAGAAAAAGCATGAGAAAAAAAAGTAGCCCTGGTCATTTCCTCCGCGTTGTCTGCGATGTGAGTCCTGTATCGGTGCAGCTGGAACAGTCGCCGCTGCTGCTACTGCTGCTGTTTTTACTGCGTCTTAGCGGGTGCACCGCTCGTATGTTCTCGTCCTTTAGCGTTTCTCGCGCATTTGCCGCCCGATAACGCTATATATAGAGAGAGTTGGTGTGCTAAATCGGCAGTGACGCGTGATTTTATTGCTGAATTCTTTCGGACGTACATTCTTCTTCGTCTCTCCGTTTTTGTTTCGTTTTTATTTAGATTTTTTTAGTATGACGTATTTCAAGAATTTCCCGAGAACGTATGAAGTGAGCCCTAAGAGGAAGCATGTAGGGTCATCGAGAAGAGCGTGATTTCCGAACTGAAAAATAAAATAAAAATACGAAGTCTGTTGCTTTTTTAGGATCGTGTTAACAGGTGGCTCTTCTTTTATTTGCTGCCTTTCCATGGTTGGGTTCTTTATTGGTCACTCGTTTACATCACTCTAAGCTCATGCGGGTTTCTTCGTTCTCCAGTCTGAAAAATTGAAAAACTTAATCGCACGTGACAGCCACATAGCCCCAAACTAAAGCCAGCAAAGAATCTACTTTGCTGTTTAAGTCAAATTTGTGATTACTTGGTTCTGGCGGCTCGCACAAAGAGTCGTTTGCAAATAAAGTTGATGTCTCTCTGTCTTTTCTCTCTCTCTCCCTGGCATGGCATGTTTCGCTTGCTGCTCAAACCCAAAAGTTTTGTGTTGGAGTATTGCGAGGCCATCAATGATTTTATTTGTAGAGGCCGCGCTTCAGCGAAGCAAGATTAGCTCATATCGACGTGATCACCTACCCTATAATAGAAAAAATAAGTTTACACTCCTTGGAGCTCATCTTGTCCCCAAATGATTCTCGCCATCTCTCTTGCTGGAGGCTCTTTTCTTGGTAGCTGTGCGCTCTTTACTTTCCTGTCAAGAGGGCTATCCCGCCCGTGACCGTGATGCGCATGCCATAAGTGGCCATACAAGTACAGGCGAACAGCAATAAACAAAAGAAAGACCTGCAAGATAGATGACAATTATTGCTTGGGTACGAGATAAGCTCTAAAGGGTGCACCTTTTCTTTTAGTGTACAAATATGTACTCGAGGCAGCCTATCAGCAAAAATCAATTACGTATCGGCTGACCGTGGGTCTATATTTTGCTAAAGTTTAACATTCCAACGCTCAAAAAAACAGCTGGATTTTTACGAGAACCTAAATACCCCCCCAAGGTGGCATTTTCTTGTATAATACACATCAGGTGAAATCTTCAAGCAGCAATTTCATCGTTGACACCTGGTCGCCTATCTTAACTTTTATTTCATATGACAAGTTGTCTGGGCTCACTTGTTAAGCTTCTTTCTACATTTCTTCTAAGCAATGAGCATGAGCACATTTGGATGTGCAACGCTGCATGTTATAGTTTTGTGCACGCTATGGTACATACAGGTAAGAAGTAATTTTTTTTTTCAAAATAAAGGTATTGCGAGCTGTGCTTGATGAAGTGCTTACGTTTTGGGCTGCTAGGAGTTTATCATAGATCACTTTGTTCTAAGCGCATTACCAGACCATTGCAGAACATAACCTCATGACCAGTGCCTTGTGCTGCTCACTGCTAATCAACGAACGCAACATAAAGGCTTGTCTATTTCAATTCAAAGCTACCGGGTTGTGAACAAAACGAAGCTAGCAAAACGCGAAACTCTATCTGACGAAATTCACTGTGTGAAAGAAAATAAAACGAAAACAAGGAAAGTTTCCGGGAATTTATTCCCAGAGTTTGCTTCAAACAGTTGCTTTCATTTTTACTCCGAATAATGTCAGTGAAAAGATCTGGATTATGTTCAGCACCACGAAGAAATGTGTAGGAGTTTCTTGGAACGTGACTGCTACTTGTACTCGTTGAATCTGATCTTATTTCTGGTTCAAGGCACAGCCGTCTCAAAATTGCATTTCGCCCCCGAACTGTCCTATTACATGCTTTCTCTCCGTCTCGCAAGTCACTGTTAGAACACGCTGAGAACATGCTTCGCGCCCGAACACGGGAAAGGCGGGATAAGAGCACTTGTACTCGTCCCACGTGGTTTTTCTCTTCTCTGTGCTCGTTGTCAAACCGTTTAACTCACCGCTACTCACTGTGGGATCTCATGCTAGCGGTGCAGGTTAGGCTGCCGTTCTTATGGAAAGTTATTTTTGTCATTTTAGTTGTTGCTTACTGTCCCTTTTCTAGATCCTTGGTCGCCTTATACACGGTTTCGTTAGCGTTCGTCCGATGGGAGCCAGCAGAAACGCACAAGATACGGTAAGGACTGTATAGGGCTATACCACGTGACGTCTGACTTGAAGACCTGTAGAAGCGCGGCAGTTGTTGCGGGAAACCGAAGTATGCGGACACACACAAACACATATGGGTGCACGCGCGAGCACGCACGCACTTTGGAGGAGGGAGCGGCGGTGCATGTCAAGTATTTGCGAGTTTTGTTCAGTTAAGAAGCAGATTTCGAATGCTACTAGTTCGTTTTTTTTTGTTTTAAACACAGGTGCCGCTTATTATAGACCGGCTTCTGAACTACCAGTATTCCATAATATTGGTGTATTCAATTGAATTTTAAGCAGGCACATTCTTTTCTAATCCCGTCCTAGTTTACTTTCAAGCACCAAATCCTTCACTTGAGTCTTTTCATGCGGGCTTTTCGCGTTTGGTCTCTCCATCAGCGCCATGTTTGTTTTCTTCATTTTCCCGTTCTTTCTCGCATTATTCATGTTGTGGGCTTAAAAATTTGCCTGGGGTGGTTTCATTTATCACTTGCGCTTTTTTTTTTTTGCAGACTCTTTTTGCTTGGGCACTACTGCATGTTTCCTAGTTTTTATATTTTTCTGTATTTCTACCCTTATGTCTTCGAGGAGGGGAGCTAAGGCGACCGTTCTACCCGGGATATGCGCTTGTCCTTGTAACAAGAAAATTCTAACAAGATCCACAAGAGATGTCTCAGTACCGCTTTGCGACTTCCTTCTGTATATCAACATCCTTTAATCTTTCTAATCATCACAACAAAACCGATTCTGATTCTGATTCTTATGCGTACCGTACGTCGCTAGTAGAGCGGAGTTTTGTCTTGAGATTGGATTTCCTTTCTTTTTACTATAACGTAGAGCTCACATCATCAGTTCTGGTGAAGTTGATTACAATGCTCTCTCTCACGGACCGCAACGAGTTATTAAGCATGGTTTAGCTTATGCTTAATGGTTCGCCTAGGCACAGGCCCTCCGGCGTCCTCTACTTGCCTTCGTTTTCTTTTTTCTAAGCCATCGATGCACTTTTTTTACGTTGTAATAAGGACGGTCATGTTCCCATTACTTGTTGGTCCTTTTTTTTATGCATGATGACTTCTTCGAAGAATAAAACAGGGAAAGTTGCTACAGGGAAGTGAAGAAATTTGTATCACGAACAACAACAATCACAACAACAAAAACCTTCACTGTTCTCATATTAGGCCCTTCTTTCACTGTTTGTTACACTGAAAAGCCTCCGCCTAGCCTCCTGCGCCCCAGAAGCGTAGGGATGACTGAAGCTCGACGGCTGCCATTACCACTCACTGGGAAAAAGACAGTGACGCTGATGATTGACTCCGATGAGGCGTAACGCTGGCTGCTTTTTCCTTGTTATTGACACGAGAGATGAGGTGATGTTGGGACTAGTGAACTGCACCGGCTACTGCTGGTATCGCATAAGAAAAAATAAAAAAAGTCGGCATTCCACAGTGAATCCTCCTGCGTTTAACTCATTAACCACGGCAGCTATTACTTCCCCTACTATGCTAAACCTGCCCAACTTTGCTTGAAGTTCCCTATACCCTTCTAACGACGATGACGACGTCGTATGGATACGACGGCGCAGCACAGTGATGACGGCTCGACAACGACGACAACGACGACGCCAACTGACACACGACGACAACATCGCGATAACGACAGTGCTATGATGACGACCCGACTAGAATGGTGACGAAACCAGTGAAAACAACGGTGTCAACGACGATGATGCGTAGTTCCCTTACATCTATGGCAGGGTGGAGCCTCTGCGAAAGCAGTGCTGCGAATGACTTCCACCGCTTCTCCATCGCTCACCATGGTTCGCGCGCGAAGCGTGTGGCCTGATTTTGCCCCTAAGTGCATGCAGAAACTCACAGTTCGCACCGCGCCGCCTACGAGCCTCACAAAAAGCTACCAGGTAGCGCGATAGCACCGCGGTCAGCGCGTCCGGCCTTGCACTGCACATGGAAGTAGAAAGGATAATTCTTTCTATAGCTGTGCTGATGGGCAAACTTCAAATTTTCTTTTTGCCCCAAGGTGAAGGGACGGCTCAGGGCCTGTAAACGGTGTGTGTAAGGACATGGTATGAAGATGGCGTAGCGGAAGGAATGGGAGCATGGAGAGATAAAGTTAGGAATATTTCAATTTTCGTACGCTGAACCTCGTTTGCAGTAAGTACCTATTATGAAATAAACGTTAACGCTCACGAGGATAGCAGCGCTGGTAAAAAAGAGGTGTACCGTGGTTTGGACGCATGTTAAAGAACTCGAAGTGGTGAAAACTAATCCTGAGACTTACACTATGATGCCCCTCAAAACACACTGTACAGTTTCAGGACGTTAAACCAATCTGTCAAATAATAATAATAATAATAATAATAATAATAATAATAATAATAATAATAATAATAATAATAATAATAATAATAATAATAATAATAATAATAATAATAATAATAATAATAAAAAGAAGAAAGAAAGAGTAAGTCGTGATAGATGGGTGAAAAAAAATTAAGAAACTTCGGATATGCGTTACTGTTAATGATGAAGACAGCACCTGCTTAACCCCGCCTTTAACGGCAAGGCCAACAGTCACGTAGCTATTACCGCTAATTTTGCCATCCTTGAATTTTAAAAATGCATATATTGCTTCGTTTTGTTGTCGTTTGCCTTTGCACATGAATAAGCTCCCCCAATCAGAACACTGCCATAGCTCGAGTGGAGCATCTTTCAACCCTGTCGCAGCTATTATCTGGTTCACGCCTTCGCCGCGGCAAAAATTTTAATCCCTGTAGTTAGCAGAGGGCACATTTTCGAATAGCCTCCCTGAGAAAAAGTAAAGAATAGTTAACGTGTCGCGCGGAAGTTAAGCTAATGGTCATGAAAGCAAGAGTTATCCCATCATAGAGGTCATTGTGTACCTTCCTTTTATAGGTTGAATATTCATGTAATTATTCACCGTTGCTTCGGTACAGACGTTCATGCTGCGTATTCGCATTCTAATGAGCATATAGGTTTCTTAGGACGAATTTGCTTGTTATATAAAGATGTTTTAACATATATAAAGAGGCAACTATTTTATGCCTCACGGAACTAGACCCATTAAGACTAAAACAAATTAAACGGAAGGCTTTGAGATTGTTTATGCACTGGAAAAATAAATGCGAAATTTAATGTCCTTGGTTATATTAGGCATCAGATAATTTTCTCTTACCATGGGCTTTCGCCTAAGAGCCATCGGCCATACCATACTGAATACGCCGGTTCTCGTGCAGCTAAGAAGATTGGAAAGAATAAACTGTTGTTTCGCCTCTCCGCAATTTTTGCTGTGATCAACGCGAACCGTATTCTAAATTTCGGTAGTTTTGATCACGATTGCATGCTCTGCTACTCCCCGGATCACTACAGCTTTCAGTATTTGAATAACTGTGATGACAGAGAGAGGGAACCAGCTAGCCTTGTCTGAACAATTCTCGAAAAGACCAGTCATGCAAGAAACAGAAACAGCCCATGCCGGAACAAAACAGTGATCTCACTTTCATACCTTACATCTGGCATTCTGATCGATTGCGTCGAAGTCGTTCAGCGTTGACCAAAACTTGCAATTCTTCCTGGGAACAGGTTTCAACCTTATTCTAGTAAGACGCATTGTGATGGTTTCCCGATAACTGAAATTTTGTTGCAACTATGAAGTTGCTTTGAAATGCTCTGTTATAGAGTGATAAAAGCTGAGACTTTGAAAACAATGTCTGCTCGCTTGTCTGAGTATGCTCATGTTAATTAAACTTCCGCTCATGTGTTTCATATTCTATGGCAGCAAAAAAAGAAAAAAAAATGGAGGACGGTTAAGCTTCGCTTTTCAGAGTGGACCACGATAGCATTCAAAAACTGCTTCTCACGCTTCCCGACAACTGCAGCTTAAGCAACCATAATGGTTACCGGGAAACACTGGCGGGGAAGGCTATGCACGAAGGCGAGTTTTGTGGTAGAAACGCGGCCTCTTGCGCGGGGCGATCCCGGAGATATTGCACAGCCGCGCCAAAAAAAAAATGGCCTAATTTTCAGGTTTCCGTTTTTGTTTCGTACATTTAATATTTTAGTATGAGATTTAACATAAAAGGCATGCGCTGTGGATGTGTTGTTTCATGACATTTGTTTGTGGATTATCATTCTCATAATTCCGAGGAATAGCTTTGCCAAGAATGCAAGACAAGGTATGCGCAACATTATAGATAGAATACTCTGGCAATATAGCCCGCATAAACCGCATGTCATATAAGAAGGCGTGGACATGTATACCTAAATATATTCGGAGGGCTTGCGTGGTTGGGGATGATTTTTCTCCGCCACCCACCGACATCGCACGCCGACGCCGGTTGCCGACGCCGGATTTTCTGCGCCACGGGGTCCTTAACGCCATCGCGTTAAAAGCGCTTTTGTCATTCCGCCACACGTCCAACGACACTTTGAATACTCACCTACAACTTATTTTGTGTGAATTATTCGTCTAGAGCGTATGTTTTAACAGCGAAGCTGTTTAAGCCAGCCGTAATTTGTGGTGCGTGCCAAGAAACTACCAAGAAAATAAACTTTCTTGCCGAGGCGGGATTCAAACCCGCGTACCCCAGGTCCCAAAGCAAGCGTCGTAACCACTAGGCTATACAGCCACGCTTGCAGAACATGCATTTATTCGAGCCATATGACTGCGTTCGAGCGTTGTCGTCATAGTCCACAGCTGGCGTGTTCGTACGCTCGTGCTCTGCGAGGTGAAGAGGTTTTGCGCGCTATGAGAGAGAGAGAGACGCATTCACGGAGCGGGTCTCCTGGAACGCGTCTTCCTCTTCACAACCACAATCTCTCTCTCTCTCTCACGCGGTGCCGGCATTGGAACGCGGTGTCTGTTTTGCAAGTTATGCAACGCGCAGTGACGGCCGTAAGTCCGAGACGCGCGAAAAGAAATTATCATCATCATGAGTAATAAGATGAAAAGCTCGCGCGCACTTCCGGAAAATGCAGGGCTACGATCGCCCAGCTTCGCTGTTTCTAGGCATGCGAGCGCTGATTACAGCGCTTGCATGTAGGCTCTCTAGCTGTTTGAAGCGTTGCGCGGCCGAGTGCAAGGTTGAGCGTTTTTTTTTTTTTACTCTGCTAACAGCCGTTTGGTAATACGAGTGTCAAGGGCGGATGGGCGGAGGTTTGTCTAGGTGAGAAAACTTCGCCTGGCTTCGACCCTGCTGCGTCTAGCACAGTGCGAACGCATTCCGTCCGTTTGCTTAAGCCAAGCCGAGATTGAACGCGCTTCCGAGAACTCGTCGTGAACCACTCGTACAGAACCCAACAGGCTAGCGAGGAAGGCTTTGCGCAAATGCCGGCGGTCCGTCCCACGAAATCGAACGGCGTATCTCGTCCTTTCCTGTTCGCGTACCTTCCGCCCCCTTCCGCTCTCTCAGTTTCCGAAACAGAACCTCTGCGTACTCCAGAGGTTTCTCGGAACTTACTGGACTTGTGATGCGCCTCTGCTCCCATCCTCGCCATGCAAGTTGTTCATGTAATCAAGCTGCACATGCGAGAGTGAGCAAGCTCTCATCAACTGCGGTAGTGTGCGGTTGTGCGCGTTATGCGAGAGCGAAGTGCATTGTGTGGCGTAAGTGTTATTATAACGCAGTTGTGAACCGACTACTTTTCGAATGCAGTGCCAAACCTCCCCCTACCCCTCCATATCTCGTTATATATATAAAGTGCCTCGAGCGGCCAGTCGTGCGGCAATTTTGCATGTATTCGCGAGTTTCTATCATGCTCAGAAAAAAACACTTTTATGCAGCACGTACTGAGCAACAGACAGCTGTGTCGAGAGTGTTTCATGTTGCTCTAGAATTTTCTCATTGACACTTTTCATGTAGTCATAATATTTGAGAAGTTGATGCTATAATACCGAATATGTAATTAGGCGGAATGCAAAAAATAACCTGAGTATCTCCAAGCGACGGCACACACCATTACCTTGGTCCTGCCCAGCCACGTGGCATTTGCATATGTTTAAATCTTCGTGAATGATAATTGGGACACCCTGTATATATTCAGTTCTGCATCGCCTCACTACACCCAGAATCTCAGCCACCCAATCTTATTTTTTCTAGCACTCAATATTCCGGTTAAACGTGTCCTAGAGAACTATTCTAGTTTCCCACATCTTTATCGTGCGCTTCGTTTTCATAACAATTTCGTATCAATTTCTCGTCACTTCAACAACAACAGTGCCCCTGGTATGAAGATTATCGAACGGCATACTGTAGCCCCTCGGTGCAGTGGGCAAGCGAGAGACCGCGAAGTCGGATAAGCTCGCCTACCAGGCAGGACTTCCTTAACGATGAGGTATTTCCCCACCTCCCTTCCGATTCTCGCTGCTTTCGATCTGCTGCCAACGCAGCTAGCTGGCATCATATTTCTTCGTGGCGCCGGTGTCACGGGTGCTTCGCGGGCTACCACGTACTTCCGCTCCGCTGCGCCGCTGTCGCGACCCGGAAGAGCAGGCTTTAATAACCCATTTCCGACAACCGTTGCCTATTTCTTCCTGTTCGGAAATCCATACACGGTTGGTCAAATTGCGCGCGCCCTCTGAGGATATCATGTGTGTTTCATCAGTAACAAATCATCCGCCTTTCTGGTACTTCCTTCACCTCAATATTTTCCTTGCCTTGTTTCGTTTTCCTGTTTATTTGTTCTTTGTTTTTGTTTTTTGCCTCTTAGGTCCGATACTTCCAGGCTCTATGTGTAGTTGTTGATTTTATATTGTTTTCTTTTAGAACTACCTGAATTTTAAAAATTTGCCTGCGGCATGCAGCTCAAAGATTACAACTGCAATCTTTGAGCTCTATAGGGCAAATTCCCTAATGAAATTAGGAAATTTGAAGGCGGCAGTTGGAATCAGCAAGCGCAAGACAGGGGTAATTGGAGATCGCTGGGAGACGCCTTCCTCCTGCAGTGGACATAAAAATAGGCTGATGATGATGATGATGATGATGATGATGATGATGATGACTCTATGAGGCGGACATTGATTGAACGACAATTTAAAATGCATAATCGACTAGATACTATACTAAAACTATGCCAATTAACCTTAAATTAATTGCTTCACGCCACATATTGCAAGTTAGGAATTGTAACCGGTGAGTTCGCAAGGCCCATCTACTTAGAACGAATTCTGAGGAGGGCACGACTAATTGACATATGCATTCTGAAAATGTGCGACGGAATACGTTTGCTTGCTACTGCTGTTTGTGCTTCAGTAGATAAAAAAAGCATTTTGTTGAGCAAGCTAGTGGGACAAAAAAAAAAAAAAAAAACAAACAAGCCATGCTTAGCATGTTTTACGGCGCTTTATCTCAAAGCTCGCTCTGGTTGTTCAATTCGTTCCAAGTGGATATGCCTTGACAACTCGCTGTATAATTCGTGCATTGCAATATGTGCCCTAAGGGTTTTAGTTACAAAATAAATCGGTGAAATTTGTTTTTTATTCAATTATGCACATTTTATGACGCAAGTTGTTTTCACCTCTTCGGTAATCCAGCTGAAGAACTATATTTGTGCTCTGCGCCGCAGGTGCCTTTCTGAGATTCTGCTAGTACCAAAAAAAGAAAGATATCTGGCATTTGGGCTCAACGCTAGGTGTTTTTTCTTGCTTGATATCGGATTTTGGGTTGTCTGAATCATATTCCTAAAGGCTTTTCCTAATAATGTGCCGTGCGGGTGCACGAGGACGCGTTCGTGCGTTTGCCGGAAAGATGTGAAGCGTTCGGGTGTCTCACTCAGTACGTGCATATGTGTTTCACTCATATATGTGCATATATGCATATGTGCATATATGTGTCTCGCTCAGCACGAACTATGTGTTTAGTAGGTTTCACTCATTCTTGAGGGTGGCTAGATGGGTGGAAGAATAGCAACGCCAAACTAAAACATTTTCACTCCCTTCAGATCACAACATCGGGAGGACAGTACTCTGCCGTGCGTTCGGCTGTGGCGTCCTGTCGCTCAGTAGGAAATCGTAGGTTCGATTTCTTGGCCGCGGCTGCCACCTTCCGATAGGGTCGGAATACAAAAAAAAGTGTTCGTGTGCTGTGCTTTGAGTACGCGTTAAAGGCATACTAGAAAAAAAAAAACTTGAACCACGTAAAATGCCTAGTTTCAATGGCATCTAGATATGAAGCAACCTCCATGCAAAATTTTAAGTTTGAAATACGACTGGATGCGTCACGATACGCTTGCAAAAAATTGAAGTTCTTGATACTGAAAGTGGAAAAAGAGTGAACGCCACCGATACCGCTCACAGGATGTGACGCTTGACTCATAAGTTGAGACCAGCGCAGTTACTAGGCATGACCTTCGAGATTAGGTGGTGCCTGCTGCTGCCTGCGGCGTACACATAAACGTGTAAACATAAACATAAACACCTCGTGTTTAAACACAAACATAAACACCTCGGCGTACACATAAACGAAGGAAAGAATTACTCAAGCAACCACCAAGATAATCTGAAAATAAAGAGGAAGCGGAATGCAGCAATAATGAAACACAGAGCACTGTGGGGCCGCAATAAGTATGAGGTTTTGCGTGGAATCTGGAAAGGAGTAATGGTGCCAGCGCCAACATTCGCAAATGCCATTATATGCTTAAAATCGGATATATTGTCGGGTTTGGAAGTTAACCAAAGATCAGTAGGCGGGTTGGCTTTGGGAGCCCACGGTAATACCACAAATGAGGCAGTGCAGGGTGACATGGGTTGGGCCTCTTTTGAAGTCAGAGAAGCACAGAGCAAAATTAGTTTTGAAGAAAAGTTCAGGAACATGGATGAAAATAAATGGGCCACTAAAGTGCACAAGTATCTCTATATCAAAAGCATGGACACAGAATGGAGGAAGAGGTCAAGGAAGTTGGCAACCAAGTACAGGATAATCAAAACTGTAAATAGACAACCAGGAGTCATCAGAAAGAAAGTGAGAGAAAGAGAGACCGTGAATTGGATGTAAAGAATGGAAACAAAAAGGACAATGCAGATTTACAAGAATGCGAAGAAAGAAATTAGAAGGCAAAATCTCTACGATAACACAAAGGGCAGTGCCTTGCTATTTGAGGCCCGAGCCGGTTGCCTAAGAACCAAAACATACCGCAGCAAATATTCGGAACTAGATGAGGCATGTGTATGCTGCAGTAAAGATCCAAAGACCACTCAGCACATCCTAATGGAATGCGACGGGATCCACCCAGCGAGAACAGTAGGTAACGTGCAACTTCCAGAAGCGCTTGGGTTTAAAGTGGAAGGAAACATCAACAGAGCAGCCGTAGAGATAAGCAAGAGACGATTAGAGTACTGGTGGAAAAAAAAGCTGGGAAAATATGGATACGACCTGATGTCTTAAAATCATAGGTAGGGGTACAAGGTAAATTTTTGAAAAATAAAAATAATGAGAGGTATACAAAAATGCTAGATAAAGAACATGTATAGTATACCTGATTAAATCAAGCAGGCTAGGTGACTATTCGTCGCTGCCCAGTTTCAAAGGGGATGTCAATAAATCATCATCATCATAATCAGCACGCTGAAAAAAATCTCGGAGGCGACAAGCTAGAAATTACGTCATATCGGCTAGGTTGACACGCCATCTGCTTAGAGGTGCTGGTTAAAGCCAGCCAGCGAGCAAGAATGCTAGCCAATTACCAGCCCTGCAGCTTTGGTAAGATTGCCTCAATGGTATACTGTATACTAATTTATAATCAATTTGTTCAAAGTGAAACTTAGTTGCGGATGTCCTTCGCAGAACCCCAGACAGTAAAAATAATTTCGGAGCTCGTCAGTGACGCGTCTTCTATAGCCGGTAAGTCTCTTTGGCACGATATACTTTCTATTTATTATTAGCAAATATGAATTTATTCAAATCGGTAGGCGCTATGCGCTTTCAGTTCTGTTGTTTCCGGACATAGATGTGCACATTTTCGGCTGAAGCACGTTTTGGACTAGTTGGTTGGGATTCAGATAGCACAGTGCAGCGCGGCTGGACGTGGGCATAGAAGAAATTGACACACAGCTTCTTTCTTTTCATGCTAACTCAACCTGCGCGACCTAGGTTGGCAACATTGTAAAAAAATATGGGATATATATTGAGTCCTGCATTACTCCTTGCTTAAGTGACTTGTATCTAGCTAACCGTGACCAAATTCTTGACGATCACTTGAGAAGTGTGGACGTTGTCGCTGTGTTCAGATTCGTTGATGATTTTTAATTGTCCTAAATAACGAATCATTTAATTTTGACTTGGTGGTCTAGGAAACCTTAACCACGTTTACTGATGTTTTGTCCACTTTGGTGTCAACGCACGACATACTCGTAGGCAGTATCATAAGGTTTTTTTAGATTTAGATGTGCACTTTTTACCACGAAGTGTACGCTTGAGCTACGAGCCTAGAGTAATAAGCCAGTGCTTCCATTCTTATCCGCCCACTCAAAGCCGGTAAAACGCGCTGTAGTACAATCTTGTCTTAAAATTTACATGATGAAGCCATGTGACCACAAGGTTGAAACAAGCTTGAGGGACCAGGCGAAGCATATGGATAATTCTGGTAACCCCTTGTGACTGTTGACCTCGATAACTGATGGATTGAGCAAAAATTACAAAACCAATTCGAATGAGTGCAATAGCGCTGACAAAGTTGAAAAGGTTGCGGTCGTACCTTGCAATACATAGCATCTAGCATAATCTGAAAATGATAGCGAGAAGGTCTGGAGTGGACGTTTTTTATCTCCTCCTGAAGTCAATTCGGACAAGAAAAGACGATCGCCTGCCTCACAAATCACCGCACGGTATTTGAGAATAGCACACAGAATGTTGTTTATTCAATCTGCTTGCCGTGTGCACGTGTGTATATCGGTAAGACCAGCCATTGATATTAATCAGAGACTAAAGCAGGATGATTAGAATACCACCAAATTTATTTCAGGCCATTTAAGTATAATTACTGAGAGTAGGGCTACGTCCTGTATTTTTGAAAAAAACTACTGTTCTGAATTGGGCCCAAAGCAGAATGTCAAGAAAAATTATTGAGGCTTATGAAATTGGAAACAAAAATGAAACGAAGGTATATTCCGCACGCATTCGGTGGCGCTATCGGAAAAAGGCATGTGGTTGCTCGAGTTATCGCTACAGCCCTTTAACTAGCAAGTTGTGATTACACCGCTTAGCCTTGGATACATAGTTAAGGCCCTACTTCAAGAATTGCCCAGTTGAAAACATACTTCAGCTTCTGCACTGTCGCCAAAACTGTGGTCACACTCCAGTGCAGCCTGTAGTTACAAAATACTAATGCGTGCCGCTATACAATTGAGAGAGCAACGGTGAGCCTAATTTCTTGTTTCTTTCAATGTATAGAAACAGCTACACCAAAATTCTATTTTCGCCTAACAATACGCAAATCGCTAGCGACCTTCCTTCAGTGCACCGTCCATAAAAAAAAAGTCGTAGTTTCACCCGAAAGGCTAAGCATCGATTGCGATAGCAAACTAGTAGACGAAGTAAGGATAATAGCTTTAGC
Source organism: Dermacentor silvarum (assembly GCF_013339745.2). Taxonomy (NCBI): domain Eukaryota; kingdom Metazoa; phylum Arthropoda; class Arachnida; order Ixodida; family Ixodidae; genus Dermacentor; species Dermacentor silvarum. Next base: position 96,940,409 of record NC_051159.1, read on the forward strand.
AGGCGTATACACTTGTGAACATTCGCTCACCAATTAAATTATCAAGCATGCTATCAGCGCCCACAAGCAAACATGAACACATCTCACTCAATGGCCACGCACACTCGCTGTCAAAAGGCTGGAGTGAGGAAGCACGGCTGTAGCAGCGAGCCACTTGACCTTCGTGCTGCCTCTCGCTTCATTGCCAACTAAGGGACGAGAACACCACGCACACGAAGCTATCAGCACTCGGTGCACTCTGTCTCCATCACAGATCGCTTTCAAGATAGGGCCCGCGCGTAAATAATTGTATATCTACTCACTGCACGGGACTGAAATATATAAGGGACTGAAAAAAAGAAACAATTCTAACCCTTTTCCAGGTTAGATATTGCAGAACAATAAAAAAAACGAAATCAAATATGAAAGATCACTTATCTGGAAACCCGCAAGGTGCAAGAAGGTTCATGAAAGAGAAAAAGGTCCTCCACCCGACTGTAGCGCGAAGCTGTAAAGAAAGCGCGCATGAGTTGCTCCATACGGGTTTACTTTGAAGCTTCGTGCCACAGACGGCTGGATGACATTTTTTCCTTTAAAAAAATACGCATGTACTGTCCTCATACCATACTGAACTACTGTTAACGAGTGCCCACAGACTCATCTTATTGCGTGCGTTCTGGTGCGCTTTCAGCCTCGACTACTTTCTGCTTCTGTGCCTTGTTTCTGCTTATGAAATTCAGTCACTAAACAGTTTTTTACCCTATTACTGTTCATGGAGTTGTTGCAAGTCTTCCTTTGCACTCACGCCGCTACCATTCTATAGCCGCCGTTGCTCTTGTTCGCACTCGTCCCGAAGCTATATCGGTGACAGAGAAGGAGGTGGTGTCTCCTCTGCCTACTTAACGGTGCGTTCGCAAAACTCTGTGTGTCGGTTCTGGCGCAGCCCATTTCGATACGGAGCCTACAGCGCTGCGGGGCTTCAATATGGCATAGGCTCTTTGGTGGGGAATTTCATTCTAGTTCGAAACGGCCGCTTCCTTTTGTAGTCGAGAGGCGGGCTTATTTCATTTATCTTCGAGTGTTCTACACTTGAGAATTGGAATGCTGCACCCTCCACCTCCTTTAAATTTTTCTTTTGCATCTCCACAGTCTCTCTGTCCGCTTTCTGCAACTCGAGCAGGTTTTATGCTCCCGGTTTGTGAGTTCTCCGATGCCTTTACTTTAATGCTGTCAGATTGTACTTGGTTCAATTATTGTTCCTTTCTGGCTTTGTCCCGCTCTATCTTTACTTTTGGTGCGTCACCTAGTCCCCTTTCTCGGCGTTTTCTCTTAGCTTATACTAATCGGGCACCCAATAAACGTTAAACACTTGCGCTTTATAGGTCATACTTTAACACGGTTGGTTCTCATTATGTCTACCGCTTGTTTCAGAGTTAAGCTGTCGTCACACCGATGGAATCTTTCTGCAACTTCCCATGGTGTAGGGCAACGGCTTTTGGCAATTTTGGCATTGCTGGCTTTTAGAATTTCTGGCTTTCCTTTGTTCTTTTGCGATAACGCGATGCTTCCTCCCATCGCATCACTTGATGCGTATACATTTATTGAGAGTTATCGACCAGAATGCAATAGGAAAATTCGCTCGCTCTACGAACGACTGGATTCGCCAAACACTGCTGTGCGCGCAAAAGATACGGGATCAGTCCGATGCGGATAACTCATTAGCCTATGTCGGCAAAGAAGTTACGGTGCTTAATAAAAGACATCTTTTATTGTAGATGGTAAAGTACGAGAGCACAGCGATTTTTTACGAATAAAACTAAAGATGGGAACCAAACATTTTGGAACTTCCTTGTGATGTTCTTTATTTACTGCAAACCGATGGACTACAGTGGATTACGGTAGACTACACAAGAGCCGGCTATGCCAATACGCAGTTGAGAGATGCGTACACATATGTCAGAAACCCATACACATACTGTCTACAAAAAAAAAAAAAAGTCACCAGCCCTTCCCCTGTCGAGAAAATGGTGGTAAGCGAATCTTGTGGTGTGTGTACCTAGCCTATTACTTTTCCTTCGCTCTCGTTCTACTTTTCCTTTCGTACTATACTTGTCCTTCCCTTTGCTTATATTTTTCCTTCTCTTTCGTGCAACGTTCGAGCATCGGCTACGGAAGCCCTCACGGTCGGATTGGCACGTCTATGGGCATGTTCACAACGGTGGACCAAGTCCGCTGTTGTGCCTGGCGGTCCCTCGGGACAAAGAATGCTTCACTGACAGAAGTGCAATTGTGGAGTGCTGTTCACGCTTCATAGTTTTCTCGAGGCCAAGGAGCTGGCGACTAATTGAGCGTCACCTGGGGCAAATGAACGAGCGATTGTCTCGTATCTTCGGCAGTTCCACCGCCGAACTGCCGCTTGTCTTCCACAGCTGGCTCCGTTGCCAATCATCATTCCAGCGTAGAATTTCACTTCTTTTGGGTCATCGTAATGGGGAGGCCGCGTTTACGGGGGTATGAGCCATTCATTGTCTTACGTGTGGGACAGATTTAATTTTGAAGCAATTTAATTTCGAAGAATCGCAAGCAGCAATGGCAGGCGAATGCTGCTAACCACGCCGCTGAGCAAACTCAAGACATCGAATGCAAGCGACATTGGCGGTGTTGTGAAGTCCGAGGGTTCGAGCGGTCACGAAGGTTCCATGGGTGGTGTCGTGCCAAGTGCCGGGAGAAGGAGAGGTCCAGAGAGTTGAGAAAAGCATTTTGTACACATATGTACATTATATTTTAAATCATGGGCTCCACGATGATCGGAGCTTACTACACGCTAACGTCTTTGCATGTCCGAGCGTCTACATGGTCGAGCGTCCCTCACAATACTCATGACATGACAATAACTTTATTTGAGTCCTGAGGAACTGAGATCTAGGCGAGCCGAAGGCTCCCCCAGATTAAGTCGGTGGCTCCGCCCACGATAGGACCGGGAGACCAAGTCCCGTCGCGATGTCGTGGGCCCTCTGGACAGCCTGGAGTTGAATTTGAAGATTGCTGCTCTTGAGGGATTCCTCCCATTGCTCTTTCGTGATGGGTGGAGAGGCGCTAAGGGCTGGGCACAACCAGAGCATGTGATCAAAATAGCATGAGTCATGACCCCATTTGGAGCACGACTGTGAATGGTCAGGGTCTATCCTGTTAAGATACCGGCGAGTGGGATACGAACGGGTTTGCAGAAGTCTGAGTGTGTGCATAATCAAAAACATACATCCTCACAATACTCAAGCCCCGGTTTTTATGCGGTTAATTTCCCCTTTTCACTCGATGAGGGATTTCACTGCAGTTCTTCTTGGCCAATAACAAACTTTGACCAGTTCGCAAAATCCCGCCCATGATGTGGCGCCGTTCCGCCGGGCTCCGCCTCCAATGTTGCTTGATCGCCCCCGCACACCAGGCAATGGGTGGGAACTTGGGAATCAAACATTGACGTGGTCCCCACGGGAAAGCTCGACGTTGGCCCCTTGCAAGTATTAGGTGCCTCTGCGAGACGGTCAGTTTGACAGGATCCGGCCTTCGCGGAAGCAACCTTTTCCAGTGAAGGCGGCAGCTGTTCTCGTCTGGGAAGGGGGCTCCAGGCTTGCGCGTCACAGTCGGCGCCGGGCCTCGTCGTAGTCCGGGTAGGCGCTGGTGCTTGCTGGAAACACCCCGAAAGCGATGTTGTCATTTTAGCGCCGCACGAGGCTGATGACTCATTGCAGTCTGTTTCTGTGCCATCAGCTGTCGGAAATGCAACTGAGTTTTCGCTCATGCACTCTGCTCCATTTATGCTGAAAAATGTGGAGCGGTGGATGTAAGAAGTGCGCCGTTGTTCGCTGCAAAAATAGTTACTGGCATATGGGTATTAAGGAATAGAATGAATATGTGTGACCAAGTTCCCGGACCGTTGCTACATACGGCCAACCTCTGTTGCCGGCCCTTCTCAGTGTACAACATTCCTCGCGGATAAAAAAACAATTTCGCTTATCCGCCAGGGTTGTATCTCTAACCTACAAAGAAAAGACTTCAACCCCGGGACGTCGGAAAGAGTCAGTACCACTCGTTAAACAATGACAAAGGGAGTAGCGCCGCTTCGTAGTATATAGTAAGTTTCGCGCACGTTATCTACACACCTACGGGCACGCAAACTTGCGCACACTCTATGGCCAACGTATTATAAATATGTGAATGGGCGCACACTTGAAGCCGCGTGTCAAATAATGGGTGACAGCGACTGCACCAACAGCACACCAATGGCCGAAGGTGAATATTGCCTGATGGTCCACAGGAGTAAGCGAGCTACTAGCGATACTACTTATTTGCTACATGCCATTACAAAGTACTGAACAGCTGCGTTCCAAGCCTTGCGTACAGCACAACAAATCTATTGCAACAGAACACACCAGCGAGTGATTAGGCAGAAAATAATCAGAAAGTGACCGCACCGATGAACTTCACTGAGTCAGAAACGTGACGAGCCGCTGCTTCAAAGTATTTGCCAAATAAAGAACGAAAAGCAAAACACACCGATCCTGATTCAATTCTTAAGCGGAAAGCTTGGATAGCTTGGAATACAATTTTAGCCTCGCTTTTAGAACAAGCACCAAATACGCTGCTCGCACCGTTTGGACAAAGCTTAATGAGCTCCGAAAGCGCTTTTACATGCCCTCTGAAGCTCTTGCCAAAGCTTCGTGTCGTCCACACAGTCAACGTCTACGATATCTCCCGAAACAGAGGTTTCCTGAGCCGCGCCGGGCGTCATGGACATACGTCCATTGTAAACACGGAGGCAAAGGAGGCAGCTGAGGCAAGCAATGGACGCGTCAGCACGTGATCAAACATGGCAGCGCCCACAGGATCGCGGCGAAAAGGGTCAATAAGAGAACTCTCTGCATGACCCCAATGCGCAGGGCCCCTATACTGGGCCACTATACGGAGATACCAGTTAGGGAGGCACGTGATTCTAGAATCAGTAAAGAGGGGAAGAGGTATAGCGTTTTGCTATGCCAAAAGACATATCAAATAACGCTCTCAAAGTCGTAGGTTCCAATACAAAAGCCTCGTTTTTATGGATAAATTACTCAAGATTGGAGAATAGTAGGTTTACAAAGACAGAACTACCCATTAACACGGTGTGCTCATGTATTCCACAAGGCGTGTTACTTTCCGAGTTGCGCCCTCTTCCATATCTCAACTCGGCGATACACGCCATGCTCACGAAGCTGAAGGTTAAGAGATTAGAACAACGGTTAGAACAACGAAGGCAAGAAAATATGTCATAATGTTAACCGAGAAGAAATTTAGACAAAAAGTTGTGAACGAGAGATATGAACTTAACGCCAATGCAGGGTATTAGAGAACAGAATGGCACAGCGCTGCATTTGTACTTGCGTGGCGTTGCTGAAAAGGCCAAGAGTCAAATCCCAATGCAATATATAAATGGCCTGGGTGAGCCCTTTGCCTTCGCGACTAGCTAGGAGCCCAACAACTGCAAAAGCTTCCATCTTGGACCCTTGCCCCTCGCCAAATAGTTCATTCCTATTTTCTTGCAAAATCACCAGCATAGTTGTTTTTGTTTATGTTTATTCTGGCTTTCATTTTTTTTTCTCCTAAGAGGGGACAGAAGTGTTGACAGAGAACGAAAGATGTGTCCTTCACACTGCTTGTAATCAAGGAACGATGCGCGGACGTGTGAAGCTGAATAGGGTAAAATAATCAAGCAAACTGGTCTAAACAAAAAGTGTGAAATCATCCTTGAGCGCCTTTCTTTCGCTTGAAAAATAGATATCCTCCATATATCACCTTGTCTTCTTTTTTTTTTATTACCAAGGTCATGACGCCTCGTACTTTTGTTGTCTCTCTTTAATGTCTGCACTGGCCAAGTTTGCCACCTTGTAAACTTTCTTTTTTCTTGTAACTTCTGCAAGGGCTTAAAATCTTGACATTAAAGGAGAAACAACAACAATATAACAGTTGCGAAAAAAAGCTATTGGTACTATGCACATGTTGTCATTTTTACAAACACAAATATTGCTTCAAGTTACATGCTTAAAAAAAGTGTAGAACTTGAGAAGTAGGAATGGTGTACGTGTAGCCGTAGTGTAAAGTCGGCAAACGCAGGCGTTCTCGTGCTAGGCGCTTTTATATGCATCGAAGTCATCTGCGCGAGAGCCGAGATTGGTCTGAGTCTTGAAAAGACGCCCCGAGGCTGCACCGTTTATCTTGGCTGGCTTCAGTCAGCGCTCGGGTCACCAGTATAGAACTCGCAGCATTTGCATAAACTTCCGGCGGAAAGCGATGCATTCCGGGAGAGCTGCAGCCTGGACTCCCTCTGGGTCAGCGTCGTATAGTGTGCCGCTATATTCGGTGATCTTGGTCGCTGCAATCGCAGTGCTTTCGCGAACCAGCATGCGCCGCGAAATTGGAAGCTACGCGTGAATGAAATGAGGCAGTAGGGCTGCGATGGTCGGAACATAACCGGCACGAGTACCGAAGCCTCTGCAATGTGAAGATGGTGGGGCATAAATCTATCGTTGGGGCAGGTTTGACAGGCGCTGCTGGAAGTTGGACGGCAACTGTGAGTGATGAAGCTCGGCGCAGCATGCGGAGCTGTTCACTACTTGCATTTTGTTGAGAGAGAGAGAGAGAAAGAGAGATGGAGAGACGAAGAGAGTAAGGCGGGAAGGTTAACCAAGGACAAGCCCGTTGCCTTCCCTGAACTTGGGGAAGTGGAAATGGGGCCCAAGATATATAAGAAAAAAAAAGTCAAGACTAATATTTTCTTCTCTATCTTATTTTTCAACGTTTATGTGTGTCATGTAGCCGCATTAGCAGAAGAATTGCTCTGCGACTTCTGATATTGAACGAAGCTCGATGGTTCTGCGGTAGCGACTAATTTTTGGATTGCCATCGACAGTAGAGAGAGAGAGAGAGATAAATGAGATGCGAAAGGCAGGGAGGTTGACCGGAAGGTAGATATCCAGTTTGCTACCCTGCACTAAGGAAGGAGTAAGGGAGACAGAAAGATAAAGAAAAAAAATTAACGCACGTAGAAAGAGGGGGAGATGAAACATGTGTTTGTTCATTAACAGTACATTCTCGAAGTGCAGTGCCGAATATTTTCGGAGCAGATACTCGAAAACTCTGGAAGTACATTCTCGAACATTTACGAAGGACATTTCAGTAGCTCATATGAGGATATTCGGAAATTATACAGAGTGAAGAATACCTCCCTTACTTTTGAATAACTTCCTGAAACACAAACCAATTGTTGCTTTGTGTTTTTGTGTTTTTTAAATTTTTACTATGTTGTGTGCGTTAAAGTAAAACACCGGTGGCATTGTATCTAGTTTCATATAGTTGTCTTGATCTTACTTATCTTGTATCTAGTTGTATTAGGCCTATATTTTTCACAACACGCAATGTCATGATTCAAAGATAAATTTCTGATCTTGTATCTAGTTCTTTCTGTTTAGTATGTATTTAGGTTACCTAGTTTGCAAAACCAATTGTGTTTCATTCCTATCAGAGAAATTGTAAACGACTGATTGTAAGTATTCGTATTTATTTATTACCTTTGTGTACCTTATGTAATATGGGGCCAGTAAAGATTATTTTTTTTAACACGAAAGTGTTTTATGCCGGGGTCCACCAAGACTTCACTGACGTATTTCCGTCACGGAAATACGTCACACGAACATACACGAACATAATACAAAGAAAGAAACCAGAAGAAAAAGTTCCACAAACATGCAAAATTTGGAAATCGAACCCACGACCTCTCGGTCCGCGACGATAGATTGCCGAGCGTTTAACCCATTGCGCCACAAACGCATTTGCAGAGAGCTACACAGACGCGCCTTATATATCTAACACTCTTCCGTGTACCCGCGCTCTTGCTCGGGGCGGTGCCGCCGCCTACGAGCAGAAAAGAGAAGTACTGCATTATGACACTAACGCGCACCGACAGTGAACGCTTCGGTGGTCTCAGCACTACGACATCAAGAAGCCCTACCAACGCCACCTAGGTGGCGTTACAGCACAGCGGAGCGTGGCCTCCGCAATTAGCTCTGAAAATGTTTCTGAAGTTGATCGCGGAGGCTGCAATTACGACGCGCTGTACGCGCTGATTTGACTCGGTGACGATTCAGTTACGTGCTTTGTCTTGCGCGTTGTATTAGTGTGTCAGTTAAGTGCTTCGTCTTTCGCGTTGTGCTAGCGTGTGCAGCGTAGTGCAGCTTCCATATGCACGACGGTTGCTCATGGTCATCGACGTTGGTAGTCGTGATGGAGGAGACGTGCCACCAGGCGTCAGCGTGGGTGCATCAACGCCTAAGGGCGCTTTAGCCACAAAACACCAATAGACATTATATATCAATGTGCAATAAACATTACACTACTTCTGTGAAGACACGTTTCACTTTCGTGTTCTATACCGATTCCTATATAAGAGGGATCAACCACATTATTTTTTCATTTTTTAGCAGTGCGATATAGTCTTTCTAGAAAAAAACTGCTTTCTTTTCAAAAACCCTTTAATCTCTATCTATTCAGAATGACAATAAACTTCGATTTCACTTGATTTGATTTGACATTCTCGAACACTTTCGGAGGCCGAAGTATAACATTACACAAATATATTTTTTGAACACTTTCGAACGACGGTGTATGACATTCTGCAAACATATTTTTTCAACACTTTCTAAATACATCCTCGAATAGGTCGTTTGCAAGTTTTGATTTATCGGTTCCACCGGTTCCACAGTTCTACTCGAAACGATCACAACAACCCGAGCCATTCGCCGCTATCTGTCACAAGCCTCGCTTACTCTTTTAGTGAATAGCGGGTTCATTGTTTCCACTCTTTCGCTTCGCTCGGCAGCCTCTATTGCCGAGGAAAGGCCAGGCGTTCTTCTTGAAAGGTATTTCAATGATGCCGGTAAATCAACTAGAGTGACTATGTGTATGCAGTTCTTCCCTGAACAACGTTCGGCCCCGTTTCTTCTCGTCCGTGACTTGCCAGGATTGCTCACGACAGGTTGATAGGTAGCGACACGTATGCCTCATACACACCACACTAGTTCACGGTGACAGAATTCTGTGCTTCCGTCTTCGCAGTATACCATATTTTTTTTTTTACAATTCACAATAACAAACAGCGCTTAGTGTTCTTGAACGCAGAGAGAAAGTGGGAGGACAAATAATTACTTTTACCAGACTCATCCCCACTCGGCACATCCTATTCAACCCACACTGTAGCCTTCACAGTTATATCTCCCTTCTTTTTCAATATTTTAAAAACTCGTTCTGAAAATAAAGATTTAAAAAAATTGGTTTCCAATCCACGCTGTGAAGGTCGTTGGACAGCGATAGCTGTACACGACACCTAGAACGATTACCCATTGTGACGTAGCTTGAAATTACACACATGGCGATATTCACACCCACTTTAGGGCGCTTCAATGGCCTGCGACTTGACTTGGTTGGCTACTTTGTGCACCTAGTGGACCAGAGACAAGAGAAATGCACATAACCACACCTTCGCCGCGTCTCGTATGCTCGCTGTTCTACAGGCGTCCTCACTATACGTGGCCGTCCCATAGCACTGTCACAACACGAATCATTTTCTAGGAGGGCTGTTCGTTTACATAAGAAATTGTAGTTACGTCACTCCCTGCTTCATACGCTACAGTTGCCGCTTCCCTGCAACTGCAGCTTATGCCACTGTAATCTTTTACAGTGGCAACGTTTAATATTGCTCCGGTTATCTTCAAGAGATATGAGACCGGGCCAATTGGTGTTCTATCTTGTCAACCAGCGTGTAGCGTTACAAAGGACGGCAAAGAGGGGGCTTGAAGACGAAGCGCTTGACTTCGTCCCCCATTTTTGCCACCCTTTGCGTCGCCTCGCGCTGTTTAACCTGGTATTTTCAGGAGAGCGTCGTTTCACTTCTTTCATGCAACTGTCAAGAAATACCGCAAGCTGACCATTAATTGCTGCGGAGACTGCTCTATAATTATCTCCAATGACCTTCGGTTGGCGCAAAGGTGGGTCAACATTATTGTTGAGAGTGAATTGGATAATGAAATGATCTCTCAGCTCGAGTAGGAAGCATAAATCTCGAACCTTGTAGTTGGGATGAGGTCGAGTATGTTCGGGCTCATCGAACATGCTCGCACTGGTCAAGTAGCGTACGGTGAAACATACATACCGCCCTTGATGTATTTTGTTCAGTGCGTTACATGTTCAGTATGAAGCAACTAGACCAAAACATAGTACTTCGAGTGGGCTCAGTTACAAGTTGGCAAAAATTAAAAACATTGCACAAGTTTAAAAATTCAGCAGAGTCCCGTATTTACTGGTTTCAGACTGGGTAGGTGACCACTGAATATCTGGGTAGATGAATTCCCGCAGTAAGAATACAGGGGCACGTGGGAACTGTGCAATGTTCTGAATTAATACATCATGCTGGTGTGCGCAGAATGTCGACTAAGAATCGGGTCGACAGTAGCAGCAGCATAAGACAATATGGTGGTGATTTGTGTACACGCACACACTAACAGGTGGCATGGAGCAGAGGTAGAATACCCGGCGTCAAATCTGAAGGTCGTAAGTTCGAATCCTACTCCAGTCCACCACATCTTCAGGCATGGAGTGGTGCCTGACACCGGCAAGAAAAATATATTGCCGAGAGCTAGTGGGGCTATACTAGTTCAGGTGCAACCAAACTAGGAAGGCCCACTAAGCTTCATCAAAGTCACTCCCTCACCAGAACAGGAATTGGCCTCCCTGGTGCAGTATTCGGCCACTACCTCCCTCATGACTCCGACAATTAACCCATGGCCCTCAGTCCCCAGTGGCAGCGGAGCCCCTGACCAAGGCGGCGGTCAGACCTGCTACGCGGCAGAGGGTGCTAAGAATCTCTGGGTCCGGACAGGCCGCCAATGGAAACTGAACCTGGCAACGCTCAACACGCGCACCCTCTCGAGTGAGGCTAGCTTAGCAGGACCATTTGAAGAATTATCAGGCATTGCCTGGGATATTATTGGCCTTATTGAGGTTAGAAGAACTGGTGAGGCTTACACAGTGCTGACTAACGGCCACATCCTCTGCTACAGATGTCTTCCAGACAAGAAAGAATCCAAGGTAGGATTTCTTGTCTACAAAAACATAGCGGGCTACATTTATGAATTCTACAGGATTAATGAGAGAGTAGCAGTCGTCGTAATAAAGCTGAATAGGAGATACAAAATGAAGGTAGTACAAGCCTACGCCCCAACCTGTAGTCACGATGATGAAGAAATAGATCAGTTTTATGAAGATGTTCAATTAGCAATGAGAAATGTGCACACTCAGTATACTGTAGTCATGGGCGACTTTAATGCAAAAGTGGGGAAAAAGCAGGTGGGTGAGCAAGCAATTGGCCACGACGGCATCGATTCTAGGAATGCAAGAGGAGAGATGTCAGTAGAATTCGCGGAAAGGAATAGGCTCCGAATAATGAATACCTTCTTCAGGAAGCGCAGCAACAGGAAGTGGACCTCGAAAAGCCTTAATGGAGAAACAAGCAATGAAATAGATTTGATACTCTCTGCCGATCTAAGCATAGTGCAGAATGTAGAAGTGTTAGGTAAGGTAAAGTGCAGTGACCATAGGATAGTGAGGTCTAGGATTTCTCTCAATTTGAAGAGAGAAAGAGTGAAATTAGTCAAGAGGAAACAGGCTAACCTAGAGGCAAAAAGGGCAAAAGCAGACAAATTCAGGCTGGTGCTCGCAAACAAATATGCAGCTTTAGGAAATGAAGATAAAGACAATATAGACAACATGAAACCGTAACTAGGTTGATCTCTAGGCTGGTTGGTTGCAGAAGCAGCAATTGAAGTGGGAGGTAAGGCACCAAGGCAACCAATAGGTAAGCTCTCCCAAGAAACAAAGCACCTAATAAAGAAACGACAAAACATGAAAGTGTCCAACTCAAGAGATCAGAGAGAATTCGCTGAACGGTCAAAACTGATGAACAAGAAGAAAATAAGGGATATTCCAAATTATAACGTGGGAAAGATTAAGGAAGCCGTAAATTATGGACGCAGCATTAAATCAGTAAGAAGAGAGCTTGGCATAGGACAAGGCAAGATGTATGCACTGAAAGACAACCGTGGTAATATTATCAGCGTTTCGATGACATAGTAAAAGCAGCGGAAGAACTCTATACTGACCTGTAGAGTGCCCAAAACAGCCCAGCTACTTTCATTCGAAATAGTGATGAACCGGATACAGAGGCTCCTTCTATAACTACTGATGAAGTTAGAAGGGCCTTCAAAGACATTACCAGGAGAAAAGCTGCTGGAGAAGATGGAATAACAATAGATTTAATCAAAGATGGAGGAGATATCATGCTTGAAAAGCTTGCGGCCCTTTATACGCAACCTCACACCTTCAAGTGTACCAGAGAGGTGGAAGAACGCCAACACTATACTAATCCATAAGAAGGGAGACGTTAAAGAATTGAAGAATAATAGACCCATTAGCTTTCTTTCAGTATTGTATAACATATTCACCAAGATAATTTCGAATAGAATCAGGGCAACACTTGACTTCAGACAACCAAGAGAACAGGCTGGCTTCAGGAAGGGATATTCTACGATGGATCATATCCATGTCATCAATCAGGTAATAGAAAAATATGCGGAGTACAATCAACCTCTCTATATGGCTTTCATAGATTATGAAAAGGCATTTGATTCAGTAGAAATACCAGCAGTCATAGAGGCATTGCGTAATCTAGGAGTACAGGAGGCATACGTGAATATCTTAGCAAATATCTACAAGGTTTCCACAGCTACCTTGGTTCTCCACAAGAAAAGTAGAAAGTTACCTATCAAAACAGGGGTCAGGCAAGGAGACACAATCTCTCCAATGCTATTCACTGCATGCTTAGAAGAAGTATTTTAACCTCCCTGCCTTTCTTTCTCCACTCTTTCCTTCCTCCTTAGAAGTATCAAGATCTTAGATTGGGAAGGCTTAGGAGTGAGGATCAATGTCTCAGCAGCCTTCAGTTTGCAGATGGCATTGTCTTATTTAGCAACAATGGAGACTAATTACAGCAAATGATTGAGGACCTTAATCGAGAAAGTGCAAGAATCGGATTGAACAGGAATATACGGAAGACAACGATAAAGTTAAATAGTCTGGCACGGGAACAAGAATTCAGGATTGCCAGTCAGCCTATAGAGTCTGTAAAGGAGTACGTTTATCTAGGTCAATTACTCACAGGGGACCCTGATTATGAGAAAGGAATTCACAGAAGAATAAAATTGGGTTGGAGTGCATACGGCAGGCATTGCCAAATCCTGACTGGGAGCTTACCACTGTCGTTGAAAAGTGTACAATCATTGCATTCTACCGGTGCTAATATATGGGGAGTTGGAGGTTAACTTGGAGGTAACAAAGAAGCTCGAGAACAAGTTAAGGACCGCACAAAGAGCAATGGAACGAAATCTCTTAGGACTAACGTTAAGGGACAGGAAGAGAGAGGTGGATCAGAGAACGAACGGGGATAGCCGATATTCTAGTTGACATTAAGTGGAAGAAATGGAGCTGGGCAGGCCATGTAATGCGTATAGCATGGATTACCGATGGACCATTAGGGTTGCAGAATGGATACCAAGAGAAGGGAAGCGCCGTCGAGGTCGGCAGAAAGCCAGATGGGGTGATGAAGTTAGGAAATTTGCAGGCGCAAGTTGGAATACGCTAGCGCAAGACAGGGGTAATTGGAGATCGCAGGGAGAGGCCTTCGTCCTGCAGTGTACATAAAAATATAGGCTGCTGCTGCTGCTGCTGATGATGATGATGATGAGACACTAACAGTTTAAAAGCAACACTTGAAAGGTTTAATATATGAACGCGTTTGTTTAGAAAGAGCGATTAAAATTGCTTCTCTCTGTCGGGCGTCACGGTTACAAGGGTAGATATTGAACGATCCGTCACACTTGCGGTCCACCACGTTGAGCTGAAAGCAACGATATGTGCATTACACGCGTTGATAAGCGAGAACAAATCACCCCTCTTGTTAATAAGTCTGCGTACGTTTGAAACAGACAAAAAGAAAACGAATATTTTGAGAGGAATCCTTACTTCCCTGCTTAGTACAGGCGGATAGCTAAGCTGTAATGGAGGCGTGTTCGCAGATTAAGAAAAAGGGCCGTCAAGACGCCGTGCAAGGTTGCCTGCATCTGCCCGTATATCTCCAGTGCTGGTTATTCCGTGTAATTTTGCACGTCAGCGTGATTTTTCTCAACGGTTGTAAACCTATAAATTTGTTCCATTCACTTATAGTTTGAGATTCATTGGCATTTGCTTCCCTTTCCTGATCTGAGAGAGCGCTTCCGCGTGATTTTGACGAATTTTTGCGCTTAGGTTCTTAAGAAATGCAATCATCTCTTTCTTCGGACAGCTACCGTCTTTCCTTTTGTGCCCAGGGTTAAGTTAACGCCTCCTAGCTAGCACAAATCCTGCGCACTGCGATTCACGACGTCATATACCTTGCCCCACTGCCACAGAATCTAATGGGGATGCTCAAGAGTAAGCCGCGGTAATTTTTACGTCACCGCTTTCATCACACCATGCTTAACGGTGGAAATTTTGGTTCAAGTAGCATGACGTCATAAAGCAGAGTGCACAGACCTGCTATCTAGGAGGCGTTGGTTAAGTTCTATATCATCACCTTGCAAATACAACTTCGTAATCCACATGCTTTCGATAGGTGTTCAGTACAGCGCTTGGGCATGGGAAAAGCAGCCAGTAAAGATTATTGGAGCGTTTACAATACAAGCGCTGACATGGACTAACCTGCAGATAAATGCAGAAAACAGTTGGTCGCGTCTTCATCATGGCCGCTCTTCCATGCCCACTGGGGTAGCCAGACGAGGGTCCTTGATTGAAATGTGGTTGAAAGGACTGTGTCCAAGTCGATGGCATTGTCGCTGGCCCAGAAGAAGGACGAACAGGCGCTTCTGCTTGAACTTTCGGCGCTGGACAACTTTTGTCAGCAGTCAGCAATGAGCCGCGCAGGCGCAGTTGCTCTAGATGAGATGCAGATGCACAGGAACGCGATGATAAACACACACACAAGCAGACGGTAGCATCTGCAGAAGAATGAAAAAAAAATCAGCAGAGACACTTGAGACTGCTCACGTGTGGGAATGTGGAAGCATTATGCCGTTTGTAGACATCGGTGCGCCATGAACGCGCTCATTTCATACACTCATGACGTGGCGCCCCACCCTCCGCACTGTCTGCGCCGTTACGTGCCCAATGACGCACGCAGTAAGCCACACCTTTAGTATGCCAGAACCACCGTGACGTCGGGGAAGTGGGCTTGTCTCGCACCCCGGAGGCCCGGGTTCGATTCCCATCCAGACCTAAATGTACACAATTGTCTTTTTAAGGCCATTAATTTATTTGTTTACAGGACCCTCCCTGGGAAATGAGACGTCAAACCGAGCATTTTTTTTGTATTTATTTACTCCTTGCGGCGTCAGCCATTTTTGGTACCATTTTTCGGTCACGCCGACGGATGTATGCGTATTGAGGCAATATATAACAAAATTTAGAGCCCTGCCACTACTGTAAAGATGCAAGCCAGCGAAGCTGTGACTATGATGGATCTGCTTTAGTGAATATTGCCCCCCTATTGAGAATGGGCATATCCTCGTTGGGCATCACCCAACCGAACATGTCTATCATGAACGCTGCGGTTGAGAAACTCGCGTTGATAGCTGGCCGTCGCATCGGGGGAGTTAGCGTTGCCGAGGCATGCACCACCGTTGTCGGCTTCCTGGAGGGCAAGACGACGCTGATGTTAGGCCTCAACATCGCGCTCCTGCAACTCGGGGTCGGCAGCTCTTCACTGACGTTTGGCCTCAACATCGCGCTCCCTCAACTCGCGGAACGCGGCTTTTCGCTGACGTTTCGCCTGGGCTCTTCGGAAGCTCTCACGCGAGAATCAGCACACCGACGACGAGGCCTTTTTTCGAGCGCGTTCGCGGCGGCGTTGCTCAAACGCGTTAGGACACATCGTCAGTTGCTCATGAATGGCTCATACCAACTTAAGCAATGGCTCCTACCCCCGTTAACGCGGCCTCCCCATTACGACGACAGAAGAGAAGTGAAATTCTACGCTGGAATGATTTGCGGCAACGCAGCCAGCTGTAGAAGTAGACGACGATGACGAACGCAGATGAGATGAAGATTGCCGAATGATGCCGAATGAGATGAATATTGCCAACAAATGTCACCAAATGAGACACATAATGCTACCAAGTTTCTGACTCCTTGGTCAACTTGTGCCGGTAAGCGGGCGCATGTTGGCTTCGCCTTCTTCAAGAACGTTCAGCACAGGTTAGATTTATCCGGGGGACAACTTGGATAAGTTGGACGCCTGTGATTCCGGCTACTCCATTTCGCTTTCATATGAACTATATTGTTATATGTGATAAAAAATCACTCTAAGAAAAAACGGTGATGAACACGGAAAATATTAAAAAAATGCCTAATGGAGGATGTAATATCTCATTATTTCCAGTTAAAGAGAGAGAGGAGGGGGGCTGTTCTTGAAGTAAACCTTGGCGTCAGTTTTATTGCCTATTTGCTTGCTATACCATTTGATTTCAGCCGTTGTTCAGTTCCATTTTTGCAACTTCTTTTTCTCTCTCACATTTCAGAACATCCTGAAGTTGAGCCTGTAGCCAAAGGTATACTATTATTACATGGTTATCCTCACAAGTGTATGCCCGAGTTTCAGTTCAATGACCGCGATGACAACTATCTGGTCCAACTGACCTATACAATTCGACCAACCACTCTTCATTGCCTTATCTTGTTTCTTTTCCATACCTCTCTATTATTCGTACCTGTGGTCAAAATTTTTATTTTATGCACGCTCTTGAAGATAGAGAAAGGCAGCTGGAATGCGCTCTCCTCTTATTTGTTACGTGTTTTTCCCCAATAATAAAGGGCTGCACAGCGCGGCACAGATAACAAAATGTTTTCTAAAAGAAGGATTCGCGGCGTACGGAAGAGTATTCCGCTTTAATAGAGTCAGAGGGGGTTTTAAGAATTCAACGTGCGTTATTCGAAGCCCCTCAGTTACTTGCATATTGAATTTTTATCGCAGCCCTAGACGTCTAGCGCTTCTCCTTTCAACTTAAGGATGCTGGGTGATTTATGGCCTGTATATTTACCGATTTTCTCAAGGTTGCATTGTGCATACCATTGAAGAATGCGAGACAGACTTTGGTATCCCTTATAGTAAACCTATTCACCCAGATAAGCATTGCATACCCCCCCTCAGGAGTTTTAGTGGTGATTTTCAACAGCTTCGCTGGAGATTCACTTTCGCAGGGCCCGGATTCTGAGTAAATGTTTACGCTTCCAAGTTATCGACAGGGTGCCCTCATAATGTCATTACAAAGGTGTGCTGAATGTTCAGGAGCCACCATTAAAGGGTCTCATCATTCAAGATATTAGCCCTTCAGCGTCTCAGCGCCGGTAGAGTAATTTATAAAGTCGTACTTTCACTTGGTGGCGAAGTGTAGGTTACCTGCGCAGCTGGACGTACACCTGATTGATTAAGAGGAAAACGTAACAACTGTTACAAAAATAAAAAAGTCTGAATGTGCGATTTGCCAAGATAGAAGTTAAAACAATGACTGGTGAGAAACGCTTCAGTCGAGGTTGATTGACTGATTATTTCAATCTCTCTTCCACATACACATTCGCATTTTCTGGCGCCTTCTTTCTATCTGCGTCATCTTCAGCGTGAATATGAGAAAAATTTTCTAGCTTTCCTCATGCCATGGTGCAGCCCCTTCTGTTTTCTGAGTGCATTTTCATGCTGAAAAAAAAGAGAGAGAGAGAGAAGACAGTGAAATGTGCGTACTTCCTTAGAGGCAACAAAACCTCCAGTGAAAAGTTGACGAACAGGAGAGTTTCTTACAGGTTGTTTTTTTATGTGAAAATAGGTATGAAAAGAAACAACGAGTAAATCTAATTTAAGAGGCAAAAGGCGGAAGACCAACAAAAGATCCAAGAGAGCCACAAATCCTCTTAGAGATCGAATTTATTGAAAGCATTCGAAGAAGTGGGAGAAATATTTTTATCCGATGCTTCATTCCGTATCTAGTGCACCCGTGGTTGTCACTTTGTTGGTTACGGTGTGAACCTTACCGTTGAAAGGCATTGTTGTAGCGTAATAGGAAGTGAAATAATATCAGGTATAAGAACATGATAGGAAACTTCATACTGTTTCCCCGTCTTACTACACCGCAACAAGTATGGATCAACTAGCCCAACAACAAGTAGTGATACATTGTTGCGGCAATAGCATGATGAAATCGCTCATTTATTTTTTAATCGCCACCAGCCAGGACGGGTTGGTGGCGGCTCTAACTCGTATCCCACCCAGTGCAGCTAGTGGCGTGCGCTTCCTGGTGATTTATTGTTTCGTGTAAGTCCGATGACATGATTTGGCTCTAACTCGTATCCCAGTTGGTTCCACAGCGAGCGAGCGCATTGCCGTCTCATCTTGATGTTGGATAAACTCCGCTCTTATATGTATTGCAATCATCAACAAGATAGGACATTCTCAGATATTTTTGCTGTACAGCTTTTTTATGTGTTTATCACGTACGGAACTTCTTAAAAGGTACCAAGAAAAATGAAGACAAAAATAGCCACCTGTCACTCAATTTTTACGCCTTTCTACGTGTCCCAATAAAGTAGTGGACATGCCGATAGGGGCTGCACGAACTTGATTACGAAGCCTATTTTCGCAACCATGTCTGTAGATTACCATTTATCACAGTTGTAATTTCACTTTTATCGCGTTCCATACTACACAGGACGTGACTAAAGTTATGGTATAAGCCAATCTTTTTCCAAATTCTTCCATGTATGCTGGGCTCCGGCTGAGCTTTAGAAACTTTTATTGATAGCCTGGCTGAAATCTCAGCTACCTCTAAGCAGTTCGCCCACCTTCTCTACACGGCAGGCTGGTTTTCTTTTGCACGCAAGGGTCGCGTAAGCTTCTTTATCTCCGTACGGCAGACACACCAAGCGCGTCGTCGCGGACGTCGATTGGACAAGCCGATGCTCTATAACGTACCCCACGGTCCGCGCGAGCTCGCTCCAGAGCTTAGAATCTCCGTCGAACAGGCGTCACACGGAGGTCGGCACCACCGCTGCTACCTCCGCCCCCCTCCGCCCCCCCCCCCCCCCCCCCCTTCCATTCGCTACGCAGTACTCTCTCATAACGGCTGGGGACAAGGGGGGAACTTTGAGCCTGGTAAATTCATCCATCTTCCCGAAGTAGTCGGCTGGGACAAGCGCAAAGCTCGAACTTCTTTGGAAAGCCAAAGGCGGGGTCTCCCCGTCGCCTGCTCTATTGCTGTCGCCGCTACCTCTATGCCGTCGAGATAAGCCCTTAACCCCCAAAAAGTGTCAGTTCATTCTAATTTTCGTGTTGTGTTCTTCAGCTCTTCTTCCTTGGTCAAAGACCCAGGTGCATGACTCGTTAGAGGTGATGTTGCTTCAGACGGTGTTGTCCTAGCAGCAGGGGCTGGCGCCAGTTTTCCCAGAACACAAAGGTGTTTTCATGCGACCATCGACAGAGTGCCATGCAGAAGCGAGAGCAGAAGTTGGGAGACCTTCTCTCCATAACTTGACAACACAGCCGCGTCATATACTATAGTCTCTAACCATAGCGTCTATACGAATATCTAGATTCAATAACTTTTTTCTTTCAGTATTGCTTTTGTAGGGCACCGACGCCACTCTCAATTAGGAGTGAACGTTTTGCGTACCACGGCTTTTTGATCACACGGGAAAGGGTTTTGGTGAACTAACAGGTAAGTATGCCAATATTAATATGGAATATATTAAATCCAGACAGGACATTCTCAGCGCTACTTCCAGAATGTGAAATCTCCTTCAGCACACTATTGGACGTGCGACCCATTGTTCCTTTTTTGAAAGTTTCGTGTGATTACTTTTGTCGTGAAATAGGAATCAACATTTTTTTTGTTACTTTTTGAGAAAGAGTTCGCGCTATGTACATTTTAAAAATCAGGGCTCTGGGTGCAACTAGCATGGAGGCAGATACAACAAGGCTTTCGATTTTTATCTTTATTCAATATCTACAGATTAGCTTTCTTTCTTGTTGTCCTATTACCCTGGTTTTTATATCGTTATTAAAGGTCACCGAGAAACAAGAGTATAGTGCTACCGAAGTGAGCAATAGCTGCTTTCACGACAACGATGGCAAATTTGACGATGGTGGCATGGTGGTGGCGGGAGGATGACCATAAGCTCCGATTAGGGCGCCACTTATGGCACAAACAAAGCCAAGTCGCAGATTTTCCGTAGCCCAAATATAGCCACATAGCCAACTCGTCCAAGTCGATGCCAAAATTATTTTCCTGTAGCCCAATTTGGCTGTGTATATAGCCAAACGTGGCAACACTGTAAGCACGACAGCAGTTGCATGACGACATTAATGACGAGGAAGACAACGGCCAATGCACAACGAAAAAAAATAATGGTGCAATTTAATCAGCAAAAGCCACAAATGAAGTTTCACTTGTTTGAGGCCAGGAATAACACAAACGAGTGTTCCTAAAAGTTCCCTTATACTGCCAAAAAAAGAAATCAGATTAGCAACATGATTAGAATGAGTAGGTAAATATCTAAACGGCTGTTCAGACCAAAAGAAGCATCGCTAGCACGCCTTAATTTAGTTGTCATCAGAAACACGCTGAACAATACGAATAATAAAACAAGGCTGCTTCACATTCCAAAAACTGGAACTATACGCCCATAAAACTAGCCAGCACAAGTGCTCATGAAACGGGAAGCTACTTTTACCAACGTCAATGAATACTTCTCTCTAATCCCACCATAAAAATACCGCAGTATAGGTCCGTCGTGCTCTAGCGATGAACATCACTCCTCGATTCTCTGAATGCCGCTCTATGGCTCCACGAAGGAGTCTGAGAGGGTACTAAAAATATAATTCGGGAATGCAACCACTCATACAGGTGAGTCAAACGACAAAACTTTTAACTACAGTTCCTTTTAAAGATAAGCTTTCTATGTCTCACTGATTCGTCTGTGAGCGCCGAAAACGCACTGCAGGAAAGCCAACTTACACAATGGAACTATCTGCGCACACAATAGAACAACGGCTGCTCATCTGCGCACACAATAGCACAACGGCGCACGACCCACGTATCGTAGAACACTGCAGTTTACATTCGCAGTTGCACCGATAAGAGCAATAGGAACTGCAACGCCACGCTACCCAGACGAACTGTATATCTGTATTGCATTACGCGCATCACGCAATGCATTCCCGGCCGTCACCATGGGTAGGTCGTGGGTGCAGCGCACGGCAGAAGAAGAGGCTGCCGTACGCGAACGTAAGCGCGAGCGCGATCGTGCCCGTAGTGCCGATCCCGTGTATCGGCAACGGGAGAGCCTCTGACCGTCTACCACAGCGATCACAAGGCAATACTGTGCAAGGGTAGAGTCGTCCGTGAAAGTGTGAGTATGTGCGTGTAATCAACGGCTACATGATCTAAAATAAAGGCTTATGCAACTTAACGAAATGTGTCGTCATTCAACTTCAACGTTCGAAAAAATACAACCCTAAACAAGCAATCAAATCACATATGCATCGCATCCCGCTCAGCATTTTTTGGGTTCGTTGCGAGGTCGTTGTCTTTCGACTGTGACTTTGATTCAGTTTGCATTGGAGAAAGCTTCGCGGTCAACCACCTTTCTCTAAGAAAGGGGCTTTGATTTTTTTTCTGTTATGATTTATATATTGATGTTTACTGCAATGCCTTCGAGAAGCTAAGTGTGTTGTTGCGGTTTATTACCTGCGACAGTTCGTGAAGCTTAGCTGAAGAGCCCACTATCCTAAAATCATAGCTAAACACATACACATATAAAATGAGAATACACGAGAAAACAGTGACAAAAGAGGAAGATATAGAAATAAGCACAACGCATTTACAATAGATTAGAGAGTGAAAGAAACACTGCACATAAATTGTACAATTAAGCTAATAACTTCATACAAAGTTGCAAATGTATACAAATCACGCGTGTGCGTGACTTGGCACAAGTACGTGTAGCCTCTGCTCATGTTGAAACCGTTTAGTTCAAATTAAAGCGCATAAGAAGTCACTAATGCAAAAAAGTGACGTGTAGAAGGGGAGGGGGGTGGGGGAGGTCTGTTTCAGCACTGCTAGACATATAAACGACTAAGAATTTGTTGGGTTCTGCAGCCTAGGAGTTATTATAGCGCCGGACATTCGGCTTTCAACGAGTTTCCGACGTCCCGCTACCACACTCGCGCATTGCTCAACGCAGCCAATTTCTCTCCACGCTTCCTTCTGGCGGAGCTCGCTGCTTACAAAATCTGATTGAGGACACTGCAGGATTTGTCTATGTGACAAAGGCCGCAGCTGAGCGCTCACTGGAAGCACTGTACCAGGATAAAGGGAGGGGAGGTTGCCGTTAGTGAACTTTAATTGATAGAAATTATTGTGCTTCCGATGAATTCAGCGATTGTATTCTCCATCGATAAGAACGCAGCGGAACTTGCCATGCGGGTCTCGGTTTCGAGAGGGCGTTTGTATTGGGCTCCTATTTCTGACGACCTCTTTCTGTCATTTCAACACGAGGCTAACGAACCAGTGTTGACCGCACTTGCATATGCGT
This sequence comes from Dermacentor silvarum, assembly GCF_013339745.2. Taxonomy (NCBI): domain Eukaryota; kingdom Metazoa; phylum Arthropoda; class Arachnida; order Ixodida; family Ixodidae; genus Dermacentor; species Dermacentor silvarum. Next base: position 96,963,197 of record NC_051159.1, read on the forward strand.
GTGCGCATGTGTGTGCGTCCGTGCGTGCATGTGTGTGCGAGTCCATATGCGCGTAAGCGTGTGCGTGTGTGTGAGTGTGTGTGAAGAATGTCCATGTCATACACACATCTTCACTTCTGCTACTTTCTATCAGTATACAATTGAGGAAGGCTTTAATGGCTTCCACGAATAACCTGTTTTCGCAAGTCTTGTCCTTGGCACACTGCACTCAGATTGCAGTTATTAATCATTTGTTCTATTGCCGCAGCTATCAATGCTGATCTGTTTGAATGAGTCAGTTATACCAAGGTGTGGGGCCTACTCGATTGGTCATATTGCATGTAATGAACGACTTGTTTAAAAAAAAACACTCAGCTATGTTTCTTTTTCTTCTGAAAACATAGCAACACAAAATTTTTGAAGAGACTGTAAAGGTAGACAGTTTTTATTATTTCCGGGAAGGTCTTGATTTGATTTTACAATTTCTGGTAGTTTTTTTTTTGTTTGCAATATACTTAAGCTATGAAAATTATGGTGTCATAATTCAAAGTCAAGCGCTTGTCATTAATTAACCTACGCCAATTCATTCATTCCACGCACTATAATGACAGGAAGGCTTTGCCTCCACGTGTTGCTACCACCACAGATGACGATAAATTTTTAAATCTACTGTCTGCCAGTACTACAGCGTAATCCTTGTGTAAACTGTTATCTAGATGTGCATTGGGTTTTTGTATTATACCTTATATTTCTGTGATGATTATAGATGTTTTCTAAATATATTTGTTTGTAGGTTGTATAGCTGTTATTAATTTGTGAAGTGTTGCATAGTGTTATGACTGTATAACGAAATTCTAACTTGTTAGTTTAGTGTACCATGTGTTCCTTTTGTCGTTTGTATTTGTGCCCCCCCCCCCCCCACCCTATGTAATACCCTCGGTTGTGAGTGCCTTTAGAGGTATTTTGTATAAATAAATAAATAAATAAATAAATAAATAAATAAATAAATAAATAAATAAATAAATAAATAAATAAATATAAAATGCCAAGTTTGAATCTTATTGACTTCTTTGTGAAAATTATTCGTTAATCAAATATCTACTTCCAGTGATGTCAGCAGTTCGATTGGGCTGAGGATTCAGGGACTATCGACGACCCCGCACTGTCGAAGGGATTTTATTATTAAACTCGCAAGCACCCCTTGACTTCCAAAATATGTCACGGTTGATTTTTGTCTCTAGTAGAGAGTTTGTTTGACCAAATTACAGAACCTAAAGTGCAGCTTGTAGATCTAAGTCCAAACATATAGGCCCAATTCGTATCTCGTCACCATCTCTGGACTGTACCTATTTAAGGACTTCATAGCGTTATTTGTCCATATACTGCCCGCCGAAAGCGGCGTCTGTTTTTTTTTATAGGGACACAAAAACTAAATTTTTACCTTTGCCGTCACCGTCGCTGTGACGTTCCGTATAAAATCCAAGTCTGACAAGATGCTATCGCGCCCCTCGCTTCGTATGCTCTCTATACGAGAGAAAGCGTGCGAGGGTGAGTCGAGAAGGATGGTGGCTTGATGCACGCCGTCATCTCGCGCACCTTATGTTGGAAGTCACGTGATCAAGCACGCTAAGATAAGATGCTATCGTGCTCCTCGCTCCGTATGCTCTGTGTGGGAGGGAAAGCGTGCGAGGGTGAGTCGAGAAGGATGGTGGCTTGATGCATGCCGTCATCCCGAGCACCTAATGTTTAAGGTCACGTGATCAAGCACGCACTAGAGGGGGCAAGTTAGCGTGCGTCTCCTCTAGCCGGGCCGTGGCGGCGCATGGCCATCCGCACGGCTGACCGCATACGCGGGCAACGGAGGTAATCTTGGGGTAATCTGCTTGGAGGTAATCATCTTGGAGGTAATCAGCTTGGAGGTATAATCATCTTGGAGGTAATCTGCCGTCGGTGCATATGTTTGGCGAGCCGAGATGGCTGGTGACGTGATGCGCGCGTTGTATTCCCTTCACGTGGTTCCTGGAGGTCGCGTAATCTCAAGTTTCGGAGGCGCATTTAGGCGAGAGGCAGCACAAAGCGTTCGCAACCGCTTTCTGCGCTCTACATCACGTCAGCGTCGGGACAGCGAGTGCTCGCCGTCATCGAATGACATATCTTCCCATTTGCCTGTGCACGCGTAACACCAAGCATGTTAATGTAATTGCTAAGCGAATGTCTAGCGCAATTATTAGGCAGAGAAAGATACGGACCCTACTTGATGTAGTGCATGGTCTGATACTTTGGTATTGCTATTAATGCTTCATCTTTCGGCGAAACTGCGCCCGTCTTTCCTCATTGCGTGATAGAAGGAGATGTTGGCGCACAAGTACTGCGCCGGCTTCATTGTCTTGAATAGGTGGTACAGTTACAATATAGTATGCCATTGGAATGAGCGGGTTAAAACTTATAAAATTTGGATAAAAATGTTCTTGACTTGAAGGTGATATTTGTTTAGGCGTAGCTGTGAATGAGCGCTATATGTTCTTGCGTGCTTTTCTGGTGCCGCGATCGAGGATCAAGCAAAGAGATGTGTGTGCGCTTCAGGGGCCCGAAAAGAAGCCTTTTCGACAGACAGTTGTGCTGACAACTCAATTTCAACATCTTTTGTTCAGACAGGCTGCCGCTCGCCATTCCGAACACCGAGGTACGTGATCGGAAAGCGAACTGCGCCGATTTCATGACGCAAGGTTGCAACTGGAAGCACGTAACCAGCCGGGCCTAGTTGCGCCAGACGGTTCACGAACTATCCGTTTGCGAAAATCTCATGTTGTCGTAGTTTAGCGCACTAAGAAACTGGTGTTAGGCAAGATGAATTGCCACAACAGCAAAAAATAAAAATAAAAAAGAATGTAGCCGAAGGTTGACAACGGCTAGTATAGTTTGACACACTATACACACTATACTGGGTAATATGCCACGTTACAATAGCGTCGTCGCGAAGGATGCTGAGAGACCTGACGACACCAAGTCATAGCAGTACTCAATCCAAATTTTTACGCTTGGGGTTTCTAGGTGTTCTGTGTCCGTTTGTTTGCGCTCCCTTACAATGAATCAGGTTATTACACTCAAAACGATAAACGAATGCGAGTATAACAATTTAGGTAATGAACGCTGAGAGTTGCTTCTACCTAAGCAGGTTGCTGCGGTAATTGAGGCATTTATCAACGACGAATGCGAAGGCTTTGCACAATAGCGGGTGAGTCAGTGCGATCTGTGAAGCGTGCCAGGAAATCACCCTATGAAATAAACTGACAGGTCTCGAACACTTTCAAGCCATCTTTTGTGACTTTTCTTTCTGGAGATCTTTTCAGTCTGTGTGATATCAAAAATAATAAATTTTCAATAACGGTAGATATGCGCTCCGGTGCCACCGTTTCTTGCGATTTTGCGAGAGTGACACGTGAACATAAAGTTCTTAAAGAAGTTTGTAAACGTTGTTTGTTTCTTTAAAGATTATACCTCCTTTCCACTCCCTGAAGATAGTCGAACAGAGAAGCTGTGTCAGTTACACAGAGTGTTACGAGTGTTACATGTGCATGTGTTGCACGTGATGCAATTGCGTAAACACAAGTAAACACGGATCTACAACAAGAAATTATATAGAAACGTTGCGAGGCGAGAAGAGGCAGCGACTTCAGACGCTACTCGACGAGTGTCCCGTTCTCTGATCGAAACCTGTCAAGCCACCACCAGAGACATCGGCTACAGACACGGACACCGCGCGCATTGGGCGCGAACGCGGGGAAGCGCGGACGGCGTCGGCAGCAGCTCTGCGCGTTGCGCGTTAACAGAAAAGGCACGCCGCACAGAAACACATTCTCCTATACCCATCGCCTGTCCTCCTCACGCCTGCAGCGCGGTCTCTCACTGGTCGCCTCCTCTCCAAGCGCGCCTCTCCTCCTCTGTTGGTCACGTGACCTGCCCTCCCCCTGCGCGGCTATCATCCTCTCCTGGTCACGTGACCTGCGTGACACCGGCGGACGGACAGACGGCACAGCCTCGACCTACAACAGCTCCGTTGTTAATATACGCAACAAAAGGAAGCGCGCTACAAGACGGCCTTGAAAGGAGAATCAATGTGAAGCGAACCTATAACAGGTGGCATGCGATTATCCGCTTTCTCAAATATATATCACATCACACTGTTTCTTTTCCCTGATATAGAAGTATCCGAGCATACAACACTTCTTACTAGCACTGCTCTTGCGGTGCTACGCACATTCTCGGACATGAATCTCATGGTTCTCGTTCAACGGCGCCAAATGAGAACGCGCAAATGGACAACATTTTAACGCGATAGCGTTTAGGGCCCCGTGTCACAGAAAATCTGGCGTCGGCGTCGGCATTCGCGCCCGCGGCCGAAAAAGTCATCCCCAACCACGTTTAGGTATGCCACAACATTCTGTCATTAATGTAGCTCATACCTTGTCTTGCATTCTTGGCAAAGCTATTCCTCGGAAATTTGACAAATTTCAAAAATGACAATCCACAAACAAATGTCAAGAAATAAAACACCCATAAGCAATGCCTTTTATCTTAAATCTTCTCAGACTGAAATATTAAAAGTGCGAAACAAATACGGAACCCTGAAAATGATGTAATTTCTTTGGTGCGGTTGTGCACTATCTCCGGGATCGGCCCACGCAAGGGGCCGCGTTTTCACCAGAAAGCTCGCCTACGTGCATAGCGTTCGCCGCCAGTGTTTGTCAGTAACCATTACGGTTGCATAAGCTGCAGTCGTCGGGAACCATGAGTAGCAGTCAGGGATCTTTGAATGCTATCGCGTTCCACTGTTAAAAGCGAAGCTTAAGCGTCCTCCCAATTTTTGAATTACAGCACTAAATACCGCCTGGAACCGATGGCGAAATAATTAGAGCACTGCCATATTTGTCCTTGATGGAGAAATGCTGTTTTTCGTATCTTCCCTCCTGACGGCATCATGAGAACTTTTGCTATGGAAAACTTCCGTCCAAATTGTTCGGTGCCTCGGACCCCTGTGACCTACAATGTTCGTGAGAGACCCCGGGCCGGTGCAGGCGACGGCGACTTGGCCTCTGAGGAACATTAATCAAACCTCGTGGACCATCTTTTATGCACGCGAGCTGGGGAAGACGTCCGGCAGGGGCCGTCCAGCACACTGCTCTCCTACAACACCCTCTTTTTCTCTCTCCCGCTCTTTATCCGCAGATTATTAGAAGCAATTTATTTACGAGCTCAAACTGCAAACTGAGGAAGGCATTTTTTTTTTTTACTGCCGTTATTTTTTAGTGAACTAAACGATGAAGGAATTGTTTGGCGAAGGGCACTTTGAATAAAGTAAACGTACGGGCTCGATAATAAAGATTACCGTCTGATGCCTTTTCGAAAGTTTCGCGCTGACAAAGTTCAAGCCTACCTTTTCACTACACTTGAGCAGTAGGCCCGCAGAATGGCGACAGTAATTTATGGCCTTAGCGGTGGAATTGTTAACCAGGCCGTCTTGTGTAAAGTTGGCGGATCCACTTTGAGGTGCGGCATCACTACGAAAACAGTTAAGCACCAGTTGTAGCTCGCGTAATCTCGTGTGGCTACCGGTAAACGATGACAGTATGAACAACGCGCGAAGAGAAAATGGCGAGTGGACATTGGGCGGTGCGATGCTTCAAGAACGCCCAAATAGGTTATGCGTGGTGCTGTTTAAGCTCTTGGTTGCGATGCGTAGTGCGAACAAAAACTGCTCCTGGCGATGACGTCACCGCGCGTTGCCTAGCAACCACCTCGCGGAGCGGCGTGTGCTTCGCCTCCTCTCCGTGGAGTGCACATGTTGCCTTGACATGGGACGTTGAGGAGAGGGAAGGAGAGAAAGAAAAAATGAGAGAGAGAGAGAGAGAGAGAGAAATTGTAGCAGCATTAACGAGGCAACGAGCAGAGTTGCTGCCGACGCCGTCCGCGTTTCCCTGTTTCCCCTCATTCACGCCAAACGCGCGCGGTGTCCATGACTGCAGCAGGCGCCTCTGCTGGCGGCTCGGCAGGTTTCGACCAGCCGCGCCCCGGCAAGTGTGGAGGCGCAGCATGGCCGTGACGTCACCGGGGAGACAAAGCTCGGAGCCACCGCGACGGCGGCAGAACTCTCGTTGACTTTGTGGCGAGTGCATGTAGCCTTGACATGGGACGACCAAAGAAGATCCGGACACGCAAAGAAGAAGCTGCTCATCTTGAAGCGCGTCGCGCGGCCAAGCGAGAATCTGCGCGTCGGCAGCAAGCCGATTCGGAATACCGTGCCTAGCAGCCCTTAGCATTTCCTAGCAAAACTTAGCCAAGCCTAGTAAAACCTGGAAGAAGCTAGGTCGATCACCAGCTGCGCTGTTTACTCCAGCCTTGCGCCACTACTGCAAGCTGCCCACATTTTTTTTTTTTTTTGCAGTGGCGCACAGCTAATAATGAAAGCCTCCTGAGTCGAGCATGTTTAAAGCACCAGGCTCAGTAAAGTTAGGAATTATATATCTAATAATACTGATCCTTACAGACGAAACTGTTAGGTTTTATGTCGCATCGTTTCCTACGGCAAGCTTTTCAGTTAGTTTCTCGTACCGAAGCGAACTTTCGGTTTAGGAAGCGTCTTATCTCGCCCCATTGCCTGCTCACAGGCAAGCACTGTCAAAATATTTCGCACATTAATGGCTAGTGCGCGCATACCATATTCCTTTCGTTGTGAGTAATAATATCTCGCCTGAAAACGCCGGAATTCCGTAATAGCCCTTGAAAATCTCGCGTTCGCAAGATTGGCTGCATAGACGTTTTCCTGTATTTGTAAAAAAAACAACAACAACAACATTGTGACCGATAAGCTTTGGATGCCAAATACAACGCAGTGTATTAAGTGAGATTATTATGGTTAGAGTAGGTGCGAGTATTACAACAGCCCTTTCCTCTGCGCTTCAAGGACATGTGGCAAATCTTAAAAAAAAGAAAAAGAAAGAAAAACAAGCAGGCAGATCCCACGCCCTGTGGGAATCAATGTTATGCGAAGCAGTGTGCGGGGAGCCAACAAGATGACATGCATGTCATGACATTCACGTCACGAGTCCTCAAGAGTCCGTTTAGCAACGCCTAGGAGACCTCAAGGCGAAAGCCTTAGCCATGCTCATGACTATGACATCAACCATTGACCTTTAACCTTTTCCTTCACTTAGTACCACATCCGAACCCATTCCATTGGTTTTTGAGTGTTAATACTTTTTCGCTGAGTGATTATCATTTTTGCTGGGTCCTGCTCATGACTATGCCTTCTACCATCATCCTTTAGTGTTTCCTTCACTTAGTACCCATGTCAGAACCCATTTCCAGTGGTTCTTGGGTGTTAACCTTTTTTTGCGGAGTCATGCTCATGACTATGACTTCTACCACTATACTTTTGTGTTTACTTCACTCAGTACCCACGTCAGAACCCATTTGAGTGGTTTCTGAGTGCTAAGCTCTTTTCGCTGAGTCATTGTCATATTTGCTGAGTCATGCTCATGAGTATGACTTCTACCACGATCCTTTAGTGTTTCCTTCACTCAGTAACCACGTCAGAAGCCAATTTGAGTAGTTTTGAGTGTTAAGCTCTTTTCTCTGAGTCATTGTCATTTTTGCTGGGTCATGCTCATCACAATTCCTTCTAGCATCATCCTTTAGTATTGCCTTCACTTAGTGGCCACGTCCGAACCCATTCCAGTGCTTTTTAAGTGTTAATCTTTTTTCGCTGAGTCATTGTCATTTTAGGCGGCTGTTTTAAGACCTACTTCACTCGCATGCCATGACATTCATGCCATGACCTATAATTTATGTTCATCATAGACTCTTGTCATAGTATGCCAATTTTGGTAAATACCAAGTTAACGATACGACCATGAGAGCACCAAGACGTAGGCGGCTAGATAGATAGATAGATAGATAGATAGATAGATAGATAGATAGATAGATAGATAGATAGATAGATAGATAGATAGATAGATAGATAGATAGATAGATAGATACTGTCAAAGTGGCAAATATTCGCCAAGGAATGCTTCGCATTTACAAAACGACTGAATGGAGAAATCTAAGAAAATCACGGTGAGCACACAGGAAAATGTCTCACAGCCACTGCTATTCGCACAGATAAAAGAAATAACTGAACCTCTCAGTGGTGGACAACTTCCGCCCCCTGTTACATCGCGACAACTTTATAAACTGATAAATGAATTACATAAAAAAATCAGAAAAAAAATCCGGTGTTCTGAGCTCGCTTCATACGGCAGTAGGCCTTTTTTAAGACAATCCCATAGTGTCCCGCGCGCACGCGGTGCACTATGGGGCAGGAGTGTTCGTCGAGTGAGCAGGCTCACCTGGGCGCCAGACGCCCATTTGCCGTGTTGGCACTGTGGGAGTACGCAAAAAAAAATATTAATAATAAAGGAGAGAGAGCTAGGCACCGCGACATTTTCGACGCTCTTCACGACATTAGTACACCAGCCCACAAGTATCTCCCTTTGTATCTCTATGCAAGAAATGGCAAATGTAATCACGATGTAGTAATCACTGTGCTGCCGGCCTTTCGCGCAGAGCTAAGCTCGACCGCAGACACTTCGCCTCCATCGTCTAAAGCCCAGACCACACGTACGCTTGCGGACGCGCGCCAGCTCGCGTCCGCGCGCCCACGCATGCGCAAACGGTGCGGCACGGCTGGTACGCGTCGAAACGCGGCGCGATCTCAATGAACAGCTCCTCTCTGTCATCGCGCGCTCGGGCTGCCTCGCGTCGGCGCGCCCGACTACGCAGCGACGGTGCGGTACATTCAACTCTTAGTGAAGCAGATTTATACCATGCAAGGAAATGCTCCTTCTTCACTTTTTGTGCTAATATAACAGCTCTAAAGATATAACAATTACGTTTACAGATATCAAAGCATTTTGAAACACTGTCAATAACAAAGTACGAAGTGGCGTCTGCCAAGGCGTCAACGAGTGAGGCCAGCGAGCGCGCGCTGTCGCACGTATTTGTGGATGCAAACCGCCATTCCTCGCTAGGCGCTGCAGGCGCAAGGCGCGTAGACTTCATGAATCGACATGCAAACATTTCGTTTCTCTGTGGCGCAGATTATTCTTGACGCAGTCATATAGCGCAGAATGCCTGTTCACAATGCTTGTACAACCAACGCTTCTAGAGTTTATATAATAAACAGTCGATATTTCGAGTAATAACATAATTCTTTGTATTTCTCACTAAATATTTGTATGTTCTGGTTTAGACCATACTATTTTTCAACTGCTAAGCGGTCCGATTCAATCTGCATATTTATTTTGCAGAATTTTCAAGTTTGGCCATCAGACCAATAAATGAAGGAGATTCCCAGCTTAGCTCTAAAAAAACAAAAAGAAAGAAGCGGCGCGCGGGAACACAACATATTTGGCATCGCAAGCAGGCGAGAGGCCACCGCAGCTAAACAATAAACAAGACGTTTTTCTTTGAATTCGGCAGTAACATGCAATACCTTGCCAAATTTGCCTCAGTGTTGACAGGTGATCGTATGGCGCAGGAGGAAAACGAAAGTGCGAAGCCCGTCTCAGCTGCATACAGACTTTCCCATAAGCGCTTGCGCAGCCGTTGGTGGCGCTCGCATTGCAGAAAAAGGGCTAATACGGATGGTGATAGCTGAGAACATCTCCTACGCTGACGCTCAGTGCTCTACAGAACACGTTCAACGGGCGTTGATGATGTGGTGCGCTGTGCGAAACTGCAACGCCTTCCAGGGAGACACGCCACAAACTCGTTGCGCGTCTCGGAGTAAGAGTTAAGCATAAGGCGCCTACCTTCAATGAGGCTCATAGGATAATCCGGAGCACGCGTCCTAAACATGGCTCTTGGATGTAGAGAGCTGTAATACGAAACCTTAACGCATTTACTTTGAATACCTCCACAGTTATGAAACATACATGACGCGTAATTGCTGCTTCACATGCAGCGACTGGATCGATTGCCAGCGATTTGTGTTGAAAGCTTTCGCGTTTGCAGGCGACGACGCGATTTCTGTCGGAGCGATGCCGAAGGCTGCTCCCTCCTCTAAAGATATTCACGCTTGTTGCGTTTTAAAAGGTAACACGAAAAGCAGTCAAAAGATTGCATTTTGTTATTTACTTAGAATAGAATATGTGCATGATTTGTGTATTTTTTAATGAAAGCTTTGTAGATTTAGGATTCCGATGTCCGCAACTACGGTGACGCCGGACAGCTCGTCGTAAAATAGATACTGACACAAAAGTCTCCATTCCAACGGCGTTTTCTGTCACTGCGCCCAAAATCGCGCGGATAGTGACGATTCCGCGACGTCCGCGATAATGGGAAGTAATAGCATAGGAACACAGGTAAGAATTTTTTTTTTTGTTTTACAGGAAACCACAATATCATGTCTTGTTCTCTACTGTATGTATCGCGGTCTGCTTCCACTGCCAAAATGTTGCGGCAAAGGCGAAACGTTAACGATGTACTGTTACCTTTCCCGCGGAATCCCGCGCTAACTGGTCTAACTTGAGTGAGCGGTTTCTCGGACCGTGGAGCAAGTTTCTGCGTAAACAAAAATACTACGTTGGCAACTTCGGATTTAAACTGGGGTAGTTCATACTATAACAAAGGAAAGATTGAAACACCTGCTGTAGTGCTGCTTTTTGAGTTAATATATTGAGCGTACAGTCCAGCGGTGCTAGTTATTCTCAAAGTCTGCATAAACAGCTGTCTCTATACATAAAAAAAGAACAACTAAGCAGTAACAAAACAAGTAAACATGTAGTATGTGATCTGACCTATAAATCACGTTCTTTCGCGTTCTGGCCAGTGGACCCGGTTGACATCGCCGCCTCGCACCATGATGCTCACAGGATCTTGGCCACCGTTCTTTTTTTTTTCTTTTTTGGTTTATAGTACAGAGTTGTTCGCAAGTAACGGATACTCCCTCCCCTGAGGCAAGCGACAATTCATTGCAGGCACGATGATGGATCGTGTTAGACCGTCTTTTCCTCAGCCACATGAGATAAGCGTAGCGTCTGTCTGCTTTCACTGGCGTGTGCATGAAAGTAACGCTTTGTCATGTTTTTAATTTTACTTCTGGATCAAAGTTCAGAACTTAAGGCTGCGGAGGACATTAAAGGATGCGTTTCTGGACTTTAACGTTCATAGAACCTCGCAAGATACAACGAAGGCATCGACACTTGGTAGCTAGACCTGCCAAAGCACCCAAGCGAAAGCATTTCATTTTGAGCGTATAACCCCACTTTTTTCTAATACATCTTCCTCTGTTTTTCTTTTACAGGTTAGTCTGCAATTTTTCTCACTTTCATATTTTCGTATTTTTCGCACTATGTAGTGTCGTAGATACCGGTCGCTTCGTACCGCATCGCAGGCATAAGTGCTTCCAGCAGAATCTTGCTTTCGTGTTAGATCGTTGAACTAACCAATACAAGGCTCCCTGCGCTGACACTGTGGAAATTCAGCACCACTGTAGCCACATGGGCACTGGGCCGACAGAGGAAAAGTAGCCAAGATGTCAGTACGTATGACGGTGCCTACTGACCACACTTTCTGTGCTGCGTCTTCGTGCTACTACAACACTCTTTGTTCCTTCAAACGACTAACTTGATTAGATTATGTATTTCTCTGTCACTCGTCTTCGATGCAAGCAACGTTGCCTAGCGACAACCACTGGCATTGTGCAGGAGAAGCTAGTGCTATACATTCACAGTGATCGTCGACCTTCGCAGCGTGAGAGCATAGCCTTTTCGTCATTACCAGCGGAGGCACTGAAAACATCAAAGATAGGTCAACGCTGTCAAATGTGAGATCCGAGCCTCTGGAGGCAATCTTCTATTATAGAATTTTGTCAAGCAAAGCCCTCGAACGTTACTCTTCCCTTGCGACCCACACGAATTGTAACGCAACCCGTCGTACCCTACAGTGACGTGCATGTCTTTTTACTGGCGATTTCAGTGTTGGCGTGATAACTAGACATGATCTAGCATCAATTATTTCAAATGATAGCGTCGAGAACGATGTCGTCAACACGTGACTTATATTCAAGTTGTCTCAGTTTGTACACTATATCTAAAGAGAGAATGTGAACATAGCTCGAATGTGCTTGAGCTTCTGCTCACTCCTCGTTCCGACAACGTGTCTCTTCTTGTCCATTTGCGTGACATAAGCGATTACTGTGTTATCCATATGTCATTCCAATGCTTGTTTCCCCGCAAAGCAAGAGTAAATAAGCTTATCATCCTTTATGAGAGTGTGCATTACCAAAGCACAAATCGAGAACTTCGTAATTTTTTCAACGCGATTATCTCTAAACTTTCAAGTCACTGCGTCCAAAATTACTAGTCACTTTCCAAAGAAAAAAAAATCAAAGTGACATAAATACTTATATGCTCACTATCACTGGGCGTGAACGGTCGCCTTCGAGTTGGTTTAAGAACACTGTAAAATGCCATACCACTTAGAAAAAGAAGAAAAAAAAACTTCTTGCGCGGCTAAACGTTCGAAGAGTGCGCGCAAGGGAGGCATATTTTACGGCTAAATATCAGTTCAACAACCTTACCACTAAATCTAAGCGGTATTTCTCTTCTACATTAGCTGCTATGTTCAAAAGTATATCTCAAGCAATTTTGGAAAGTACTAAACCGCAACCCTAATCGAAGATTATTGTTAGCAGATGGATCTAGCATCCCCACTGCTGAATGTGATGTTGCGGACCCATGAAAGGCAACATTTTCTTCCGTCTTTTCCAAAGCAACGTCATAGCGACCTACCTAACGTTCTGCTCTGTGATCATCCCCTAATACCCCCGCTTACTTTTATTCGAATGATATTGCCAAGTTAAGGGACTTCCTTTGAACTAACGTCAACCGCAGGTATAGACAACATTATTTTAAAAGTCCTGCAAATTAAAAAGTGTCACCCGCATGAACTTATCTGACATTGTTCAGCATCCTTGTCGCTTGGTCAAATGCCACCCGCGTGCAATGTTGGCAAAGTTGTTCCAATGGCGAAGACGGCACCGTCAATCTCATGCAATGCTTGCCGCCCGGTATCGCTTACATCCGTTTGCTCCAAATACAATATTCAATATAGTGCCACGTGTTATTTTTTTATTATCCACCGACTAATTTCACCCTAACCAACATGGCTTCTAAAAAGGGCGATATTATTTATTTATTTATTTATTTATTTATTTATTTATTTATTTATTTATTTATTTATTTATTTATTTATTTATTTATTTATTTATTTATTTATTTATCAATACGGTTAACCCTATTTGGGCCGATACAGAGTGGGAAAACATACATACCAAAACACTGCATACATAAACCACACTTCAGGCAGTGCCTCCAACCACGAACATAACTATTGTAACAGGTGTACAGAACCAATCCAAGCAATGCTGGCGCGCACTCTTTAACTGCCACCTCAAACTATAGTGTGTCAAAAGAAAAAAAAGAAACACAGGTGTGTGAAATAATATATAATAGATATATAGCGTAACATCCCTAATAATATACAAAAGACACACTTCAAGGCAAAGAAACAATCTCATTACCAACCACCAAACATGTGCATTAAGGGCAAGCTGGCACATCAAAGAGTATTGAAACACATCTAAGGAAAGCGACTGCACTAAATCTCGTGGCAGAGAATTCCACTCCTCGATTGATCTAGGGGAAAATGAGTATCTTCAGTCCAGCCATTATGAGCCAGAATGGGGAATTGTGGCTACTCCGTGCTTGTCGAGATGAGCGATGTCTTAAATATTGCGCTGCGTTCAAATCAAAGTAGTCGTTATTTGGAGACAAAGGAACTGCAACCGTGCTATTTTTCTGAGCTCCGAAAGTAGCGCGGCAATTTAAGTTCATTTAGCATATCAGTCAGTAGATCGATACCTTGAAAGAATTAACCTAGCCGCCCTCCTCTGAACCATTTCAATTCTATATCAACCTGGTACTTTTTATACGGGTCCCATACGGTATAGCTGCATGTGCCAGCGTTGGTCGCCAATTTTGATCTTCGCCTTTGTGCACCAATCGTTCACTATATTTAGTGCTGAATTTAATGCGATCTGATCCTCATGGGAGCTTATTTTAGAATAAATTAGGCAGTCATCGTCGAATAAACGTACAGTTATAGTGGGGGGAACCATATCGGCGATATCATTTACACACACACACACACACACACACACACACACACACACACACACACACACACACACACACACACACACACACACACACACACACACACACACACACACACACACACACACACACACACACACACACACACACACACACACACACACACACACACACACACACACAGGAAATTACTTGAAAAGGTCCGTCCGCACCGAGACGGTTCAAACCTAGGATAACCGCCTGTCATCCTTGTATATATATATATATATATATATATATATATATATATATATATATATATATATAGGGACCGGAGATCCCTTGAAAAAGGTCCTTCCGCCGAGCGAGACGGTTGGGTAAAGAAACCTAAGAAACAGGATCGGGCCCAGCACTGAATAATGGGGAACACTTGAAGTAACGGGTAGAGTTCCCGACTTCACACCGTTTTCTTCAACAAAGTGCGTTTGGTTAGAAATATATTGTTACGTGAACGAGGCATTAAACACTTAATACTATTTACAATGTATATTTACAAAAACAACTGCAGCGCTGGCCAGTTCAGCCGACATGGTTTGATTTGGTTTGGTTCCTGTAGAGATAGCACAACCCACTACGGGGGATTGGCGATGAATCGGGCGCCAGTGGGTAGCACAAGGATGAATACTTAAATAGGATTTTCTTCCTTAAGAATGAGATATTAAATCAATTTTAATCGTTAATATTATTTTCATGCTATAGTATCTTGAAATGTTAAGTTAACTATTGTTGGTTTCTTGTTGTAGAAAGTGAAACAGTAAAATGAGCATGGCAGTCTCCTTGTTTCCGACAGCTCGAGAGCAAGGAGCAGTTCGTCTTCTTCGCCGGGCGCCCGCGCGCCTTGACCAAAAAAACAAACAAAAAAACAAAAAACACGCAATATGCATGCAGTAATACACCCGGTGGCAGAAGCACCGTCCGGTGCGTCTAAATATCGGTGTTGTTTGAGGCGTGCGACAGGCACAACGTCAGGGAACTGTGGGGCAGATGAGGCATTGGCATTGACTGGGACGATTTCATGTGTAACTGAAGTCACGGCACGCAGCACTCGGTATGGACCTGTGTACCGAGACAGGAGTTTTAAAGCGACGCTTTATATGTCTAGGTGAAATCGTATAAATGGCTAGGCGAAATCGCCTGTGTACAGAAAACTATCATCACCAGCATTGGCTTGAGCGTCATCTTCTTTTTCCGCAGCTGGCTCGTTGGCGCCCCTCTGGTTGCGCTCGTGCTCGTGCTCGGCACGCGCTCGTGCCACTACTCCCGCGTTCGTCGTCGTTGTCTTCTTCCACAGCTGGCTACGTTGCCGCTCATCATTCCAGCGTAGAATTTCGCTTCTCTTCTATCGTCGTAATGAGGAGGCCGCGTTTACGGGGGTATGAGCCAGTGCTTAAAGGGGTATGAGCCATTCATTGTCTTGCGTAACGAAAAGATTTAATTTTGAAGCAATTTAACTTCGAAGTCACAAGCCGCAATGGCGGGCGAATGCTGCTAACCCCGCCGCGGAGCAAACTCGATACATCGAACGCAAGCGACAACGGTGGACTACGGGCATACTGTCAGTGACGTCGTTCTCTCCATCGCAGCCGAACGTGTGTGTAATAGCATAATTGAGAAACACTTTAATGAATCTTCAGAATTAAGCCAGTGATAAACACCGGGGCCGCACGTTTCCGCTTCGCTGGTTAACCATTTTCACGGAGTGCAAGGGCCGACGAACTTTTTTTCCTGGCAGCCGAAGGTGACAGGTAGGGGTCCACAGCAGTACCAGAGATCTATGCGAAAAGTGCACGTCTCTGTGTTGTCAATAGTGCAAACGCCTTTGGTACTCTTAGGAGGTCAGGAGGAGAGCGTGAGCAATTTCGCGTGCTTGGGCTGCTCTGGTGATGGTGTCAAGTGCAAATTCGCTGGCCTCAGCTGCGGCGGATGGAAGGGATGTGTCCCGTGGCAATGTTGGTTCTCGGCCGAACCACAGAAAGAACGGAGAATAACCGGTATTGTCGTGGCGCGAAGGAATACATGCAAATGTGACATAAGGTAGAGCAAGGTCCCAATCAGTATGGCCGTACGAGACATACTTTGCAAGCATGTCCGTCAGGGTTCGATTCAGACACTCCGTGAGATCATTAGTTTGTGGATGGTAAGACGTAGTCAGCTTGTGCCTGGTTGAGCAGGACTGCAGGATGTCGGCGATGACTTTCGAAAGCAATGGCCGACCACGGTCAGTGAGCAGCTGGCGTGGAGTTCCAAGTTGTAAAATCACGTCGTGTAAAAGAAAATCGGCGACACCTGGCGACATTTGGCGTGCAGCTTGTTGGAAGCGTTCTGGTGATTCGCGGCGTAATCTGTCGCCACAGCGACACATATGTTGCCAGGTGTTGGTAGAGGGAAAGGGCAAAGTAATTCCAAGCAAACGCAAAAGAACGGCTCCGACGAGACGTCGAGCGGCTGAAGGCACCCAGCCGCGAGTGTCATCGGTGTTTTTCAGCGCTGGCACTTCTCACACGCCGCTACATATTTCCGGATAGAGCGGGCAAGCCTGGCCAAAAGAAGCATCGGCGAACACGGTCGTATGTGAGGGAGACGCCGAGTTGACCTGCCGTTGGTAAGTCGTGAAGTTCATTGAGAACAGCTGACCGGAGGTGCTTGAAAATGACAAGGAGTAGGGCAGGAACCTCGGTGCAAACGTTGCGGCGGTATAATGCACGATCCCGAAGGACAAACACGTGAAGGGACGAATCGGAAGGCGATAATTCCAAGAGGTCATGGATGGCGCGCAAGGAAGCATGACGGCGTTGCTCGTCCGGCGACGTGGATAGTTGAGAAATGGAGAAAACGCAAGCGTCGGTATCGGTATCAGGGATGGCGGCTGGTTAATCCACTGGATACTGTGATAAATAGTCTGTGTTTTGATGTACGCGGCCCGACTTGTACACTACTGCATAGGAATATTCTTGTAGCAACCAAGCCGGCTGGTAGGATCCTTGACTGACGAAAGCCAGCAGAGTGCGTGATGGTCTGTGCGTACAAAGAAGTGCGTGCCATATAAACACGGTAGGAATTCGGAAACCGCCTAGGCAAGAGCCAGGCATTCATGCTGTGTAATCGAATAGTTGCGCTCCGCTGCTGTGAGAAGCCGGCTAGCATAGGCGATAACACGATCTTGTCCCCGTTGGTGTTGGGCTAAGACGGCTTCAATTCCGTGACCACTGGCATCGGTACGGACCTCTGTAGAAGAGGATGGGTCAAAGTGGACCAGTATAGTTGGCGTGGTGAGAATGGTGGTGAGGTGGGCAAAAGCGGCAGCTTGAACGGGACCCCGCGTAAACGGCACACTCTTCTTCATAAGATCAGTAAGTGGTCGGGCAATCACTGCGAAATCTCTGACAAACCGACGCAAGCAGGCGCATAGTTCTACAAAACTTAGGACGTCTGTCACAGGCTGAGGTACAGGAAAAGACGTGACAGCACGAATTTTCTCCGGGTCTGGTTGAATACCGGAAGCGCTGACGAAGTGGCCCATCACTGCAATCTGCCGGCGACGGAAGTGACACATCAATTAATTCAGCTAGAGCCCAGCTTTGCGGAAGACTTGAAGAATAGCTTATAAGTGCTCAAGGTGTGTGCCAAATGAAGTGGAAAATACGAGAACGTGGTCTAGGCAGCAAAGCCATGTCGACCATTTGAATCCTTGAAGCAAAGAGTTCATCATATATTCGAACGTTGCTGGGGCCTTGCATAGACCAAACTTTGAGTTGATATAGACCACCAGGTGTGACGAACGTGGTCTTCTCTTGGCCCTTTTCATCTACTGAAGCCTGCCGCAGTAGACAACGAATGTACTCGCCCTGAACATCTTCCGCCAGTGAATGTTCTCACAAATTCCTGTTGTCGTATTTCTCGCTTCTCATTCTTGCACTGTAATTTTAATAATTTTGATTCAGTCGCCAGAATCATTGGTTTTTTTCTGACGGTAAGGGGGGCCTTTGTCATGCCGCGCTTTCTTTATCTCACTGATAGAAACAAACTGTCTGAGAAAGAGCCAAAAATACGTTGAGAAAGAACCGATCGAATATTTATGCACATTGACGGCCGCACTTAAAACATTTATTTTTAGCCCTATACCTATGTTTCACCTTTCATCTCCCTCCCTTTGCTTTATTAATAACGTTGTTATTCCTTCTTTGGAATACGCTGCGTCAGAGAAACCCTTGTTATAGAGAACAGAGATCCCCTCCAAAATTATGCATTCGGCTTTTGCTTGGCCGGCTATTGCCATGTTCGGCAAAGCTCAAAAGGCTCCGCTACGGTGCTTCCAGCCGGTATTCATCGATCAAATGCTAGCAGTGGGAGCTGCTTAAGCTGCTTCGAAAGCTCCCCACACCGTGCTCCCTTGAATAAGTGAAGTTTCCTCGCACTTCCGCCTGTTTTATTCTTCTTTTTTTTTCAATTTTCGTCCGCGCTTTATGTGTAAGTATTATCTGAACTACGTTACCCTTGTATGCAGGAAAGAATCTGTCACTTACATTGTTTTCTATATCCGCCTTTCTTTCGTCTTCACGGCCACGAATATTTTATCTGCCAGACACTGACTTCTGTGCTTGGCCACCTGAATATTATTACTGCGATTACCATTCTCAGGATACGTAACGTATTTTCAAAGATGTTTGTACGTTTGTATGTTTTTATGTTTGGCTCTGAGCGTCTTCCTGCCAACTTGGGCGCCTGGGCAGGTGCCACTAAGTATATGTCGCTCTTCAATAGAACCTCTTTGACGCCAAATTGAGTCAATGGGTGAAGTGCGGTGATCATAGAACCCTCTTGCGCCTACTTGGATGACTGGTTATGTGCTACTAAGTAAGCTTTGCTCTTCAATGACAAAAAAGAGAGCCTTGAAAATTTTTTAGGTGCCCGGTGGAATTGAACCCACGTCATGTATATTCAGACGCGCGCCACACGCGGACTTCGTGGTGGTGGCGCCGGATGGCGCAACTTGCCCAGATGGTTGTGCGACAGAGGAGCCCGTCTGCATACACGCATCAAACATGACGCGTTTAGATTTCAATGCTAATTGCATTAACGCCGATATTCATCGCTTTTTTTTTCTTGCTGTTGGCTGTAGCGTATTGAATTTGTGAGAACGCTGATTGCCTTGAGCTTGTTTAATGCGCCATTCAGGAAAAGCTTTACAGTAGAAAACACTGGCATAGACAGAAGGAAAGAAGAGAAACAGCACACCGCTATGTCGTGTGTCTTTTTCCCTTCTATGTAAGTTTTTCCTGCTGAAAAGCTTTTCGTGCAATTGAAGTGATTATTTTAACGCGACAGCGTTAAGGGCCCGCGTCGCAGAAAATCCGGCTTCGCCGCCGGCTTCAGCGTAAGCATCGGCGTCCGTGGCATCTGTGGCGGAGAAATTCATCCCGAATCACCCCGACCACCCAGGCCCTCCACGTGGCGCAAGGGGTTAGGGAACAAAAATTTAATTACTCATAGTAAAATCTGACAGAAAAATCGTAAAATATGACTTCACTACAACCTACAGACATGATAGCGTCGGATTGTAATTTGAATGTACGAGAAAACATAATTCTGTTACAAGGAAACTAAAACCGCTTTTCCAGCATTTCTACCAGAACAACAGCGGCGCACTAGGGTAGGTCACTTGCGAAAACCCCATCCAGATGGTGCTCGCCTCCACGACAGCGTAGAACGGTAGTGGCGCGCAGAGGTGAAGATGGAGAAAAAAGAAAGCTGCTGTTGCCGGGAAGCCTGACAAGCATTCAAAGACCTTCGAATGCTATCGTCTTCCACTCTTAAGGCGAAGCTTAAGCGTCCTCCATTTTTTTTCAGTGAACAATTCCCTTGAGAGTTCACGCGAATAACATGTCGCTTACGCGGCTCTTGCACTGCGCTTTTTGCAGCTTTTTTGCACCTGAGCATTAGCACAGAAAAAACAGTCTTTGGGACAAAACAGCATAGGAATTATGACGGAGTTGAAGGGCTGAAGCGGAATGGCCATGATTACACGATGTCTACACGCAGCAACAACCCAGGGGAAAGATACCTTTTTGGAAACTTCTAGCGCAAAAGTCAAGCAGGCATTTAGGAAAAAAAATACTCACCTCTAAAATGAATGGCATCATCGTCATTGTGCTATATGACCCCATTTCGGACAGACATGTCGACATTGGTGCTAGTATAGTGCGGGTAATTTGCAAAGTCAAAAACGATGCCTCCAGACACAGGGCTGCTAAGCGCTGGGCCCGTACGAATGAGTATCTTAAGTTCGTACTTCTCCATAAGCAAGTCTTAAAATAGAAATGTTTTTTATGTGTACCCGATGACCCAATCTTTTCGGTGCGTAGTATATTGTTTTGTTTCGTGTTCTGCTTTGATGTACCTGTCCGATGTACAGCGAAGAGTAGGACAAGCCAGGAGACAGAGAGCCTCACTTTGCCTTTGGTCGTGGGCATTTCTGGAACGGTAAAAAATGAAATAAAAGCTTATATCTTGTATATACTTAACATGGATATCGGAACTTTCGCTAAGTAATCCTAGATTCCAACTTTGGTTTGTCCAACTTTGCGTACGTACATATGTGGACATGCTTGCGGGTGCATGTGCCTGTGTTTGTGTGTGTAAGAGAGAAACAAAATTGTGGTTATCAACTAGAAAAAAAATATCTCTCACATTTGAACAGTTCCTGTGCATTCTGGCACACCTTTTCCCAGGATGTGGTGACTGGAACATTGGAATGACCGAGGGTGCGAATAAATGTGGTAGCCGCGTCACTGCCTAATATTCAGGCTGAGTACGCTGCAAGAGATGCACGCAACAAAGCGACAGAATTGATCCAGATACCACTCTCGAGGAAAGACGCAGTGACCCCTGCGTTGTGACGCAAGCCAGCAGTACAGACCCTTCTATAAAATCAATCCGTCGTGTGACTTTTTATATGCAACGAGGCCTCAATAGGCAAGATCAAACATACCTTCACCGCATCAGACTCAACGTGGCCTGCACGAAATACTTCAAGTTCAAATCCAACCGACAGACTCTCCAATGTGCTCTGTGTGTGACGCTCCGGAGGACTTGCAACATGTTCTGTGTGACTGCTGCCGCTACTTGCCAGAGAGACAGTTTATGAAAGTGACACTACACCTACACCTACACCTGATCTTGGAGCGGTGGCGAATTCTCGGCCTGTGGAAATGCACCACCAACGCTTACGCGCCACGAAAGTACTGGTAGTATTTCTGAGGTCCACAGACCTTAACAAAACATCGTGAACATCTTTATTTTGTATGTTGGTATGCGATTACTGTGTATACTGTAAGTATTACCCAACACCAGTAGTAGCATGCCAGGTGATCAACCAGGCTAACATTTCGAACATATCATTAAACTTCTGTATCTCTCCCTGTCTCTCAGGCTTCACTGAATATACGCCTAACGAAAACTCGGCTGCGTCTTTCCGTCTATATTTCTTTAAACCTTCCCAACCTTTTTTTTCCCACCAAAGGTAATCTCTTTGGGTTTGTTTCGCAATGATGACGACAAAGGGTGGCTTGAAATCTAGACTGAAGTTAGCGACAGCCGTACAGGATGCGTTGTCTAAAATTCTGCCTGCTTTTTTGTTGCTTCGAGTGTGAAGTCCGGAGTTTACCTTAGCTGCTTTCATGTATTGCCCACCTAAAAATGTTGTCGCTGATACCGCGCATCGTATAAATGAGCGCTCTTCTCTCCTTCTCTTTTCCCTCCCTCTAGCCGCTGATATCTGTTAGGCATGCGTTGCACCGAGATAGGACATGCGCCATGATTATAAGGTTATGTTATTCAAAATGCACTCGTAGAGAAAATTTGACAGACAAAGAATGCCTTCCCAACAAAATATGCACGCAAGCCATTCTAGTTCGCCTATGCGTCTCTTTGTGGACACTACCCTGCACATTTGTATTGGTATAGTTTAGAGCCACGTGCTGACAATGCGGGATGTGGCGCGTAAAGGCGCTAACAGAACTCCCAAGAGATTTCTCCCCCGAAGCAGTAAGCAGGGCATTTTTCCACGAAGAACAATGGAGGCACGGCGTCCGCAGCTCGCAGTTCAAGATGGCTGGGGAAATTGCTGCGAATGCTCCTCGCTATTGTGTTATTCGAGCTGCTCTATCGGCCCGTCTTTAATTTCGGCGACCAATACATAGAACACTCCCGACCACACAGTCTCCTGATATTGGTCGTCCAACTAAGAATGCTCCATAAGTGTATTGTGCGCGCCCAGCCGGTGTGTCAGTGCTCTTCCCGTGTGGCTTCACGCGGTGTTCAAGCAACTTACTATTCAAGTTGTCAGAAAACTGCGCTACAAACCGAAATGTGGTATATATATTTTTCCTTTCCCGTAAGAGCTGCAATATTATCAATTTCTCACTCGTTCGTACGTGTCCTGTTTTTTTTTAAAAGTATGATACTCGAGAAGCTGCAAATATTACGCATTACATCGAAACTGGTAAGCTTAACGTACCATTTTTATCATCGTTCTTACACCTCCGCTATGTACCCCTGTTTGCCCTTTCACTTCATGCCAGTGCGGAGTTGAGGGCTAGAGGCATGCTTCAGTGAATGAAATTAAATAAAAAAAGAGCACGCCAAGCATAAATCTCTTTCAGACGAGTGTTACGAAATAAAGCCGGTTCCATACTTTCTGCAGAAGATCAATTTTTGGCTTTGCTGAATTTCATGCAACATAGAACAAGTGTCTATTCATAGAATAAATGGCATAGAAATAAATCTATTCAACTACTTAACGAGTTCGGTGTTGTCATGCCCAGCAGACAATCTTGCGTTTTATTGCAGAACGTTCTCGCTGCTTCTTTTTCGAGCAATGTTTCCCATGCTCCGCCTAAAATACCTAATCCCGGGGGTTCTCAAACGGATCCGGTGTTTGTTGATTGCATCAGCGTGTCTCGACTCATTGAGAACCTAAAAGTATCCTCTCCCTGTGGTGATGGTATTCCTGCTGAGTTTTTGAAAAGCACTAACACTTATTAATCCCTTATCTTGTTATAACTTTTTTCACAGTCATTACAATGCTTGGAGCTGCCCGGCGATTGGAGGGTGGGGAAGGTGGTGCCTGTGCCAAAACAAGGTAGTTCGAGCAACCCTGACAACTATAGACCAGTTACCTTGATTAGCATTCTATGTCAGCCCTTATAGAGCACACAATTAATTGCAGTCTAATCTCATTTCTTGAAGACAATAGCTTATTTCCCACGTCTCAGCATGGCTTCAAGAAATACTTCTCGCGTGAAAGACAACTTCTGCTCTTTACTAACGACTTGTTTTCGGCTATTGACCGTGGTTCCTTTATTGACTGCATTTATCTTGACTTCCGCAAAGCTTTCGACACTGTCTCGCACAGCCTTCTTCTATGAAAGCTAACACAGCTTAACATCGACTCGAATGTGCTCAAATGGATCGAAAATTTTCTAACCTCTCGCATCCAATTTGTTTCTGCTAATGACTGTATTTCACCCGTTTCTTCTGTTACGTCTGGAGTACCACAAAGCTAGGTCCTAGGATCACTGTATTATTATTTTTATTAATTATTTGTGTAATGAAGTCTCCTGAACCACGGCCACTGGATAAAAAAAAAAAAGGCCGTGCCTCAACTATCACATTATGCGCTGATAACTGTGTTATTTACCGTGTAGCGTCACCAACCCCGATGATAATTTCTTCCTTCAGAACGATCCTAACAATGTCTCACATTGGTGTTAGAAATGGCTGATGACGCTCAATATTAGTAAATGCAAGTTTATGATAATATGACGCTCAGGTGGCCTCTACAATCTTTACCCGTGTGTGCTTAACAGCGTACCACTAGATGCAGTTCACTCGTATAAATACCTTGGTATCCATATTACTAATAGCCTGTCATGGAAAGTTCACATTGACTACGCAATTAATATTGCTAATCGCAGCGTCAGTTTCATTCGCCGTAATTTCTCCTCTGCTCCGAGCTCTTTAAAACTAATTCTCTACAAAACACTCAGGAGGTCAAAACACTAATATGGCTCACGCATCTGGGATCCCTGTTCTATCCTATCTTCTTTCCTCGAATCAATTCAAAATCAATGTGCCCGTTTTATTGTGTGGAAGTACGCCCGCAACGTAAGCGTGTCGGCAATCAAGCATTGTCTCGAACTACCTGGCTTAGAAATTAGACGGAAAGGTGCTCGACTGTGCCTTTTCCGTAAAATCTTCTATCGTATTTCAGAGATAAAACGTGAGCTTGTCGCTGCTTTTTCATACATTTCCTTCCGCGTTGATCACAATCTGAAAGTCCATGTGCTCAGATGCCACACACACCAGTGCGCAAATGAACTTCATACCAAAGACTGGCTCTGAATGGAAACACCTCCCCGCCTCGATCACCATTAATCTCGACGAGTCTTCATTCAAGACCGCCGTTCTACATAGTTCTAGTGCTAGCCACTCCTCCCTGTAACGCCGTACTGGCCCAGAGTGTATTTAAATAAATAAATAAATAAATAAATAAATAAATAAATAAATAAATAAATAAATAAATAAATAAATAAATAAATAAATAAATAAATAAATAAATAAATAAATAAATAAATAAATAAAAGTGTGAGTGCGCTCTAGAACCAATAACTTCTACAATGTCATTCCGGCGGCCACTCATAGGCCAGCCTAAACATCTTCTCGTCGTCCCTAACAACGAGGGCGAATTAAATTTCTGTCACCTTTTCCTAACTCTACCACATGCGAGTGTCACAGTTGTCTGAGTGATAGAAGAAACGGTTCTCATTTAAAGCCGGACACTTTAGCTCCTAATAAATCACTCCAGGATAAATAAATAGGACGAAGCGGAACAGGCAAAACGTTTATGAAACTCCGCACAAGAAAAAAAAAAGAACATAAACAGGGTTTAGGATGGCCATACACTTTCTCCAGAAGCAGAGACTGGACTCCTGAAGTAGTCATCAAGAAAACTAAATGAATGAGAGTTCCTCCTTGACTTAAAAACGTGGTGATTAATGAATCATCTCATTTCATTTTTTTTACTTTGCATTTCTGCAATCTGAACGTCTTGGAATTACAAATGATTCCCGAAACTCCGTCAAGCGGGCGCAATTTACCAGCCCAGTGCTAAAGTTGGTCCTTGCATATTAAATATGAAACTCGGACACTGTTGCCACCCTTCTCAAATATTTTGTCACCAGCCACGTTTTGCGAATTCTTTGAGTCTAGAAGGAGGAAAAACAAAATAAAATCGTGGGCGCGGATGTCCGTCTCCTTTCTTTCCTCTCACAATTTCTCCCTGTGAGCTGAAAACAAAACGTCGTTGTAGCACGACTTCTTCAGCCTTATTTTTTGCTTCGCCTAGCTAAGGCGGCGTATATCTTTCTTATGTTTGAGGATCGTCTTAGCGCAGAAAACTGTGTTGAATTGTTCTGGCATGAAAGGGACGAGGGCAAGAATACGTGCTGAGTAATTAAGGTGCTTTCGAGTTTAAGGTATGGCGCGTTTATTATTAAAATGCAGGACATGACAAGCCGTCTCCAGCGATAATTGAGCGGCCTCCCGCCCTCTTCACAGCTCTCCTTCAGCAATAATAATAATAATAATAATAATAATAATAATAATAATAATAATAATAATAATAATAATAATAATAATAATAATAATAATAATAATAATAATAATAATAATAATAATAATAATAAGCAGAAGAAGAAGAAGAAGAAGAAGAAAAAGAAGAAGACGAAGATGAAGACGAAGAAGAAGAAACAAGACAGAGATGTTGGGGATCCTTCTGGTGCCTCTGTGAAAGGCCGAAATAGAGGTACAAGTAATCTATTCATGTAATCTAACCAAACTCGTTAAAGGACTTGAAATGGAAGGAAAGTAATATTTCGGGTGTAGACAATAAATTTTCTAATTCGACCACTTAAAGCCGACTTTTCTAGATTGCGCTACCATAGCACGTGTGATATGTTCACCTGATTTTTTTTTTTTACTTCACCGTAAACGAGACATCAAATATTGTAGAAGTGTACGTTAATAACAAAGTATCAGAAGTCATTTACATGTGCAAGGTAATGGAGGGAGGTGTTTCTGTATTCTAAAGTGTGAATTGAAGGCTGAATCGCTGATCTTTGAGCTCGTGATTGCGACGATGTAATATACAGGGTGAATGTTTAATTTGTGTAAAGAAGTCGCTGTAGGGGTCTCTAAATTGAAAAAAAAAATTTTTTTTACAGTGGAGCTCTTTTACGCTAGTTCCCAGTGGATCGCTGCATGCGTAGACCGAGCGCGTAGACCAAAAACGGCGCAGCCTCGATGCAAAGCAAAACCGTATCGCCGGTGGGCCCCAGCTGCATTTAACAGCTAGTCGGTGGGTCTCTTTGGCTGGTGACGTCACGCACTGCATAGGCACGTTATCTCATCTGCGTTCTGGCCGTGTAATGGGTAGGCCGCAGACTGTGCGGACTGACGAAGAACAGCAAGCCTACGAAGAACGACGGCGTGAGCAGAAGCGCGAACGGGTGCGAAGGCGACGGGAGGCTGCTAACGCCTCCCCCCGCCTTCCGTCCATTCCCGCTCAAGCATCGTTACAGAACCCATGGCCGTCTACCGTAGGGACCACAAAGCTATAGTCACCTTATTGACAAAATGACAGTTCATGTGGTATGTGTCTGTATTTAAATCAATAAAGGTTATCGCCAGATATACAGCTGCGCATGGACATCCACCTTCACAGAGTCAAATGGCACTGAGTTTCTGTTTTTTTTGTTTTTTTTTTGCACTTCCCGTTAAGCAATCATTATGCTGTTTCATTTCGTGCCTCAGCTACGGGCAAATAATCAGGTAAAGCAGCAAACAAAAAAGGTGCACTGGACATTCTTTTCGACGTCGTGTCTCCACAGTCGTGCTCCTTCACAATCGTGGTGGTTCGAGATATGCCGCCATTTTTTATTAGCAGGGAGGCATGTGCATCTTCACCGGAAACATGGTGGCCGGTTAGTGTCTAGAGTCAGTACAGGAGTACTTTTATCTAGGCACATTACGCACAGCGTCCCCTGATCATGAGCGGGATATTTACAGAAGAATAAAAATGGGTTGGAGTGCATACGGCAGGCATTACCAAGTCCTGACTGGAAGCTTACCACTGTCGCTGAAAAGAAAAGTGTAAAATCATTGCATTCTACCGGTGCTAACATATGGGACAGAAACTTGGAGGTTAAAAAAGAAGCTGGAGAAGAAGAAGGACCACGCAACGAGCGATGGAACGAAAAATGTTAGGCGTAACGTTAAGAGACGGGAAGAGGGCGGCGTGGTTTAGACAGCAAACGGGGATAGCCGATATTTTAGTGGACGTTAAGAGAAAGAAATTGAGCTGGGCGGGCCATGTAATTCGCAGAGTAGATACCCGGTGAACTATTAGAGTTACAGAATGGGTGCCAAGAGAAGGGAAGCGAAGTCGGGAACGGCAGAAAATTATGTGAGTTGATGAAATGAGGAAATTCGCAGGCGCAAGTTGGAATCAGCAAGCGCAAGACATAGGTAATTGGGGATCGTTGATGGAGGCCCTCGTCCTGCAGTGGAGATAAAAATAAGCTGATGAGCTGCTGATGATGGTGTGCGTCGTAGAGATTGTGTCGGGGTAGAGGATTTAAGGCCCGTTCACACTGACGTCGAAGCGACCAAAGCAGCCTGGCGGAAGTAGCAAAAGCGGCTAGGGACCTCGTCGCGAAGCGGTAAAAAGCAAGCGGAAAACGAGGCGGTGAGCACGATTAAGCGCTTTAGCACCAGAGCTCGCCGCTTTGGCCGCAGCAAATCGAAGCGCAAAGCGAAGGAAGCGCTGATCGGCCTCATATGCAAACGGTAGATTGCGCATGATGCTCAGCATGTCCGCATGGCCGTGGTCAGCGCGTGCGTGTGTACTTAGAATGTATTCTAGGCACCGTCGCATAAGTGCATTGGTGTAGGTTCGTGGCTTGTGTTGTGCCGTTGTTAAAAACAATAAAAAAAATGCAACGGCGTCGCATTTTGTTTGTTCATCCTCGTAGGCTATCCTCGGGTAGACTTTTCACCCGATCTTGGTGTGCCGGGATTTGTTTCGCAAGATGGTGGGATTAAGGCGAGAGGGTGCGTTTAAATTGCTTGCAGCAGCATGTCTTGTAAATTGGGAATATGGGCCGTAGATGAACAGCGTCTGCAATATTATGTTTCGTCCATTGAATACCGTGTGTGTGCGGGCGCATTTTCAGGATTTCGTCTGTGCGCGTGTTCATATTCAAAGATCGGCCGGTGCTCTGAAAAAGATAATTATACCCGATTCTTCTCGCACACTGCCAAGTTACAAGAAAAATCTAGTTCGGGCTTAATTGACTAGTCACTGACATGTATGCCTTAAACCACTGTATCATGACAAACGCTATCACACAGAAAATGTAAGAGAACGTACACGCGTGTTGAAACCACAAAGGTGGCCGCGACACAAGCGGCGAAAGCGGCTACATTTGATGTGAACAGAGCGCCATCGTTGTGCGCGGAAATGTCGTCCGTTTTTGCTGCTCTGCTCTCCCGCTTGGCCGGTGTGAACGCGCCTTTAGAGAGAGTATACCTAATTTAGAACAGACGTCTGGCCAAGAAAAGCTAATTGAATCCCTGCCTAACTACATCTTCTGATTCGTGGTCCGTTGGTTCCCGAAAGCAAAATTCTTAATTAAAACCACGTACAGCTCGAAGAACGAGGACTAAGAGATACGACACACACTGCGCAGTGTGTTCTGTCTCTCTTAGTGCTGCTCCCTGGTTCTGCACGTGGTTTTAATTACGAGTAGCCGTCTAGCCCTTGTTGGCAAAATTCTTAGCCTGCAGCCCATGGCGAGCGATTGGATTCGCCATATGCTTCGTGCTTATTACCATTCTTGCTAGTCCCGTGATGCACTCTTTAGGTGATGAAAGGAAAAATTGTCATCCAGGAGACTGTACCACGAACCTACAATCTGTTTCCTTCATCTTGAGGGCTTAGGCTGAACTGATCTGTCATATACTCTTTACATCTCTCATCACCATTTCCTATTTTTCTGATGAGCCTAACCAAAGCACGAATCTTTCTTTTTCACTTCTTGAATGGCCGGAGAATGAAATTTTTTAACGGCGTCTGCGTATCTTGAGAGCCAACCTAGCAGAAGATCGAGCTGTCTGACAGCCAGTTTTGTCGGGAGTCATACTGGGCCGAAAGAAATAGACACGCCCCTTCTCGTTTCTCGCGTTTCTGATGCTGGTGTTTTTGTTCGTTTGATTTTCTGTTCTCTTGCGCAGAGCAAAAATCTCAAGAGATTGAGCAGGAGGACGAGAGGAAAAAAAATGACGCTAGAAAGATGCCAGGCTAGAGATATTGCCCTGCCGCTCGAGATCAGCCAGACGATGAATGCTGCGTGTGTGTGGGCGTGTTTACGCGAGCATGCGCCCTCTAAATGGTCTTCAAACTGCAGGGATTTGCTTTTTATTATTTGTTTCCGGTCCTTGAATGTCCCATTCCTTGGCAGAAACGCAAAACGAAAGAAAAAAAGAGAAAAAGAAAGGAAAGGTGGGAGGTTCGAGTAGGAACTGTCAGAAGACGCCTGTTGTTATTGGGCGCTTTTAAAAGCGGGAATGCTTCAAGATGGATGGACGGACAGATGAGGCTCTTACAGATAAAACAGTGGAATTCACGTTTGATAGGTACTGATATCGACCCGTTTCTACAGGCACAATGATCACAAAGGGCAAAAGCACCAGGCTGCTTTGTGAAGTAACGGAATCAATGCTATTAAGGGTGCGCGCTGGATCTCGCGAAATTCAACGGAAACAGGAACGATGAAAGGAAACAGAATGAAATATATGCACAGTAGGTGACAAAAGCTTGCGGGACACGGGCTCCATGACTGTAGGAAACCGGGGTCAGTCAAGCTCCCCAGCTTTTCCCCATGTTCCTCATGTATTGTGTATATGTATTAAAGAGAGATATAAATGAGATGTGAAATGCAGGGAGGTTAACCTGAAGGGAGATATCAAGTTTGCGACCCTAGACTGGGGAAGGGGTAAGGGGAGACAGAGAGTTAAAGAAAAATGCACACACTTAGAGAGGGAGATAAAAAAAAGAACACACACACACACACACACACACACACACACACACCACACACACACACACACACACACACACACACACACACACACACACACACACGCACACACAGCACAGCACGCACCAGCACACACACACACACCACACACACACCACACACACACACACACACACACACACACACCACACACACACACACACACACACACACACACACACACACACACACACACACACACACACACACACACACACACACACACGCACCACACACCACACACACACACACACACACACACACACACACACACACACACACACACACACACACACACACACACACACACACACCACACACACACACCAAGCACGCAAAGGAACTCGGGAGCGTTACAGTCGTTCAAACAGGTCGCTTGACCGGAGGAACTTCAGTAGCGCCCTCGTCGCCTTCTGCTGTGAAGACCGTATCAGCCGGCATTCTAAAATCGTCTGCTCAGAAAGCGGCCGGTCGTCGAGGCGTGCCAACTCCGTTACGAGCGACTGTCTCTGGGAGCTGTAGCGGGGACAATGACACAGGATATGTTGGACCGTTTCCTATCTGCCGCAAGTATCACAGGCAGCAGTGTCAGCTATTCCGATGCGACAAGCAAAAGCATTCGTAAAGGATACTCCAATACACAGTCGGCAGAGAGCAGTTGTCTCGATTCGAGGAAGTCCAGATGGAAGGCGTAGTCGGAGGGATGGGTCCAAGCGGTGCAGTCGAGTATGTTGGAAACCAGGTGTGTTCCACATGGATCGTGTGGCATCACGCGCGATTATGCGTAGCTTTGTTGCTGCATCGGCTCTTGATAACGGGATGGGTTCCTTCACAGCATTTTCGTGAGCCCTCCTCACAGCTTCATCGGCCTGTTCGTTGCCCATGATGCCGCAGTGGCCTGGGAGCCACTGAAAAGTGATGTCATGTCTTTTTTCTGCTAGTTGGTGATAAAGGTGCCTTATTTACAGCACAAGTTGGTATTGTGGTTCACGACGTAGAGCGGATGGTAGACAATGCAGGGCTGCCTTCGAATCTGTAAATATGCTCCATCTTCGTAGTAAGTCTTCGTGAATCATGTGAAGTGCGCAGCAAAGTCCAGCAAGCTCCGCAGCAGTCAACGTTGTCCGGTGAGAAGTTTAAAACTGAAGGGTCACGGCTTTTGTGAGGAAGATCACAGCCCCTGTAGATCCGTCAAGAGTTGTTGAGCCATCAGTGTAAATGTGAAAATGGTCCTTGTATGTCTCGTACAGCATGAGGAGAGATAGCTGCTTGAGAACTGGGGACGAGAGTCCTGCTTTCGTTCGAACTCCTGGTACCGAGAGTCGAACTTGTGGACGAGCCAAACACCAAGGAGGTGATAGCAGCCTCTCGGCAGGCGTATAATCGGCAGGGAGGCCGTCACGGTATCCCGATATCGCCAGGCAAAAGGAGGCATTGGGCTGGTCATTCGGCAGCGTGGCGAGGTGATGGAAAGGGGAGAGGGCAATGTGCCTGATGTGTGCTCTGAGCACTTCCAATGTCATATGAGTTGTCACTGGGTAATCTTGAGCTATTGCAATTGTTTCGGCTGTCGATGTGCATCGTGGCAATCCAAGACAAACCGTTAGTGCCTGCGCCTGCGCACTTTCGATTGTGCGGATGTTGCTTCTGCAGGTATTGCTCAGTACAGGTAAGCTGTACCTCAGATATCCAAGAAACAGTGACCTGTAGAGTTGTAACATTGCTTGAACTGACGCTCCCCACATTTTCCCTCCAAGAAATTTGAAAACGTGTGAAATGGCCGTTAGGCGTTTCTTCAGGTAGGTCACATGGGGACTCCAGTTGAGGTTTCGATCAATGATCACCCCTAAGAATCTATGCGTCCTGGCGTAACAGGCGTTTTGTCCATTGGTGGATATGGCGTAAGACGTCATTGACTTGCGCATAAACGCGACCAGCGCACATTTCTCAGGTGAAATCTGGAGGCCTTGTTCGCTGAGATACGCCGAAATTGATGTCTCAGATTTTTGAAGCCTAGCGCGCACCTGAGGACGTGTTACACCTGACGTCCACACGCAGATGTCAACGGCGTACATTGATATCTGGACAACATTTGGTATGCGTTCCACGAGACCGACAAGAACAAGGTTGAATAGTGTGGGGCTCAAGACGCCACCTTAGGGAACACCACGGTATGTGTAGTGTTCAGACGTCGGACCGTACTCGGTCTGCACAAAGAATGGCCTCATGTTTAAGTAGTTGCGGGTCCACCGTTTAGAGCACTGCACGGGCCAATTTTTTTCAGCCTGAGCCCGGCCCGGCCCGTTTTTAGGTTGGGTGGCCCGCCCGAGTGCGATCAAAACTTTTATGGCGAGACCCAGGCCCGGCCCGGGCCCAGAAATAATCTACGTTACCCGCCCGGCCCGGCCCGCCACCCCTTTACCTTAGGCCCGAGCCCGGCCCGAGCCCGGCTCGAAACTGGCCCGAACCCGGCCCGAGACCAAAAAATACATGTTTTTGAGAGTTGACACGCCCGAGAATAACTCGCTGCACGTTACATGCACACCACCAGAAAGCCCGAGCCCGGCCCGGGCCCGCGTCAGAAATCCCGAGCCCGGCCCGGGCCCGGGTCAATAAGCACACGCCGTGCCCGAGCCCGGCGCGAGCCCGTGGGCCGGGCCGGGCCGGGTCCGGGCTTTCGGGTAGGCTCGAGCCCGTGCAGTGCTCTACCACTGTTACACGCGGCCACCAAGGCCAACTGATTCCAAAGCATCAAGTATGGCCTCATGAGCAACATTGTCATAAGCTCCTTTTACGTCCAGAAACATATCGACAGATAATTGTTTACATCTCTTTTGATGCTGGACGTAAGTGACCAGATCGATGACATTATCGACGGAGCAGCGGAGACGTCGAAGCAGGCCATAGCGTTTGGATAAACTTGGTATAGCGTTCCAGGTACCACTCCAATCTGGCAAGGATCATCCGTTCCTGCACCTTTCCTACGCAACTTGCCAGCGCGATTGGGCGGTATGACGCGAGCTCTAGTGGTGACTTGCCAGGTTTGAGGAGTGGCACCAGGCGGCATGTCTTCCATTCTTGAGGAACGTTTCCATCACACCAGGATTCATTGAATATATCCAGCAAGGCATTTCGCGCTCGCTCACCCAGGTGGCACAAGATGCGGTACGATATGCCATCTGGTCCAGGAGACGACGACCGATTGATTACACAAAGCAAGAGCCGCATCAAGCTCCTCGGTGGTGAAAGGCAAGTCCATGCGTGAATCCCGTGTATGCGGCTCAATGCTATCCGTACCAAGGGAGCGTGTGTACTTTAATTGACCTGCAATCTTTCTGCAGAAATCTGCCGCTACCTCGATGTCCTCTCGACGTTGGAAAAGTGCCAGGGCTTTGAATGGCATGGGTTGTTCGGGAAATGTACGTAGGCCTCGCACGGTTCTCCATATATGAGAAAGAGATTTTCGGGGGTCTAGGGATTCACAAAATTTTGCCCATCGTTGAGATTCCAGTTTGGCAATTCGGCACTGCATCTTATTTTGCGTGCGTCTGGCTATTCTTAGATCATGGATGAACTTTGTGCGTCGGTATCTTCGCTCAGCCCGCCGACGAATCTAATCGCACGGAGTCGCTCAAACTCCACGTCGGATTTTGAGAACCTTGGAGTGCATGTCAGCGTGCACATTGCATTCTGCGTTGCCTCCTTGATCGCTTGCTGAAGGCCAGAAGAGAGACCTTCGCGATAAGCTTCTTCCATGCTGGTTTCGAATGTAGACCAGTCAATTCGCTGGATTGTGTTGGCGAATGGCAGCTGGTCAAACCTTTGATCTTAAGGTAACTGGGGATATGATCACTCCCATGCGTCTCAATGTCTAAAAACCAATTCACACGAGTAGCAAAGCATGACACAAAAGCCAAGTCTAAGCAACTGCTGTATGATGAGCCTCGTAGAAAGGTAGGGCTTCCATAATTTAGCATGGACAGTCCATGGTCAGATGCGAATGAAGCAAGTCGTCGGTCCGTTTGTATCTAACACTCCTCCGTGTACCCGCGCTCTTGCTCGGGGCGATGCCGCCGCCTACGAGCAGAAAAAAGTTGTCGCAGTTTCACCTGAAAGGTGAAGCATCAATTGCGATAGCAAACTTGTAGAGAGCTATACGGAGTAATGATATTAGCTTTATCAGCTGTATAAACTTGGACATGCAGCAGCATCGGCAACACGCAGAACTGTTGTCGACGCCATCCGCGTTTTGCCCGCGTTCGCTCAAAATGCGTGCGGCGTTGGTGACTGTTGCCGGAGCCTCTGATATAAATAGGCACTGCGTGCCGCAGCTAAACGTCGCCTCCCTTCCCTCCCCCTTCCCACGGCCTCTCGCTCGTCCGAAGAAGGCGCGTTTGCTCTACATACATGGTGATTCTGAAGGAGAGCAGAGACGCCTACTTCTGCAGCCCTTAAGCGAGCACGGCGCAGAACGCGCGTTTGTTCTCCGCCGTGCGTTCACTCCCCGTGAAAGACGCGCCCCTCGCGCCCTGTCACTCGCACATACAGCGTTCGGCGCGCGGCGACGATTTCTTCTCCAAATGACGTCATACGGAACCTCACGGCGACGGCGACGGCGACGGCGACGGCGACGGCAGAAATCTGCTTTTGAGTGTCCATATAATTGCTATCGCAATAAAAGAGAAGTACTGCATTATGACACTAACGCGCACCGACAGTGAACGCTTCGGTGGTCTCAGCACTACGACGCCTCGATGCCAGCATTCGAAGGGACGCTGGCATCAAGAAGCACTACCAACGCCACCTAGGTGGCGTTCACCGTACTCAGCACAGCGGAGCGTGGCCTCCGCAATTAGCTCTGAAAATGTTTCTGAAGTTGATCGCGGAGGCTGCAATTACGACGCGCTGTACGCGCTGATTTGACTCGGTGACGATTCAGTTACGTGCTTTGTCTTGCGCGTTGTATTAGTGTGTCAGTTACGTGCTTCGTCTTTCGCGTTGTGCTAGCGTGCGCAGCGTAGTGCAGCTTCCATATGCACGACGGTTGCTCATGGTCATCGACGTTGGTAGTCGTGATGGAGGAGACGTGCCACCAGGCGTCAGCGTGGGTGCATCAACGCCTAAGGGCGCTTTAGCCACAAAACACCAATAGACATTATATATCAATGTGCAATAAACATTACACTACTTCTGTGAAGACACGTTTCACTTTCGTGTTCTATACCGATTCCTATATAAGAGGGATCAACCACAATTTTAGAGCTTCCCCAGATAGGGTTGTGGGCGTTAAAGTCTCCCGTGATAATCCATGAAGCCAGGGGTTGCTGTCAAGATGTCTTCTAGTCTCTTGCTATCAAACCGGATTGAAGGGGATACGTAGGTACCCACCAGTGTAAAGGCTACCTGTTTCTTCTTAACAGTCAAGCAAACATACTGATTCTAATCAAGAGGTGACACGTGCTGAACAACGTACACGTGCTGTGACACGTGCTGAACAAGCTCCCGACGAATAAACACAACGACCTTGCTGCTTTCATTGTAGGTTGAGGACATGATTTATTCACAGCCAGATAGCCGGATTGGGTTTGATAATTTCGGTCCACAGATTACGATGATCGGGAAACGGTTAGAGTATACAAACTGACGAAAGTCAGACATTGACATCTAAGTCATCTGGTGTTCCACTGGATAATAGATGCTTAATTCTCTGACCTCTTGGCGGAACGATTGGTGATTGCCATCCATGGATCTACTCGAGGGCTGCTAGGACTGGGCCTCTGCACGCCACTTCGAGCGGCTGGGGTTGCGATACTTGTCAGTAGCTCTTTAATGACATTTATTAGGGACCCCAGCATCGGTATGATCTGTCAGTCCACCTTTGGTACTTCATCAACCGAAGTGTGCGTGGAAGTAGACATCAGGCGGGGAGGCTCCTTGGCAGGCTTTGTGCGCGGAAGCGCAGGCCAGTGTTCCGCGGCATTAGATTTCTCAGCCTCAATCCTCTTCGTGCTTGTGCATATGATCAGCACACCGTCTTGTACGCTTGCGTCGACGATTACGCCGGCGTCGTATAGTCTGAGCAGCTTCTCTGTGGGATGAGTTGTGTCTGACCATTTGTTTAAGCACGGCAATTTCTCTCCGGATTTGCGGGAACTCTTTGGATGAGGCATTATGGGATCAGTCTCAGTTACTGCACTTTAAATGTGTTGCGCGGCAAGCGGCCTGTGCGACTCAGCGCAGCGTGGACAAACCATACTCTTTGTACAGACGTCCTTGACATGGCCGATCTTCATGCAGTTATGGCACTGAAGTGGCTTGGGCACGAATGAACGAACAGCATGTCGGAAGTGGCCAACCTTGACATGCGAAGGAATGGAATCGCCCTTGAATATCAACTTCACGCAGCGGGAGTTACCACGGCGGAGCGCATGTGTGATGATAACTCCTTCGATCGCTGGTTTGATGAGAATTGGAAGGTCCGAGTTCGCTATGGCCAAATCAATGTCGTAAATGACGCCCGCCATGCTGGATTCGTCCAATGGCACACGCGGTCGGACTTTGATGCCTCCCAAATCTGTTATTTTCCGAAGCTTGTCCAACGCGCTGCCATTTGTTGCGTCTACAGCGAGGATATTCCTTCGCGTGTTTATTCGGACTTCCCTTATTTCATTCAGCGCGACCCCCTCGAGGAACACGGAGTTTGCCTGTTAAGTGTTCGGAGGCTGATGGAGGAGTCCTCGGGCACGAAGAGGACGGAGTGCGGCCAGCGTTCACTTTTTGTCTTCATTGTTAATGTCCTCGCTGGCGAAGACACCTTGGGAATCCTACTTTTGGCCTTCCTGCTCATCACAGACTCAAATCTGCCATTTGACAAGTCATCGCCTGTGACCGAGTGCCGTTCGGTGTCCTCGCTGGTGGTAGACCAGAAACCGCGTTTCCTCGACGAGCTCGCCATAGTTGACCTCGGGCCGGGTGTCACCGCAGTTGACTCCGCTTCCATAGCCACAAGGCAGTGAGCCTCGCTGATGACCTCGCTGGGGCTGGACCAGGCACGTTGATTTGCCGGGGAGCTTGCCATAGCAGACCTCAGGCAGGGCGGGCCTGGGGAAGGCGCCGCGTCCGTTGCCACGAGGCGGGGAGCAGCGTCTCCGAAAAACGTGGAAAACTTGATGAAAAAGCAAGGAACAGAGACAGAAGTGTTCTATCAAAGAGGCACTTCGTCGTCGTCTTTTCTATATGCATTAAGAGAAATAAAGTATAAGCATTACAAATGCGAATTTCTTCTCTGTTAAGGCGCGGCGCTTATAATTTATATCATGACTGCGTATGTCGCCGGGACGATACTACACACTGAAACTTTGAAATTGAGGCTAATAAGAATTCTTAATTTCAATTTTTTTTATTTCTCCGCGTTCTCTGTTCCAGGCAATCATTAGGTTTTGCCGTTACATGCCTCCATGTTCAGTTGATTATTAATCGATCTCGAGCAGCTCGAACTCTACGTGGCGTCTTCTTTTTCATGGTGCGGCTGAAGATGCCTTAGTATCTACTCACCCGGGCTACTTGTTTGCGTTGTACATTTATAGTAGTACGCATTTATAGTAGTACGCCTGTCGTACTTCACCACTGCCCTATATACAGTTCGCTATTTATAGTAGTACGCCACTGCCCTAAACACAGTTCAGCGAGCTGTCGCTTTTTATTTCACACTTCCTCCCTCACAATGCACTGAATGGAAATAAGTTATTTTATTGTATCTACCTCGACATTGCGGAAATTCAACTTTCTCGCAAAACCCTAGTCCCATGTACACTTTTACGGCTGGCTGTACTTGCACAAAGGCGGCGTTTGTCTCAGTCTACCTTCGCGTTTTTCTAGTGTGATTTACGCGATATGATATATCATCTTGAATCATTATCTGTCCCGGCCCGATAAATTTTTGCATTTTATTTCTATTTTGTCCAGCGGATTACAGTCACGCAACGTGTGGCAGTATAAAAATTTACGCGTTCGCAAAACAACGCCTTCCTTGTTTTCCGTCAAGAAAAATTATGCTGTATGGAAACTTTTCTGTAGCGCTCAGGCCAAATGCTTCACCTTCCTGTGCCTACCACTTATTGTGTATTATGTGTGCTAACGACAGCGATATGCTTCCAGCGTAACAGATTCCGAAAAGACGTCTAACGAGGCCGATGGTTCCCTACTTCGACCTGCCGATCGCACAAGTAACAAATCACCACCTGCACAAATCCTAATGCTTAACAGATAAGTGGAGCCAAAACTGCATAAATGTTTTCGCCAAGAGACCACGATATTAAGCTTTATGAAAAATAGGTTTCTTACTGCTGTAATATTATCCATATTGTTGCATATTTTAAAGCATCAAAAGCATCGTCTATAGGGATATAATAGTATGGTACTCCTATGCAAATCACGCAGCCTAAAATCCAGCCGCTGTTGTCAGCATCCTTACAATATAGACATGGGTAAAGTTCTTGTATGTTTGAGAAAGCTATTACTGTCGGACTCGTTATTCATGCATAACCAAAACTTTTTCCACATATATGTGGAGCACTACAACCTAGAAAACACCTTCGTAATCTTTTTTAATCCAAAGGAGAACTCTAAGGTTTGTGTGGCAGTCTCACTGCCACCAGCCCGAGAAGCACGCCAGGCGCTCAGGAGGGGAAGTGCGGTCGCAACTCGAGCACCGTCTTCTCCATTCCTCCTCGGACGCCATGCACTGCCTCAGAAGTCTCAATAAACAGGAAATGATTCAACTGACCTCGCCATCTCCACAGTCTTTAAGTAACCATTAGAGTCGCCATGATGCATCGTCTCTGGGCTTTTTATAGGCTATAGCAAGCCCAGGGATGGTCTAACTGCTGAAGTCCATGTCCAAGGTAGAATCTCTAACGCGCTTTTATGTTGTCGCTTGCAACTTGAATTTCCTTATAAAAATATTATTATTATGTTCTTAGTCATTAAAATAGGCAATATTAAAGTTCTTTCTGAAAATGCGACTCTCACTGGTCATAGTAAGTGTTACGCGTTATGTGTTAAGACGTGCTTGTGTATCAAAAACTCCAAAACCAATCTCCGGTTTTCACGCATTCTATTGTACGCTCTCTTCTATGCTGTAATAAAGGTCTCGATCCTCGCACTTCAAAATACGCCAAATTAGACGTAATTGAATGACTTTATTGTTATTGTCTAATATACTCCTTGTGGGCATTGCATATTCTGTGAATTACTGTGTGCACGTTTGTATTTCTGTAATTTGTGATGCCGCTTAACCGCTGCAAATTACAAGGCTCCGCATCTAACCAATCAGTACAGAGATTTTTTCCCCGATGGTTCTCTCCTAAAAATGACGTTCAATTTTCAAGTTTATAGTTTAGACATACGATGTAAGGTCGCAGTAGCACGCCAAAATTTCCGGACCGGTCCTTCCGCTGCCAATGCGTCTAAAGCTCTTAACAGAATGCTTGAGCTGACTGGCTTTATTACACTCAAGCAAACTGTGAGCAAAGAAAGTCTTGTCTTTGGCAGCCG
Source organism: Dermacentor silvarum (assembly GCF_013339745.2). Classification (NCBI taxonomy): domain Eukaryota; kingdom Metazoa; phylum Arthropoda; class Arachnida; order Ixodida; family Ixodidae; genus Dermacentor; species Dermacentor silvarum. The sequence continues at coordinate 97,003,185 of NC_051159.1, forward strand.
CAGTCGCGTACCTTCAACAGTGACCGCCGTCTTTTTTATTCGCTCATAACCGATGCGCTCCATTTATTCTAAACACTTGCTTCCAGAGCCTCCTAAAGACAAGGGGCCGAATTCACAGAGCTTTTTGTTCGTAAATGCTGCTTGCCCTTGGCCAGCTGCCCACGCTAATGATATGTCCAGCACCACGATTGGCCGACACCTGCTTCTACGAACAGATTTAGCGCAAAAACGTTTTTGTGAATCGGGCCCAAGATATTTAAAAGCTAGCTGGCGTTGTGAAGTCGAAGACATATAACTAAGTGTCGGAAAATCTGTAAATATTGTCTAAGAACATCATTTGCTAAACTGTTGTTCCTCGCGAGTTTGTTTAGTTCGGATGTGAGCTGCACGTGACACAATTAGATATCCTGTTTCCTTTCCGCATTAACAGTGGCATTACAGGATCAGCCTGCTAAGAAGCGAACCCGTTTTTTTTTCGCAGTGCTGAAAAAATCTGTCTATTCTTCTATTCTATTGTTCCGCACTTGCAGGTACAACAGTTTTCCTTTATTTCAAAAAACGGTGTGAGTGTTCCAAAAGTGCACCAGATCGATTCGGCTCACGGTCTATCGATTTCTTCTGTGATCAAATTTCTAGCTATATTACTACAGTTTATATAGTGATATGCAGCTGTTATGTTACCAGCCACTGTAGATATACAGGGTGTTTCATTTTAGTTGCACCAAACTTTAAATAATTGCCTGTGGCAGATATTGCCTGTCCAGATATTAATTTTCAGTGTCCGACGAAATGCATGGGCGTTCCAGTTACCTTTTTGAGGAAAACACTCTTTCATGCATTGAAGCACAAAAGTAACTGGAACACCAATGCATTTCGTCGGACACTTTGAAAATTCATATCTCGAAACTGGTCTAGTCCTAAGAATTCATTCCAAGTGGGCATCGCATTGTGAACTCAGCGGCTATAATTCGTAGATTGAAAGATGTGCCGTAAAATATTTAATTAAAAGGTTAATTAGCGTAATTATGTTAACTATTCAATTAGGCGTTATCATTTCTCGTGGAAGTAGTGGCTGCCTCATCGAGTAGTTTAGATCAAGGATTATAATTGTGCTATCTGCCAGAGGCAATTTTTTAAAATGTGGTGAAGCTGAAATTAAACACCCTGTATGTAGTACTAGTGTGAGCGTGTGTGGGAAACCTTTATAGAAGAAGATATAAAACATTTCAAAGGATAACGCTGCTTAAGGGTGGCGACCTTGTTCCAGAACTCCACTGGCGTGGGCTGCTTGCAGGACCTAATCTAAATGAGCTGTTTGCCCCTCCACATCGCAGTCCGTGAGTCGCGTCTCCCATGGCACCGAGAAGTTTGAGTTTAGTTTGTAGTACTTGATATTCACGGGCAATCAACCTATATTCGAGGAATGTCCTCAAGATAAATGGCAGTTTTAATGTGAAAGCATTGCATAATGAGTAAGAGTAGTGGCTGGCTGCCGTGAAAGAGAGGTTCTGTAATTTAATTAAGATGCACAGCCTTAATAGTGCACCTAGTCCACGGACGGATGGACATTAATTTTGTAATGCTTAATAGCCTAGCATGTAAGTCTCCCAGGGAATGCGCTTTGGAATGTACGGCGTTCAGGCTACGCGAACACAGTGTATAATGTCGCCCCATATTGCATATTAAAGCTTGCATATTCTAAAGGAGGATGGCTGTAATATTAAATAGCTTACCGACAGACCGAACGTCCCAAAATGTTTCACATTGACATTAAAACGAGATATATTCCGGAGCGGCATCTTCTTCCTTCTTCCTGCTCGCACACGAGATAGAGGGCTGCGAATAACTCGCGAACGCGTTCGTGCAATGCTTGTAGCGTCGTCATTTCGATCGCACTCACACTGATGCCAACAAGGACCGCAGACAGCATTTATGAAGAAACTACCTTCTCCGCCGATGTTAGGCACCGAGACGGCGCAGGAAGATCGCTAATCCCCCTTTTTTTAGCCTTACGCACGCAGACGCAGGGACGAATAGATCGGAAAGACGCGTGATGTAAGGAATGCCTTCATTCATCATTCAACGAAGTAAACGGGAAACAAAAATAAAGAAAACTACCCAAAGAACTGTTGAAGTGCATTGATGTAGTGGTACCCACCTCAGCTGCCACACTCTATACAGGCGTTCGCTCGGGATCCCCTGCCGTCGTTGCTGGAGCGTACAAATGATCGTGAGTGGGAAGTGCAATTCAGATAAACGAATTTCTCTGTTCGGCATTTGCGGAGCTTCCTGGTTGGCATTCGGGCAGCTACAAGCTCGGAAGAAGGGAAGCACGCACCGGAATTTCAGCATCGGTTGTTCTTCCTTCGAGAACGAGCGATTTCTTTAGATTGGCCCTCTTTTTTTGTGTTGTATTTTTTGTGAAGAGGGAGGAATCTAAATGGCAGAGGAGGGAGAGAGGGTTGTGTCACCTGCGTCACCGCTGTCTTCATCTTGTTCACCTTCTTCTTAATTTTTTAAAATTTGTTTTGTGTTTAGGGGCTATCGGCCCATTTCCTCAATCCGCGTTTTCTGTGCAACTAGCAATAGAAGCAAAGAAGAGAGGGCGCATAATAAAAAAAAATAAAAAAACGGAAATGATCTCTGTTCATGTTGGAGCGATCCTTGTTACTGTGATTTTGGATCGCAAGTAAAGGAAGCCATGTCTTCAGAGGTTCCTTTAGAACGCAACCCTGGTTTAAACAGCGCAAACCCGGGAAAGTTGGGTGCCTCTGCCAAGTTTCATGGATGCAAACTGTCGGGGACACAAAGCGGACAGCAAACACATTCGTTTTTCCAGTTTAGTTTTCCCATGAAACTAGAAGTTTATTTCTTTTTAATTTTTTTTTCGCTGTTGTCCCCTTGGCATGGTGGCGCTACGTCACCGCTAAAAGGGTCGTCTGCGTCGGCGACGTGTTTGCTTTCATCTTGAACTGCACATCCTATTTGCATACCGAGGTAGCGAAGTGGCCTGGCCGGCAGCGTAAGGCGGGTCATTGTACGGAGAGAAAGCGTCGCGTTCGTTCGTGCAAGCATGCAAACGCTGCATAGATAAATCATGCATGTTACAGAAACGTAGAACAATACGCGGCGAGGTTTGCACGAGCATTCTAAGGTGGGATTTTCGGTTACGCTCAGCATGGCGAACAGCACAGACGACTGTGCAGTGAAAAACGAACAGGACACATCCTCTGACTACCAATGAATATTCAAATTTGGTAGTCAGCGCGTCTCTCCTGTTCCTATAATACTGTCCAACTTGTCTGCGCTGTCCACAATGTTGCGTGGCTTGCAGTTTTCGTAGACAGACCTGCACCTCCAAAGGGACTGGCTGATCACAAATAAGCAAAAGGCAAAAAAAAAATTAAGGAACATAAAATTATTGAGGCAGATGAATAAGCAACACACATAGACAACATGAAAAGACGCGGAAGTAAACAGGCAACGAAAGCTTACGTGTGTATTATGTGGAGCTATATTTAACTCTCTCTTTCTCTCTTTCTTTTCTTTTGTGTATAATATCATATATAATATGTAATCACATCATTCTTTCTGAACGCCCGAAGAGCGACATCTATGGCAATGAAATACCGCAATACGCAAATAAAACTGAGGGCGGAGTGACGGCATGCACCATCCCGGAAGCACACTCTACAAGGTGCCCGAGTAACTTACTGCATTGCGTTCTTTTTAGCCAACATCTAACGCCTATCCCAAGATGAATGCCTTAAGAAGCGTTCAGCCGCCGTGCAAGCAAATATTTCACGAAAAAAACCCAACTGAGAAGACGGAAGGAAAGACGGGAACACAAAGAAGTCGCAGTTTCGCCCGAAAGGTGAAGCATCGATTGCAATAGCAAATTAGTGGACAGCTATAGGAAGTAAGGATAGTAGTTTTAGCGGTTGTATAAACTTGCAAACATTCGCTTGCTAACTAAATTAGCAAGCATCGTGTAAGCTCACACAGGCAAACATGAACACATCCCACTCGATGACCGTGGACGCTCGCTGTCAAAACGCTGGCGGGAGGAAGGGCGGCAGCGGCAGCGAGCGAAGTGACCTTAGTGCTGTCTACCGCTTCAACGCATACTGAGCGGCGATAACCTATAGCACGCACAAAGGTGTGTCATCGGGTCACCTAGACACTCTGCACATCGCTTTTAAGATAGGGCGCGTGCGACTACGCGCGGCCGCGCAAAGTACGCAGTTTCTACCCTAGTACAACGCGGCCTCGCTCGCTCCCGCGCTGCCTCCCCACTTTCCTCCCTTGCGCGCGCCATATTGAGCGGAGATCGTCGGCTCCCCTCGCGCGCGATCGCGCAATACGCAGTTGCTGCCGGCTCACAAGGCCGCCCCCCTCCCTCCCCTCCCCCCGCAGCCTCGCGCGCGACGGAAGACGGCGCGTTTCCTTTCTTACCCGCTTTTCTCGCTAGCACGCGCGAGATTGAGCCGCGATCGTCAGCTGCCCTCGTACGCTTTCCCTCGCACAAACAGCATACGGCGCGCGACGACCGTGTTATCGTCACTGGGCTTTATACGGAGCATCACGGCGACGGCGATGGCGACGACGGCAAAAATGCGCCTGGAGTATCCATATAATTGTTATCGCAATAAAAAAAGAACGTAATCCGAGAAGTAAAACATGATGTAAACGTGCGGATGAAAGAAGCAACAGCGAAAAACTACTAGCTGTCTGATTTCGCCCTCCAAAAGGTGTTATGCCGAGAAAGTGCAGTAAAAAGCCCGAGAAAAACGTCTGCACCATCTATGAGCTTCAAAAGCCGAAGGGGTACGAACACAATAGACGGGGCGAAGCACTACGTAGCTTTGGTGTCTGGCTGAAGCAGAATATTCATGTTGTCAGTGCTATGACAGCACAGAAGCATTCCGATGTGTTCTTTCTTTGCCGTGAGACCTCGACAAAATGTAAATGTTCTCGACAAGGTCTTCAAGGAGAAGCGTGTGAAATGAGTAAAGATTGTGTGCACGAAAGGGCAGAGAAGGAAAAAAAACTGAAATAAGCAGTTTTTTAAATAAGCAATAGTTATGCCATCCCGAAAACTATAAACCATGCTTCCTTTAGAAATCGCCGCGCTTGAAAGTGGAAATGGATGTACGCGAAGTGAGAAATATAGTGAAGAAAAGGTGCTTGCATTGGAAAGGCAAAAACGTCGTTTAGCTGGACAGACGCTCGCATGTGTCCGCTCTGTTTACACGCGCGCTCGAAGCAGCAGGGATTGCATTATTGTCTTTCCCGGCGCCGGTATTGCCAGAACCTGACAGATTTGTGAGAAAACAATCGCCTTCATCGAGTCTTGATTTGCTCCGTGCTTTTCTAACGGCCCACGTTCGTTTTTATTTATTGCGAGATCGAGCATGATTTATTTATTGTTTTTTTTTTCAATATGTCGGGTGCGTACCTTGGACAAATTGAATAACCGTGTCTCGCCCCGCTCATCTATGAAGAAAAATAAATAAGGTTCACACGGTGAAGAGGTGAGTGCTGCCGGCGAGGGCCCTTGGCTTGACAAAGTAAAACGTATATGGCAGCGCTCGTTTTTATTTGAACGAAAGCAGCAACAACAACAACATGTGACGACAAGAAAAGCAGCTTGTACCACGAAGGTATGAAAAATGAAAAAATCAAGAACACTTGGTTGACGCCCACCGCATGCGCTTTCGTTGTCCAGAACAAGGGTTCGCTACCTTCTGCTTCGTAAATTTTCTTCATGAAAGCATGCTATTGGAGAATTCAGCTCTCCTCAGTAGCACAATGATGCCGGTAATGGAGACCTGTTTTAACTGCACTATATATTTATTTTATATTTGTTTGTTGTTGTCTTATCACTTCCCTTTGGTTATAGCATTATTTGTCTGTGAAGCGCCCTCTTTTCCATTACCCACTGCACGACATGTAACGGAGCAGAAACTTAAAAATATCGTTCCTTGTAAAACATACGTGAGCCCCAGTCCGCGCAAGTTTTTATTCATGGGGCTAAGTGCTTTCTCAGGAGCGTGGTTACTGCCTTGGCTGGGATCAGAGTTGCTCAACGCATTGTTTGCGCACTGTGGTATTTCTCCTAAGCACCCTCAGAAATCTGAATTGATTTGAAAGCAAAAGCTTTCTTGGGGCTTTGCTTGCACAATTAAAGTGCGACTTTTGTGTACTTCTAAATCATCAAGCTTGCTGCCGAACAGTTTAGCGATACGTGCGGCACAGTTACCACGTGTGGTTCAACAGAGAAAAAAAAAGCGCACTCGTAATAAGAAACCATGCTATTGTGCGAGAAAAAGAGCTATTCTGATATTATGTCTGAGCTCGTTCAAGTAGAAAGAAAAATCAAGGTGACAACAATTTCTGGCATCATTACTCAGAAAATATTTCAAGGAATTGCAATGTGCGATGCGATGAGTTCAATATTTCACATAATGAAAGATCACCGGTGATAATTCAGTTCCTTAACCATTTTTATAGGCCCGAGCGGGATTACTTTTATGGCATTATCCAAACCGCACAGTTGACCTGCTAACTACCTGAACAATGTTTTTGTATGTCTGAATAGATATCCCGGGCACACGAAAGCTACCATGATAGTGCGGCTTTGTCGGAGTAGCTAAATCATAGAGGAACGCTAAATTTGGTGACCTGGTATTTATTCATTATTTCTACGGTGCAAAGTACTAAGATTGGAGGAGACAAAGAAACGACAGCGTGCGGTGCTGTCGTTTTCGTATCCTCTGGTAGTCTTCTAGCGCTGTAGGAATAATATTAGGAGCTATCAACTCACGAACTGCATCTAAAACTGGTAGTTTAGACTATAGCTGGACCTCGCCTAACATGGCAAATGAAAGTGCGATACATTTTTCCCCGCAGCTCAAAGAAATTTGAGCTACAAAGAGGAGATCCATCACCGGATAACCTCAAGAAAACACCCGCATATACTTTGTGGTTCGGTCGAAACAGTGTCTGTCACATGACATGCGGGCATTATCTATCATTGCGACCGAATTTGACGAATGCTATTCCCCGTTCCCCCATCATTGTGTCGTACTCGGTCCCTTTGAAACACCGAAACGTGCAGCAGTCGAAACTCAGTAAGCATGGCGCCTACGGGCCCAATCACGTTGTCCGACGACAAACCTAGGCACCGCAAAGACAGAGCGACCATCGCTCCAGTCTACAGGAAAGACTCTGGTAGGTAAATATCAATTGTGTTTAAGTGGACAGATTAATCACTCGAAACTTTCCTCTCATCTCGTGTCTGCACAGCCTCCTTGTTCCGAGGGAATTAAATTAGCCGACAAGCAAGGATATTACAAAGACTACCGAGAGGCAAATTACTCACCATAGGAGATTCTATAAAGCTGGCCTCCAGCGACGCTAGACGTAGGAACGTGCTATCTTTCTTGAGGAGAGAGAGATTCAGAGAAAAATGTTATCGTCAGTTTCCCAACTTCTTCGGCTTTGCTGTTTTCTGTGATTTGTTTATTTACTCCTTAGCACATCTCCTGCTCCCATACTTGGACAAGCTTGCTCAATCCAGCTCGCAGCCGATCGACCTGAGGAGACCGGGAGGAATGGCCCAAAAATTGTTTGCCCAGGCGCCTGCTCTTGGAACCAGCAACAGATTACAGCTTTCCATCTTCACCCATCTTCGGACAGCTGCACATATATCGCCGCTGAGCGATGGGTTTATGTGGAGAGCAGCTGGGGCCCACCCAGAAACCTAGCTTTGCACGTCCAGAAAGTACTGAAAAACCCATATCGCACTGTAAACGCCGGTTATAAATGCAAACCACGTTCAGAGCGCCGTCTCGTTCAATACTACGCTTTTTCAAAGTATTCTCGGTACATCCTTAAGCAACCCAGTATCCCAGCACGGCAACCCTGAAAACAGATTTTTTCATTATATATTTGAGAACCTAGACAACCTTGCACATCGCCCTTCTGCGCAATATTCAGCAGCGACCAACCGCGCTGCGTTGCCTCAAAAATGGCTTGAGCCTGACTTGCACCAGACTGCTTTGCTATGGTCAGCGGTGACAGTCACTTCGTCTCAAGTTCTCTGAGCAGCTGTACATTTCAATATCGATCATGCGTTCATTGTTATCAGACAGTGACTTTTGACATAACGCAACAACTTGTTGGCGCTAAGACGGGGTGCGCTCGAGCGGTGCAAACTGTAGATAATTCTTGTGTGGGTAAATTCTCGCAGCGTCACTTCTCAGACAGCAGCGTATACGAAGCCTCTGAGCAGACGTGAATCGTTTGTTGTATTTGACGTTCTACAGTCGACCCATTTATTCATACCGCAAAAGCACTTGTATATCAAAGTAGCGTTTGGTGTTGTGCAAACAACAAACGGTTTGTACGCAACCACGCAAACACCAAACATATACGCACCAAACGCAAGCAGTATCGAATAATACCTGACGATATTGTATTGTGGATCAAGAAAAGATATTGGTGCTAATGTAGCCAAGACGCGCCCTTAAATATTATTTTAATAGAACGGGTATCAATGTCATTCAACTTATAATACCCTAAACCAACTGTCTAGGCTCAAAGCTTCCGTGAATCTTTTCCTGCATGCATCCGGTGGTTCAAACTGTACACACAAACAATTGCATCTACACTACGCCGCAGGCTTAACCACCTATAACGCACCAAGCCATTGATAACGTGTTTATCTGTTGACGTCAATCCAATTCAGGAGAACAGCACCAATACAAAATTCCTGCGACGTTTCTCTGACACAAGCCATCGTACCGACAAAATATAACAAATAAATAAACGAACTATTGCGCTGCCTAAGTCAGCCCTGCACTTGGCTTCGCTTCTCACCACGTGCGTTCTCCATTCGGGAAAAGCGCGTCTATGAGATTGTGTGTAGGAACCCCAGTATGCGCCCGATTCCCCGCACCTGGTGCCTTTCCCGTTTAGCGCTTTCGAGGAGCTTTTACGGACATTCGTTCTTGCAGGACCGAAGGGTGCTTTCACGCTCCCTTTATAGATAAGAAGCCGGGGGCCAGGTACTATCCCAGCCGAATGGGAATAGGCATCTGTACCACTGTGCCTTTGTTTATTTGCTGAGGACGTCTCCCGCGCCTTTTCACCATCTCTCTCTCACTCACACATCTTAATTCCGCCTTTATAGCTACAGCCCTTTCTTTCTACCCGTCACGTCTGGGCAAGAGAGCCTATTGCGAAACTGGCTCCAGTATTTTTTTTTTTTTTATCTTGCCAGTGTCTTCATGGAGGTAGGGCCAAACGAGCCTGACGGCTGCTTGCGAAGGCTTCGAAGTGCTCGCATCGACTTCCCGAGGAATCTCATCTCGGAGGAATGGAGCCATCCTCGCTTCAGATCTTTCCTCCACCAATTGACGACGCCTTATCTCGCCTGGCTCGGTCTTCTGACCTCGCAGCCCAAACACAAGCGTCTTTGCTTTCATTCGGCTATTTCCTTCAGTTTTCGTCATAACCGTATTTCCCTTTCACTCAACTGTGACCCCCTCCCCCTCTTCACCTACCGGCACGCGTCTGGAGTCTAGGACACAACGTCAGCACCTCGGCTGTGATTTGCGAACAATAAAACACGTATCGATACCTTTTTTTCCTCTTTTATTTTTTGCCATGTTCAGCTGTTCTTCACGGCTCTCCCATTATTTCAGCATCTCAAAGGTGCCTTCGCCGATCTTACGCCTTCATTCGTTCCCTGCATTGTATTTGTCCTCTCCCTCCTCAGGGCTCTCAATGGTGAGCTCGAAATTGTGGGTCTGGCGTGGATCCTAAACGCTTCCGGAAGAGTCGGAGCTTTAGGGCCTCTACTTCCGCTTACCTCACCAGCTTTTTTCTTTTATTTCGCTCAGATATTCTCTCCGAGTCGTCCGCCTCGATTTCCGCTCGGCTGACGCAGCTGCCTGATGATGGGTATACTCTTTTTTTTTACCATTCTTGGGGCGGAGGGCAATCAGCGTCAATTGATCTGTCTCGATCTGTTAATCGATCCGTGATCCCGCATAGGAGCACCCTCGTTTATCATGCATGCGCGCACTCGCAATGATATTTCCTGCCGCATCTCTGAAACACAATGGAGCATGAATACCGCACGTTTTCCTACACACTCGTTTCATTTGTTGTTAGTTACAGCAACACTTGCTGCTTTCTTGCTTCAATCGATAAGGTTCAAAATTTTAAGGTCCACCGAGAAATAAAAAACACAGTATTAGTCGAACTGACAATAATTGAGAAGTAACAAAATCTGTTCGATTTTCGGCCTTCAATATACTGCTACACCTACATGCGATGCGACATAGCCTTTGCAGCAGCCTTAATTTGAACACCGACACTACCGAAGAAATAAATTCTGGGGTATTACGTGCGATAACCACGATGTGATTATGAGGCGCGCCGTAGTAGGGGATTAAAGGTTAACTGTGACTGCCTGGGATTCTTTACCCTGCACCCATGCGTTGTACTCGAGCGTTCTTGCATAGTACCTGCGTTGGAATGCGGCAGCAGCGGCTGGGATTAAACCCGAGCCCTCATGTTCAGCAGCGAAACGCCATGGCCACTGGGCTACCGCGAACGGTAGTTAGCAATATGAGCGTGAAAAAAAAAACAAAAAAATAAAATAAAAAATAAATTAAAAAAAATTATAGCGTACCTTGCACGGGAGGCGCAATGCTAAGGAGACAACGGAGCTGATGGGCACCTAGCTAGTCCTGGCTTTTGGGCTAGGCTAAGCCCGACCAAGTCATTCCTAGCATTTCCCGGAATTTATTGATTATTGATCGATTATCGATTAGCTAGTGATTGGCTATCGAATGGCTATCGCAAGGTATTGGCCACGTATTTGGGCTAGGCTAAGCACTACCAAGTCATCCCCAGCATTTTCCGGAATCAATTGATTATTGATAGATTATTGATTAGCTATTGATTGGCTATCGATGATTGACTAAGCTTAAGTAGTCCCAACCACGCTCAGCTAGACTTACCCAGGCTCAGCTTCGCTAGTTCACATGGGTATGTGCCACTGCGCTTGGAGCCTTTCTGCAATACCGCCAGGATCGGCCCACATTTTCTGTTCGCGGTTGACACATTACGCACGGCTTAAACAGCTCCGCTGTTAAAACCTACGTAAGCTGAAAAGGATGAAGCGCCTGAAAATGCCTCACACGTGCACTTCCCACGACCACAACGGGTTTTTCCGTGTGTGTTCTCATTTTAACTCGTGGTCTCCGTGCGATGAAAGGAAGGACACATTTCCATACGGATTCTCGGTGCGTGGAGTCTGTGAGATTTCGCAAAAATGCAGTTCTAAGTTTATCAAACATATTATTTGATATCTGCTAGCGCGCGCTTCGCTGAAACTGATATTCTGAACACTTAGTAGTACTTTCAGCGCTAATGGTAAAACTTATATAACGCCAATAGCATTACCAAAGAAAGCGACGAGAAGAAGTTTTTCGAGAAGATTCTAGGCCTTTACTTTTTCCTTCCTAAATTTCAGTCCCAACTCAAGGCCTTTCTACTAAGTCCTCTAAACCAACGTCTGTAAACGTACTCGCGACAGTGCACAATGAAGCACTTACGTCGTAGATTCTTCTAACCCTCCCCTACATCTCATGGCAGAGCTTCAGTCCTGCGTTTCAACTTTCTGTACTTACTTCAAGCAAAACAAACATCAATCTGGATTAACCAGGGTATCGGGAAACGTATCGCGTGAGGAAGAATCACCGTTTCTCTGACTCACATTCCTTTACCATCTTGTGTCCAACCAAATAAACAAAAAAGGAGGCATAGAGCACTGTCCCATGTGGAAATCTAATCCAGCGGACAAAGCTTTCAACTTATCCGAAGTGGCGCACTCAGTCTGTAAGTGTTCCAGTCGTTGCCCGATACGTCGGTTGTGCGCTGGCTTTCATAGAACTTGGTTGGATGAACTCTAAGCCTTATTTGTTGCGCCGATGCCGCTATGTTTAGAAAATCTTTTGTTTAACGTTCCTCGCTTTGCTCTTTCAGAATTGTGCATCAATTTCCTCCGAATCTGTTGTGCGAAATCGGTCTATAACTCCCATCGTTACACACCTAAAGGGAGTCAAGAGTGCAAGTTATGAACAGAAAGCCCCCTTAAGGGTAGAAATCGGTTCGCAGTGAACTTCACTCAAGGTGCGAAATTACTCTGTATGTTCTCCATCTCACGAAACTGGTGATGTTCTTGCGTGGCAGTACGCTGGAAAGACACGAGTCCACGTACAGGAAATGACAGCGAAGCATTGCGACGAGCAATGAAGATAGACAATTTCACGCACGCTTTAACAGTTGAAATAAGTAACGTATCCTTCCTCTTGATGTTGTGTACTTAGGTTGTAAGTAGTGTGTAAAGCACATCACCAGGATTTTGTGCGAACAACAATTACTTCAGGAGAGATCGCTGTCGGGCTAGTTGGTGCATGATTCGGAAATTTAAATACAACACCGCTAAACGTACAAGAAAGTGAACTCGCAATAATGCGTCTGTGTGTTCTTGCAGCTCTTTTTAAATTTAGAAAAACAATTACTTCGCTCAGGCGACATACCATCGATATCCTAGCTTTTCGTAAGCGTGATGTCAACATTTACCTTTAGTGATTGTTTTAATTATTGTTACTGCTGCTCCTGCCATGTTTTGTCCATATCATACCCTGGCCTATGTTCAGGCGTGCAGCGTCTGCGCTTCCGCTCAAGAAACTCCATCTATAAGTGGAAAGCTCTCGGAATGTATCACCTCTATTCACTCGGAATTATCCGGGAATGAATAGAGTTATCAGCTAGCCTGTGAAGCTTTACCCCAAGCTTGAAAAATCGCCCAACTAGCTGCACACACTTCACACAAGACACCCTACAGCCCTTTTGTAGAAATGCGCCCTACCGTCTTCTAGGGTGCATTTTCCAGCCTCTCCATTTGACTCTCCGGCGTGCGCATGGCGTCCTATTACACTGGCGCAGTACACAACTCTCTACTTTTTCCGACCCGCCTCCATCTTGTCCGTACTTTCGTAAATGAACAGGAGCTGTCAGTTCTGTTAGGAGCCACCTCGACTCACTCCCAGAATAGCCTGAAACTCTGCTTCCGCCTGTTCGACACCTCTCCCCTCCCCCCTTTTTTCTCCCTTTTCACCACTCTGCCGATTCGGCTGCATGGCTGACACAGGCCGCCTCACTGCCGGCACAAGAGGTTCAAGGTGAAGATGAAGTTCATCAGCACTTTAGCAGCGAGTAACAATTATTGCAAAGCATGCAAAAAAGAAAGGAGATGGGAATGTTTTTGTAACAAAATATAGCTGGCAGTTAATAATAGCCAAACAAAGGCTAAACACAACGAACCAATCATAACAGGGCAACAGATGAGTTTTTTTTATTTATTGCTAATAATGATAATAATTCTGATCAACTAGCGCCGGCCAGTCATTGCCACAATTTGCGATGCCATGAGTAGCTGATCTGGATATTTTAAAATGTGCTTGCTCTTTGTCTTTCGCTATTGGTGTGTTGACACTCATGCTTCGTAGAACTTGCTTTTTGCAATTTCAGAGAAAGCAAGGATCCATCGCCGTCTGGCAAAAATGACCCATAACCAATGGTATTTTCTATTCTCGAGCTGTTTTCCTTTGAAAGCGCTCACATAAAACGATAGTCTTTTAATAATAGCCGAAAAGAGCAGCGTGTCTCCGGAGTTCGTAGTCGTGTCAGGTTAAGAACAACAAGCTCGTACTACTTCTCTTAAGAAGTGCATACATACGTTTTTCCTCCAAAAGTTCTATGTGACAACATTCAGCTCCTTGTTTGTTTTTGAAGCCGCGCTGCTTCGGCGCTCTTATTTATTTATTTATTTATTTATTTATTTATTTATTTATTTATTTATTTATTTATTTATTTATTTATTTATTTATTTATTTATTTATTTATTTATTTATTTATTTATTTATTTATTTATTTATTTATTTATTTATTTATTTATTTATTTATTTATTTATTTATTTATTTATTTATTTATTTATTTATTTATTTATTTCGTACTGCCAGCCTGTTTTTACAGGCCCTAGGCAGGAGTGGGATGTACATAAAAGGTTTAACGAGCTAATAACATGTGAACACAAAAAAGAATGTAAAAAAAAGAATGATGGAAACAAGCAAAGCGCCATCTCGTTACAATGCAAAAAGAAAGAAACAACATTGAAAAAAAAGAAAAATAGAAAGCAAGGAAGATATCGGGGAATTCTGCAGAACAGTACACATTTACACAATGGCTTATACACACAAAAAGAAGGGTGCCCTTAACATGTTTTATCTATATCACATAGTACATGGAATGGGACAGAGATCGTGGGAAACGTTTCGGGTCATAGATTAACGAGAGCGTGCACAAAGGATGATATGATTGAGCTTTGAAGAACGTTTTCAGGCAGAGCGTTCCAATCATGAATGGTTCGGGGAAAAACGACTGCTTAAATAAAGTGGTATGGTGAGGATACTGGTCTAACAGAACTGAATGTGATGAATGCGTTAGGCGCCGGCTACAAGGTGTAATATACAATTTCTTATCTAGTTTTACATTCTCCCGATGAATTAAATATAACATTTTGAGCCTCTATCGACATCGCCTTACCTCCAGGGTTTCCAGGTTCGCCTCCTGTAAAAGAGCGCAAACTGATGTTTGACGGCGTTAGAAATAAAAATAAACCTGACTGATTTCCGCTGTATCATTTCAATAATATTTATGCTTGCTTGGGTGTAAGGGTCCCAGACAGGAGTAGCGTATTCTAAGAATGGTCTGATGAAAGTCTTGCACGCTAGTAATCTTATGTTACTTGTAGATTTAGCCGAGGTCCTCCTCAGGTATCCGAGCTTCCTCATGGCTTTTTTTTATGTAGGCTACATGGCTATTCCACCTAAGGTCTGACGTAATTACTACATCGAGATATTTATATTCTGTAACAGAGGATAAGTTATGGCCATTAATGCTGTATACAAAAGGTAACGGCTTCTTTTTCCGTCTAATGGTCATCGATACTGTTTTTCTTAGGTTAATGATCATTTGCCACTCTAAGCACCATGTCGCTATTGCTGATAATGATGAATTTAGGATCGTCTGATCTGCCTCGCGGTGAATTTTATGATAAAGTACGCAGTCATCTCCAAACAGCCGAATTTTAACTGGTATATTATTCACTATATCATTGATAAAAACTAAAAAGAACAGGGGGCCCAAGAGGAGGCCCATCGCTATGAAACCATCCACACAGATATCGGACACGTGGGTTTTCTTCGGCGATAAGTACCGCCAGAACTTATCCGGGGATGACAAAAGAAAGTTTTTAAAGCAACATTTTGATAATAGTCTTTAGCTTTCGAAATACCAGTTTTAAGCTGTAGACGCAGGTTGGTTAGCTTTTCGATGTTAGCCATTGAGGGACGTGCTTTATGTTGCGTTCTTACTTGCTTTAGTTTTCGCCCAAGCCGTACGAGGTCTCTTGTCATCCACGGATTCGTTTCACATACAACTTTCCGCTTTTTGGGCACAAATGTGTCGATACAGTTGTGAACAAGTTTTCTAAAGAAACACCATAAACTGTCAACGGACACAACGTGGGATTCTGAAAGAGAGGCAAATTCAGAAAAATTTTTCTCTAAGGCATCAAGTATGTCGACATCGCTAGCGCGCGAGAACTCAGGAATCGAGTATTGGTTTTCAGAGGGTTTTAATCTGAAATTTAGCTCTAGTGTAAGGCATATCATTCTATGATCCGAAATTACCTGGAATATATCTACACTCGGATTACGATTGAGGACTTGGTCATTTACAAGAAAGAGATCTGATATGTTTTGTGCGCGAGTTGGTTGCTTCACCAGTTGAGTCAAAGCATGGAAACGAATGATGTCAGTTAAAGGCTCTGCGTGACAGTCACTCTAGGCAAATGGGAACTACGGACTTTCACTCGTCTTTCCTGTACTTGTTCATTGCCGCATCCCACACTTCGCAGCTACTTGACGCATGCCTGCAGCTGGTAATTATATTTTGCTGCGGGCATAAAATATCAGCTCCTCATTTTTCAACGTCCACACCCTACGGCGTGGCTGAAAATCTGTTCCCTTTCTCTAAGAAAATATAATAAAGGTAAACGAAATATAAAATTTTAATGTTCCTGTACCTCCATGCAAGTAGCGGAAGTAAGGCGCTTCGACCGGATTAATTATACAACGGGCACGTAATCACGGAGCGCTCGATCGAGCCGGATCCTTTATCGCCGGATCAACGGATACCGGGGGCCTCTGTCTACAGTATTTAAGCTCGGTAGCGGTAGTTCAGAGTCCTAACCAGCAGGCACTCCCCACCGACGTTGTGCGCGTGCGAGAAAAGTAAAAGAACACCGGAGAGAACACGCTGGGCAAACAAGAGACCGTGGAGCCGCCTTCGCTGGCCGCCCCACCGGCTTGTTTTCTCAAGTGTCTGGCGCACGCTTGGAATTCAAGGCTTGTAGCAGCGCTGGCCGCTCACCGCAACTAGGCCCCGTTTTACAACCTTACCTCCCTCGTCCTCTCTTCCCTCACGTTGTACCGCTGAGCCTTCTTTCTGGTGTGTTGATCTTTGGTGCGCCCGCGTACACCGAAGGAGCCTTCGTAGTCCATAGCATACGTTTGCTCGTAGGGCTTCGCTTCCCTTGTGTTCTCCTTGCCAGCCTACCTCTTGCTCGGCTCTTCCCACATTTACCCTTCTCCTCCCTTCATTCTCCTGCCGTTTCTGCCCCTCCCACTGGTTTTATGACGCGCTCGGTTTTGCTTCCACCGTTCGTGCTGCACTTTAGGCACTTCTCTAGCTTTTTCTTCCTTGTTTCCTTATTCGGCGCTTCGATTTTCCTGCTGTTTGCGTGAGCGTATGCGATACTTGGCGCAAGCTCTTTTTTTTTTCGCCTTTGTTTCCCGTCTGCCCTCGACAAAGCCATGATTGGAAAAGTAATTAGGCTTCATTTACGACATCCTCTTCACTCTCCTTTTCCCTTTCATGCCCACTTCCTCCCTGTATTCCTCCGTTTTCTTCGTACCCGCGAGGGCTTCATGCAATGACGTTTCTTCCTAGTTTATTTTTTCGAGATCTGTCCTACCTGTTTTATGGCTAGGCGAAGCACCTCAAATGTTCTTCTGATCTTTATTAACACTTAGCAGTTGACGCACACGTGCTAGATGCCGGTGGACAGTACTACTGCTTTTAATTTTATGCAGTGTACCCACATCGGTAATGTTAGTTAGCTTACATGTGTTCCTCGCGTCGAGAATTTCACAGGACTGCTTAATCTAGGAGACGTGTAAACCGAGAAATCACATCGAAATATAGGTTTCACACGTACGAGCCGTCGAATCAATTTAATTTCACATAGCTTTGTTTGTTCTTGACCTGCTTTAGTCTCCATATATAAACTTCGTTTACGCCTGGACATTTCCTTCAGGAATGAATACTTATTTTTGGTATATATGAACGACCAATAGCGCCGAATAGAATAGCTGTGGTGGCCAAAAGAAACTGTAGAACTTCTACGCTACTAACCGTTTCTTCGAAAACAAGCTAGAAACAAGACCTTTCGCGTTGGACAAGATCTCGAGACCATGGTATCCCATGTCACAGCTGCGAAAAGCCACAAATACGCTGCTGCGATTCATGAAGGCAACCACACTGAGCGACAGTTTCTGACAGAGTGCAGAGAAAATTTATTACTTCGGCGACCACTTATTTAAGTCTTTCCCTCCCATTTCCCGAAAGTCAAATGCAGACCTAGATCGCCAATTTGAAATCATGGAAGTCTGGACAGCGCTTCACTCCCTAACTAGAAACAGAACACCGGGCAAAATGGGCTCACAAACAAAATGCTGAGAAACCTGGACGACAATTCAATAGAAACCCTAACGACTGTCTCTAATACCCATTGGGAAGCGGGAACACTACCCAATGAATGGAAACACGCGCACATAGTACTCATACCGAAACCGGGCAAGCCTCCAGGTCTCACCAACATGCAACCCATATCCATGACGTCGTGCGTGGGGAAGCTTTTCGAAAACGCTGTGCTCAATCGCCTGAAGCCTCACGTGGATGACACGTGTTTCTTTCCTGACACGTTGTACGGCTTCAGGCCGCATTTGTCGACTCAAGACATACTACTCTAATTGAAGGAAGTACTGGACCATGTCACTACACACGCAAAATGCATACTCGCACTGCACCTTAAAGGCGCATTTGATAACGTAGCTCATGAGGCCATCCTAAAAAGCTTATCGCAACAAAATTGCGGCGAACGAATCTACAACTACATTCGAGCATTCTTAACGGACCGCACGGCAACGGTAGGCGTGGGTACATTCAGAACAAAAGAGAAAAAGGTTCCAAATAGAGGCACTCCTCAGGGATCAGTCTTATCGCCTTTTCTCTTCAACGTCACCATGAAAAACCTCCCAGAGAATCTAGAGAAGATTCTGCACCTTCGTCACGCAATATATGCGGATGACATTACCATTTGGACAACTCGAGGCTTGGATGGAGAACAGCAGGACGCCCTGCAAGCGGCGGCAGACGCTGTCACCGAATACGCCAAAGAGTGCAACCTGGAATGCTCCCCAGAAAAATCCGAGCTCCTCGTTCTCAAAAAGAAATCCATAAGAAAAAGCACACAGAGAGAGGCCATAGAAATACACCTAAACCAAAAACCTATACGCAGAGTCCAAACACTCCGCATATTAGGTGTCTCCATGCAAAATAGTGGGCTTAATAACCACGCTGTAAACGCTATAAAACAAACTGCCTACAGCGTAGCTCGCATGATCAATAGAGTTGCCAGTCGCAGACATGGCATGAAGGAAGAAGACTTACTACGCTTTACTCAGGCCCTTATCGTCAGTAGAGTCACGTACACGTCACCTTATCTGAACTTAAAATCAACAGAAAAAGCCCAAACAAATGTGTCACTGCGGAAAGCGTACAAACAAGCCCTCGGCGTTCCTCCAGGCACCGGAACAACGAAACTTCTATCCCTGGGCATCCACAACGCCCTAGAGCAACTAATTGAAGCACACCGACATGCGCAAATAACACGCCTCAACCTCACTAGAACAGGAAGAGCAACACTTCGAAGGTTGCAATACCCCGTGGCGACAACCAACAATCAAGAAGTACTCCGCAAGTACCTACACGAGCAAATAATGGTGGCCCCTGTTCCGCGTAACATGCACCCGGAATATCACTTGGGCAGGAGAAAAGCACGAGCGATAACAATAGAAAGGAGATATGGCACTCTCTGCACTGCTCGCTGGACAGATGCGGCCATGTACCCGAATGGAGAGGGCATGGTAATCAGCGTGGCTGGACACAGACAGCAAGAACTGGTATCCGCCTCCGTTCATTCGCAGAACGTCGCCGCAGCAGAAGAGGCCGCCATTGCCCTCGCCATCTCGGCATCGAGACAAAACGAAGAACTATATATTCTTACAGACTGTCAGTCAGCATGTGGAACCTACGCGAACGGCCATCTACATAAAATCGCATGCGATATTCTTAATCACCTCAACGAAATAACCCGTACCACGATAATTTGGACACCGGGACACGAAGGCGTCAGCGGAAACCATCGCGCACACACGATAGCCCGAGGTCACTGCAACCGGGCACTGCAAGAGACGCCAGAAGACCCAAGTGCAGACACACTACAAACTTACTACGATATACTGCAGCACTACCGCCTTTCGAGAAGAACGATGGCGTCACCGCACCCATCCCTCACCAGAGCTGAAGCCACGACCTGTAGGCAACTCCAGAACAACACCTATCCTCACCTCACGCTCCTTCCCGCGATGTACCCCACCCTTTATCAGCCCCTTTGTCCTTTCTGTACAGAGCGAGATACCCTCTACCACACCGCATGGGCAGCCAAAATATCCCCAATAACTGACCCCAAATCGAAACGCAACGCACGAGCAGTGGGAGATGGTGCTGACGAGCTCGGCACTGGAGGATCAGCGAAAGCTATCGCCAGAGCCGAAAGTGCTGCCACCGCCGCTGGGGCCCTGGACTGAAGGCTCCACCCACCACGGAGATCAACGCTTCTCCGTGCCCCATCAAAATAAAGTTTTGTCTCTCTCTCTCTCTCTCTCTCATTTCCCGAATGTCAGGGTTGAAACGGAGTTCAGCCCTGGTTGGCTCCCCTAACGTTTGACATCTGATTTTATTGCGCTAGCAATTTTGATAGTGCCGCCGCCGTTGTTGTGATGCATCGTTCAACAGCGCATGCGCAGCTCTCGCGCGGTGGGTTAAAGAGCCTTTAGAGAGGCACAGTCTGTCTCCAACAACGACGAAGCTAACTTGACGCAGCGTCGACGCTACGCTGGTGAAGAGCGTTAGTTACCCAATTTTCTTTCCCGTTTGAGGCATTGGGTAAGGGGCGCGTAAAGAACGCCCACCTTACCTAATGCCTCATACAAGGCTTGTGGGAAATTAAAATAAAAATTATAAAGAACATACTGTCGAAGAAATTCAAGCGCAGAGCTAAACGTTGTTATTGATGTCAATGCTTCGCCCTTTGTGCAAAACTGGCAAATTTATCTAACTCTCCCTCCCTATCTATGCAGATACCGCCAGTGTAGAAATAGCACTTAATCAAGTGCCAAGCAATGATTGCAGCAGAAGTAGCAGCAGGATTATACCTTGTTCATGCCTATTAAAGAAAGCGTCCTCATGTACTTTAGCATTTCACGGCAAAAAAAAATGGACATTGGACTTTGGGGAGCGCCAATGAGGTGTTCAATTCTACTTTGGTCCGTCACCTAACACTTGTATCATGCGAGGCGATCAGCCAAGTTAACATCTCGACCTTTTCATTAAGGACACCATCTTTTTCTTTCTCTCTTTTAGTCCGTCGTGCAGTTACGTAAAGAAAAAGAGTGAAACGCCGGCTGCTCGTTTTCTCCTATAGACCAACTTCAAGGGAGCACTGTCTGGTCGTGTGAAGCGTTCTTACGAAACAGGTCACTGGCCACTGCTTGCGATCAGGAATGGCAGTGCTTGCTGCGTATGTCGAATACTTCTCTCCGCTCGTCATGCTCTTGCTGTTTCGGATCAGTGTGGATTACGCAAAAGCCGTTTCAGTTTCGGCCGAATGCCAATTCAAGTTAACGTTTAGGTCTGAATTAAACGAGTAACAGCGCTGAACAACGGAACGTGACTGAGACAGACGAAGCGCTGCGTCTGTCGTTGATGTAACGTTTACGTGTACATCACCATGCATTCACGCCAGTTCACTATGAATAATTAGGACAAAGCCTCGTGAGACAGTACATAGGATATTAACTTTTGCATATGTGGTATATCTTTATTATGCTTCATCACCTATTGTTCGCCCAAACAAGGACGCATACAGTGGAAAGCTAATTGACACCATGAGAAAGAATCCACAAGACAAACAAAAACATATTGCTAGAGTGCATTTACACTAAATTGTGTAATTTTTCATTGCGTACTATACTGGCGACCACTAGTTTTGTAGAAGAAAGGTTTTGTGACGGTTGTCGTTAAAAATTGCTGGCCGTTCAGTGGTTAACCTCGTTGGTTAAAGCAAAATACATTGATAAATTGCGGTTGTACTACTTCAACCGCCAAGTGCGTTATTTTGAGATCCTTCTCGCCCAAGCTATTTAGGAAGCTGGTTAGGTGTCACACCCCCGAATACTTATTTATTGCTTATTCGAACGTCTAAAAGCGGCACATGCCACTCTTGTGGATGTAATGAAACCGTGAGCACATTCTGTGCCAATGTCTAACCTACTTCTCTCAACGGTGTGCTCGGAATGATGCTCTGCGTGTTTGTCTTAGCCGGTTAAATGACAGACCGATCTCGGAAGCTATGATTCCGGAACCGTGGCCACTGACCTCTAGTAAGCACGAGGCGCAGTATTACATATCAGTTGCAGGCAAGTGCGGGGAATAGTAGGCATACATACGAGAGCTTTTCCTTCTGAAGATTCCTAATAAGAGCGCCCCTTTCATCACGGTAGCTTGGGCACAACTACAAATGTATTCGATGTTTTCTGTCTCGTGACATGAAGCGCAGAGCGGAGATTAGGTAGGCTCCGTCTTAAATAACCTCGCTGCCGCACAGGCACATACCTTCCTTATCCAATGCAGTAGTAAGGCCTTTGCATCGAAAAATTCTATGCGTGTGCCTAAACGGTGTACCATGTGGCATTTTAGCCTAAATAAATCACGTAACATTATCACGCTGGAGTTAACTCAAAGCATCTGCGAACCCTACCTGCCACCACACGCGAGGCAGGGTAGAATATCACGAAGTTGAACTTATGAAGAGCAGTCGTCACGTGAACATTACCCCGATTCAGTGAATTGGGCTACTGCTTGGTGTGGGGGAGGGTGGAAGCCAGGATACATACTCAAACGAGCCCAATATCAGAACTGGATGTTCGCAACGAGCTCCGAATGGGAAGCCGGTCAATTGAAAGCATTAGGCGGACCTGCTAGCGGACTGTCGTCGGCCGAAGGCTCCATCCACCACTGCTGCTGCTTTATTGCCTCCGTGGCAACCCTAGATCTTCTTCCCTTACAGTACCCGTCTCGCGACTCGTACTTGTTATACAGCGCGTCGCCATGGTTGCCGCAAATTTCCGCGTCGTCGCCCTGCCATCCCGACCCGGAAGAGACGTTTTTAATAACCCATTTCCGGCTACCATTGCCGGTTTCCGTCTGCCCGGCAGCATGCACGTAATCGACCTGATAGAGGGACATTCGGAGGTCTGACCGAGTTCGTTTCCATAGTTACGCGGAAGCTCAATTTCTCCTTTCACTCGTCGGACTTCTACATTATTTCTATCTCTAAGAACGCGAGCAACGTTATTACGTTGTTCATTTCTTGCTCGCTTATGCAAGGACTGTGCCTAATACTGAAATCATGAATAGTTAGAATTTAGGCAGTGTGTGCGGGCACATATCCAGACACCACATGGCGAGTCACCTGCAAACCTACGAGACTTCATGTCCAGGAATTTCGGACATTGCCTCATTCGGCTATCCATTGAACTTCACCGCGAAGCGGCATCATAACTCAATGAGCAGCCTCTTCAAAAAGTGATATTTCAAAAGGCAGCCCATATTTCGACATCGTTCAGTTAGCAATGTCGAAAGGGTAAGCTCTTTAAATAACATGCGTATTTACGGTACATAGTCGTAACGTCTCTGCTGCGTCTCCATTGCGTTAACGTCTCCGCTACGTGTCGTCCAGGAATTAAAACGCAGCTATAACGCAGCATGGAAAGTTACGAATAAGTGTCGCAAATAAGCATTTCGTTATTAGGGCATACCTTCTCGACGTTGCTAACTGAAATTTGTTGAAATTCGGCCAGCCATGTGAGATGTCTGTAAAAATCCTGCCAATTCAGTTACCCTGGTGTATGGCGGTGAAGTTGTACAAATAGTCGAAGGGGCAATGTCCAAAATTCCTGGGTATGTGTGTTCTTGTTGTTCCTCTATAGTCGTTTGTAGTGGAGTCGTTTTGTCGTTTTGTAGTGTCGTTTGTAGTCGTTTGTAGTCGTTTATAGTCGTTTTGTAGTGGAAGCACAAATCTTATCATGTGAGAAAGTTGCCCGTGTATTTATTCACATGCCATGCTCATCGTTTCATTATGCAATATATTTAGAAGCCACGTATTGGTCCGTAAATATTTGCTGCAGTAATATTGCCGATCTTTGTGAGAATGCATGTTGGAAAGTGCTCGTGGATTTGCGGCAAATAAAAAAAAACTAGCAAGGCTGATCAATGGGCGCTTTACAATACTTACATTACTTGTACCGTTGTCACTGAGTCATCTGCAACAAAATACGAGCACCTTAAGTCGCCTTACAGTATACACAGGATTACATCAACGTTTTTTCAGCCTTCGGATAGTCTCTCGTTCAAATGCAGAAAGGCTCTGACATAACTCCAATTAGTTTGTGCAAAAAAAAAAAGAAACACAAGTACATGAGAGTCCCTGAGTAGGGCCTATATGGTTACAGGCCAGGCAACATAAATTCACGAACGTGTATGGTTCTATTTGGCGCCTATATATGGAACTGCACATGAAACAATCGGTAGTGCAGTATTCTATTTCTTTCGCAACATAGCACTGCAGACACACTACCCCTGTAATGTGTCAAGTGCTCTGGCCACACTTTTATTGATATTGCCAGTAGACATTGTCATGCACGCCCAAAACTCTGGTAACTCGGGGTATTTCGCCATACTATATGTATAGCAGTGTTCAGCTGCGCTGTAAGGATAAGCCTAACTACCTTTGCATTCCGAATGTATTATCCACGTCTTCCTTTTCTTTCTCTCTCTCCCCTCTAATCTGTATATTTCCATTTTCTCCCAGGGTGCAGTAGCCAACCAGATGCTTTGAGAGTGAAGATCCCCGCCTTTTTGCCCTTTTAATGTCTATCCATTTATTTTCATGAACCGTCGAAGTAGCTTGGTGGCTATTGCGCTTCGCTGCTGAGCTCGAGGTCGTGAGTTAGATCCAGGCTTCCGCGGCCGCACTTCCATGAGGGCAAAATGCAACAATTCCCATGTACTTAGGTGCACAACCAAAAAGTCAGGAGGTCAAAATTAATCCGGAGTCCCTCAACCAAGGCGTGCCTCATAAGTATGCCATGATTCTGAGGTGACAAAATGCCGAATTTGTTTGTTATTAATTACTATTGTCAAATATTTTGCCAAAGTGCCTGTGCGTACTTCGCGTGTTTGGAATCTGCACAACCTACTCTCCCAAGGTTCATCCGCCACATTAAGTTATGTATCAAAAGTAATGATAGGTCTGCGGCTATACCGTTCCTACAGCTCGTTCCCCCCTTCGCTTTATCATCGTCTACAACGGCTGTTCGGCGTATTTGGAGTCTGCTCGTCACGGCACGCACGTGCGCCTGACGCGTTCCAAAGCTGGGGCTCGCGCCCGGCCTTTCAATATAACGTCGCTGCCGCTGTGTCAGAAAAAAAAATTCCTTCTTCGAGATCGGGCACTGCTTTTGTCGTGGAGAGGCACTCTCGTTCCTTGGCTTCGATGGTTCTGCTTCTGAAAATGGGCATACCTTCACGAAACCCGTCGCCCCTTACTCCACGTCCTCATTCCTAATGCATTTCCGCCCGCTTTCACCTTCTCGAGGTGGGCTCTCACCCTGCGTTCCCGGCTGCAGCCTGCCCCTCTCCGTTCCCCCAAACCCCGCCGCCCTTCCTCCTGAATTCTTCCCTCGGGCGATTCTCCCGCAGCCGTCTTTGTCCCCGGCGCATCCATAACTCTCTTCCCGTCTCCGAGTCCTCTTATTCGCGTTATCTCTTCATTTTCCCCTCGCCGATCACCATATAAATTGAACGCTTGTAATAAATAAGTTGTCTCCGCGCCTTCGCTGCTTTATTTTTGTGCCTTCTTGCCAATTTTTCTTCAAATATTGTTTGTGCTCTCGCACTGGGATTGTTGAAAGCTAGAAATCGATTTACCATCTCGGAGAACTCACTTTTTGTTTTTTCGTTCGTTATTACGCGGTGGTTCTCATTCCCTGTACGTTTTAACCGCTTTGCTGCCGCCAGAATCCTTCGAAGTGCCCTTACCATCATCGAATGAGAGTAGCGCAGAAACTAGGAGACGAGAGGAGGGTCCGCTTAGGACGAGAAGGAAGCCGGTGCATGCCAGCACTGAGTACGTAATACACCGCGCACGCCACGAAAGTTAGATGAAGGTGGGAGAATCTATTCGACTGGTGAAAAGAGAGGTGCGAATGAAAACGCGAAGGTTCCAGATGCTGCAGGAAAATAAGAATTGTAATGAGTTGCAAAGGAGTGAAATGGCTGCAAGAGTAGGCGAGAAAATAGGCGTTTACAGGTCTGTCGGAGTCATAAAGTTTAGGGCTTTGCGCGGAAAGAGGCGAACGCTATGGTCACGTGGTACAGATGCTTTAACTGTTTGCACAAGGTTACCTTTCAACTGATTTCGTTTTCTGAAGCTGGCCTCTAAATGCAGCGGGTAACAAATTTCGTGGCAAATTTCGATAGCCTGCTAACATGCCCGAATCTCAAGCTGCTGATAGTTTTGCTTCTCAGGTGAATCATAGCTTTATGAAAACATTTTACTTAGGAATGTGAAATAATTCTGTACATGTGAGCTCGATGTAAAAGGTGTGTTTCATACATTTAAGCTCTTGAAGAACGTAAAGGCAATGTCGAGGGCAACCAAAAAGCTCTTCTTTCTTCTTTTTTTTCGACTGATACATGTATTTGAAGAATATTACCTGAATTATTCGGGGAACTTCAATTTCTCTCCGAATCCGAAAAAGGTGAACGCATGCATATCGAAGTCGATACGGCATGAGCCGGTTAACTCTGCAAACACACAAGGTGTCTATAAGAATACAAAGCAATCAGTCTTGCCTCCCCTTGCCTCTTACCTGAAATGCACGGACACTTTCTATTTGGCTGTGTCCTCCTGGCTTACCATCGACATAGTTTTTGTGCATTAAATAAACATACATTTTTAAAGCGTTAGCTTTAAAATGGATTGGCGCCATCGGCACAGGCCTTGCCAGGGCACCAGAAGATCCTTTCATTGGTTGAAAGCGCACCAATGAGAGAGGAGTGTTAAAGGATGTGACGCAAAGCTGGGCTCCCTGTTCTTTGTTCTTCCGCGCACCATGGGTGTTAAAACCCACCGATTGCAGCCTCAGTATCGTGGGAATTTCGCGACGTCGCAGTCACTGAAATGTTGCAATCGACGGGATGTCGTCATGGCCGTTCCGTCGTCTTCATCTCATTATCGTCATGCGTTCGTCGTCATGCCCAAAAGTCATCACCCTCGTCGTGATGCCGTCGAGGTCGTCCCGTCTTCATCGTCACATAGTTGTCATAATGCCAGCATCGTCATCCCATCGTCGTCGTCGTCATTCCAACGTCGTCATCGCGTTGCCATCATTGTCATTTAATCGTCGTCATACAGTTAACGTCATGCCATTGCGGTCGTTTCATAGTAGGCATTTCATAGTCGTCATGCCATAGCCGTCATATCTTCGGACCTCCAAGCGATTGGGGGCACCTCGCTTTACAGCATTCTTTTCTTTGCAAATCTGGCCATTCGATAACGTTTCAAATACACTATTTTCTACCAACTTTTTCCGTTAGATTTATGTGCACATGGACGTCTCTTGGGCAGCATGCGGCATTTTTATACTATATAACTGTAAGTTCGCTTTGCTTAAGAGGAAGCTTTAACCTCCCAGCCTTTCCTCTCTCGCTTGCTCTTTACCTCGGGCTTAAAATCGGGCTCGGGCCCTGATGCGACCGATTCAAATACACGTAAAACGCAGAGACGCTTTTCTGAGATAAACCCTGGACCGGTTTTAATGAAATTTGTTGCATTTGAGAGAGAAAGTTAAATTCGAGTGACTACTGGAAGCGAAATTTTGATTTATGGCCTGAATTTTACAGCGAAGTTGTTAAGGGCTTACTCTTCGATGGTCGCGCCCGGCAATAGAAAAAAAAACTTTCATTGGCCGTATGCTGTATGTGCGAGTGAAAGCGTGCGAGGGCGAGGGACGCGCGCTTTCACCGGGAGCGAACGCACGGCGGAGAGCAACCGCGACTTCCCAGTGGAAGGGGAGCGGTGGGCGAGGAGGGCATGGAGGTACCCTAGACCAACGTTGCTAGACTAGCTTCAGTTGTAAAACTTGGCGCCGTTGCGCGGAACCGCCACCCGCCCGCGCCTGCATGGCGCTGCTGTCGCACCCAGCTTCACTTCCCCAATACCCGGCTACGCGAACTGACCGGACGAAACACGCGGTGCAGCGTTGGTGTATTCTGTGGTTGGTTGTTGACGGCAGATGCCATCCGTGAAACTGTAGCCTTTGCCGCATTCGTTATGGATATTAGCAGACGATGCCGACGTGCTGCGTTCCTGACTGCAACAAGCGGCTATCGAACGATGTCGACAGTTCGGCGCGCCACTTCTTGTGTGCTCCCAGCAATGCGACACTTCGCTCGGCGTTGAACAGAGCGAGTCCTTGTGCCGACCGGGAACTCTGCGAAATCCATGGTGTGTGATTTACACTTTCATGAGCAGGACATCTTAAAGTGTTTGTGCATATCATCAATGAACAGATGGTGTAGGTGCCACGAGACAAGTGGACACTTGCCGAGGGTGCGGTGCCGAAAGTGTTCCCGAACCTTCCCTCGTATCGGACGAACCAAAAAAAAAAAAAAAAACGCGAACGAAGAGAGTTGTCTGGTGACCTGTTCTGGGCCATCTTAGAAGAACTGGCAGAGAATACGCTGGGTCGTGTTGGGTGCCCCTTGCGCTTTCAGGAACTGAGTGCACGCATCGTTAAATTTTTAACAGCGGAGCTGTTTAAGCTTTTTGCTTCCCGCGTAGTGTTCGCAAAAACTCGCCTAGCGATGACGTCACTGCGCACACCTGCACCTCGCATCACCTTGCGATAGCCAATCGATAGCTAATCGATAATCGATCAATAAACAATAAATTCCGGAAAATGCTGGGGATGACATGGTAGTGCTTAGTCTAGCCCAAATACGTAGCCAATACCTTGCGATAGCCAATCAATAACTAATCGATCAATAATCAATCAATTCCGGGAAATGCTGGGGATGACTTGGTAGCCTAGCCCAACTACGTGGCCTTGCGATGGCCTATCAATAGCTAATCGATAATAGATCAATAATCAAGAAATTCCGGAAAATGCTGGGTATGAGTTGATTGTGATTAGCCTAGCCAAAAAACGTGGTCAATACCTTGCGATAACCAATAAATAGGTAATCGATAATCGATCAAAAATCTATAAATTTCGGAAACGCATAACCCGTAAGGCCAGGACCAGCTAGGTGCCGATCAGCTCCTCTGTTTCTTTAGCCTTGTGCCACTTGCGCAAGCTACGCTAATTTTTATTTAGTCACGCGCATGCATACACGCATACCTTGCAGGAACCTTGCATAAAAATGCATTCTTAGGCAAGGTTCCTGGAGCACCGGCGGGGATCCAGTAAAACAGCGTGGAAACGTGTCAAGCTGCTGTAGGTTGAGTTGGTTTCCACGTAGGCCCAAATCATGTCCCTTCTGAATGTCCCTTCTGACAGTTTAAGTCTTAGCTATATAGAGGGGCGTATAGTTGTTTTTTTTTTACTTTGTTTTCTTTAATAAAGCATTCATTGGTTTACAAGAAAGTTGTGCTGTTATTTTTTCGGATAACAAATTTGGTCTCGCTAGCTGGCGTATAACTGCCCCCGACCAAAGTGTTAAGCAAGTAAAAGCA
This sequence comes from Dermacentor silvarum, assembly GCF_013339745.2. Classification (NCBI taxonomy): domain Eukaryota; kingdom Metazoa; phylum Arthropoda; class Arachnida; order Ixodida; family Ixodidae; genus Dermacentor; species Dermacentor silvarum. Next base: position 97,032,596 of record NC_051159.1, read on the forward strand.
GCGAGAAAATGTGCCAAGCTGCTGTATGGGAAAAGTAAACTGAGTGAAAGGTTTAGGCGGCAGGAAGAAACACACGACACTTAAAAAATCAGCTTCTGCGCTTCGTCGTATACGCGTTTCTTCCTATCGCGCAGTTTACCCTTCTTTCAGTATGAACCAACTAGCCCGATATATCTTATTGCTGTAGGTGGATACCGCTTTCGCATGGTATCACTAATTCGGACTATAGGGAGAACGCCAGCGAGCGTGAAACGCGCGCAAGCTGCCCGTCCGCACGAGCTCAAGGCTGCGGCGAGGCGTCTGCAGTGGAGCTGATGATGATGATTTATTGGCATCCCCTTTGAAACGGGGCGGCGACAAATAGTCACCTAGCCTGCTTGATTTAATCAGGTATACTATACATGTTCTTTATCTTGCATTTTTGTATACCTTTCATTATTTTCCTTTTTCAAAAATTTACCTTGTACCGCTGCCTATGATTTTAAGAGATCAGGTTGCATCCATCTTTTCCCTACTTTTTTTCCACCAGTACTCTAATCGTCTCTTGCTGATCTCTACGGCTGATCTGTTTATGTTTCCTTCCACTTTAAACCCAAGCGCTTCTGGGAGTTGCACGTTACCTACGGTTCTCGCTGGGTGGATCCCGTCGCATTCCATTAGGATGTGCTGAGTGGTCTCTGGATCTTTACTGCAGCATACACATGTCTCATCTAATTCCGAATATTTGTTCCGATATGTTTTCGTCCTTAGGCAACCGGCTCGAGCCTCAAATAGCAAGGCACTGCCCTTTGTGTTATCGTACAGATTTTCCCTTCTAATTTCTTTCTTCTGTGCTTCTCTGTCTCTGCCAATATATCCGATCGCTGGCACCATTACTCCTTTCCAGATTCACGCACCACCTCATACTATTGCTGCATTCGGCAGCATATTGCTTCACATGTCTCATCTAATTCCTGATTTCTCTGTGAATATTTGTTCCGATATGTTTTCGTCCAGGGACCTTCTGTTGCACCATTTGCCCATTACGCTTAGGATAAATCAACTAATTCGGTTTTCCTCGTCTTTCTAGCCTGAACAAATAGCAAGTGAATTCCCACCATTTCACTGCCCTTTGTGTTATCGTATGCCTTCAGATTTTCCCTTCTAATAAGCTTCTTTCTAGAAATGCTCATAAAGGTCTTTTTGAGTGAAATCTCCTGATTGTCAAACTTTTCGTTTCCATTCTTTGCGATGGAACGGCGCCGCCATCTGGCGGCTGTCCAAGGCGTGGCGACAGCGGCGCTAAGCGCACGGGCGGAGAGTTTTACAACTGAAGCTAGTCTATTAAAGTTGCCCTAGACTGCCTATAGACTGTGCGTGTACGTGCCTGCTTTCCCACTGCGGCGCATGCGCGCAGCCCTGCCAGCCTCTGCGTCACGTAGTCCTGCCGGCCGTCACGTAGCCAGCGTTTTGACAGCGGTTGTGTGCGCTCACACAAAAAACGCGCACTACTGTTGTCGACGGGGCGGCGTATTGCCCGTGTTCACACTGAACGCGCGCGGAGTTGGTGACGTGTTTATGAAGAACGTGCCAACCCTTGCCGTACACCCTATGGCGGTGTACCGTTACGACCTTAAGACCATGGTCCCTGTGGTCACTAAAGAAATGAAAACCACCGGATCATATATATTTCTCATTTTTTAATAGTTCAAATAACCAATTACACCATCACATCTTAATAGTCATAATCGGAAATACATAACTCCCACCATAGTACAGCTTCGCTGGTCTTCCATCTCCACCCCAGTGGAAGGGCCGATAGTCTTTTAAAAAAGACTTTTCACAAATTCGAATGTTAGAAAAAAAAGTAGAATCACGAAGTTCGCGAATTCATAGCTCTGCATCAAGAATAGCTATCGCGGTTCTGTAAACAGAATCCACTATATCACTCAAAGCGGACAAACTCAACATGTAAATTTATATCTTACGTGAATTTTCTACGTTGTGTACAAGGGCTCTGCAAAAGCAGCATTTCTATATTACTAATTTTTTTGAGATTCACGTGTAATATATTAATTTTGTCCGCTTTAGGCGTGCTATTATATACAATGCACATAATTGTGATATCGTTTTTCATTGCTGAGTTACAGAGTTGCAAACTTGATAATTTCGTTTTCTGAGAATTTGCGATTATTGACAATTTTAGCACTACCTAAATCAAAAATTCTAAACAAATAGTCACCACATTTTAAGTTTATTTTAAATACTACAAACTTCGTCACATTAGGTACAGTGGTTGCCGAGAAAACTTCTCCTTTTACATGTTTTACATGGATTTACATGTTTTACATGTTTTACAAGGGCTAAAGACTCCTCTTCAGATTGGCGCTGAATTGGTATTCCGAAATGTGCATTGCGACAGTATTAAAGAGACGACAGTTGCGCAAGAGGTTTATTGACGACGACTGGCCGGTACATGCACATAATATCTTAAGACACGCCCCCCTGCTTGGGTAGGCTATTTATACTGTAATGGTGGCGCTGGAGTGCCCACAAGTGTGGCCCCCTGCTGGTTACAAGATACAACACCTTTCTTCCCTTTATTTGGCTACTGGTACATGTACCTTTCGGGCACTAGCCGGATCCTAGTGGATCACCGCAGGGGCACTGGTCCGACTGGCTGCTGTGGGGGAGTTTGTTCGGTTGCTTGGCCCTCTGCTGATCGCGCCACCTGTTGAGTGGACGTGACTGCGTCTAATGCCCCCTCCTTCGGTAAAATTTCGGGGAGTACCTCGCTTTGGGTATCTGCGTTCTCCGACAGCGTTATTTCGGACCAGGGAGCCATTGGCGATTCCACTTTACATCTTAAGTGATCGGTATGGCAATACCTAAGAGCCCCACCTACGCGTACCAGGAACGTCACTTTTGACACCTTCTTTACAATTTTCCCTGGCCACCAATTCACCCTTTCGTTGCGAACAGTACGGACATATACCTCTTCGCCTTGCGTAAGGTCCCGGCTGTTACCCCTTCTTGCATCTGCCGTGAGCTTATTTTTTTTTTCACTTCTGTTTTTCCATACTTTCATCCTGCACGGTTTCAGCATGGACAGTCTGGTTCGGACTTTTCATCCAAGAAACAACTCGCAGGGCGCTGATTCTGTGCGAGTGCGGCATCGTCCTGTATGAAAACAAGAAATTATCAATGGGGTGTTGTAACGACCGCGTCCGGCCGCCTCTTTCATATTCTAGCTGTAATTTCAAGATCCCCCTCTTCGTGGTGTGCACCAACCTTTCCACTGCACCGTGTGACTGGGGGTGATACGGGGGCGTGAAAAGTGACTTTACACCGTTTTGTTCAAAGAAGTGCTGAAATTCCCTGGATCTAAATTGTGGACCGTTGTCGGTAACAACAACACTAGGCAGGCCATACGCCGCAAAGCTGCTCCTTACCGCCTCCACTGTGGCCAAGGCTGATGTGCCGTGCATTACTCTTACCTCGAGCCATTTTGAGTAGGCGTCTACCATCAGCAGCAATGATCTCCCTTCCACTTCTGCAAAATCTAAATGAACCCTCTCCCAAGCGTTTGTAGCTATTGGCCACGGTTGCACCGGTACTGATTGCGCTGAATTCTGTACACTTTGACAGACCTCGCACGCTCGATCGTAGAATGTCTTCTAGCTCTGTATCAATATTTGGCCACCAAATCCAACTACGCGCCAGCATTTTGATTTTCGTCATTCCTGGGTGGCTCTCGTGTAATAAAGACAGAACGCTTGGCCTAAGAGCTGTCGGGATGACAACCCGACTGTTCCACAACAAACCCTGCTCTATCTACAACTCGTGTAGTCGATTAAAATACGGGCGGTATTGCTCTTCTGTTTCTTGAGGCCGACCGCGCCACGTCATGTCTACTACCGCTCTCAGAACCTCATCCCTGCTTGTTTCTTCAGCCACTTCCTGGGCTGTAAAGGGAACCTCCGATAGAGGCGAAAAAAAGTATTTCTTGTTCTTCCCCCGTAATTGTTTCTAATGGAAGCCTCGATAAGCCATCTGCGTGGCCAACTTGTTGGCCCTTCTTGTACTTGATGACATGCTGATAACAAGCTAAGAAAATTTTCCATCGCTGCACTCTTGATATTGCTACTTGTCTCTCTTCGGATCAAACAACAGCGTCAGCGGCTGATGATCAGTCATTATTTCGAACTGCCGACCGAACAAGTACTTAAGAAACTTTTTGATGCCAAAAATAATGGCTAGAACTTCGTGCTCAATTTGTGCATAGCTTCTTTCGGCCGCTGTAAGCGTGCGTGACGCGAATGCGATAGGTCTCTCGCAGCGACCTTCGGTGTATACGCGAGCACCGCTCCAAGGCCGTATGCCGATGCGTCACATGTCAAGCGCAGTGGTTTGTTTCCATCGTACAAAGCTAGCATTCAGTCATCGCTCAGAAGAAGCTCGCATTTCTGAAAGCTGGTTTCACACTCTTTTGTGCATTTTCACGGACAATCTTTTCTGAGGAGCTTGTAGAGCGGTTCTAAGGTCGTGGCTGTTTGAGAAAGAAATCTAGCGTAAAAATTCACCAACGCTAGGAAAGCCTTCAATTCGGAGACACCAGTCGGAGTTGGAGCCCTCAATATGGCTTCTACTTTATCTTTCGTAGGATGCATGCCAACCGCGTCAATTTTGTGACCAAGATAGCGAACGCGGTTTTTAAGAAATTGACATTTATCAGCATTGGCACGTATCCCTTGCTTCCGTAGTGTCTGCAGCACTTGTTCGGTGCGTCTCAGGCACTCGTGTTCGGTCTTCCCTGCTATGAGAACATCACCGAAATGGCACACTGTGCCCTCCAAGCCAGCCAATACTCGATCCATTACTGACTGGAAAATGGCTGGTGCGCTCGCGACACCAAACGGTAAACGCGTGAAACGGAAAGGCCAAGGTTTGTATTTATCGTTAGCAACTCTTGCGAAGGGTCATCCATTCGAAGTTGCAAGTACGCTTTTGATAAATCGAGCGCACTGAAAGAAGTTCCCCCTGCCAACGACGCAAAAACATCTTCACGCAATGGTAGCGGGTAGTGGGCAACCGTATTACAGGGGTTTAAAGACACATGGTAGTCACCACAGAGCCTGACGGCTTCCCCATCACTATTCATAACTGCTACGACAGGGGTTGCCCATTGGCTTTCACGCACCGGGTACAGCACACCTGCCGATTCCAACTCCTTCAATTCTTTCTCAACTTTGTCTTTCAGGGCGTACGGCACTGGCCTGGCGTTACAGAATACAGGTTGCGCTCCCTGCTTCAAAACAATGGAGCCCACAAACCCCTTAATAGTTCCAATTGGGTCCGTGAACACATTCTTGTACTTGTCTAGAAACCCCTCCTGTTTAGCGATTGTGTTCACTCGCAACACATGTGACCAGTTTAGGGGAATATGCTTCAACCAGTCTCGGCCAAGCAATGCCGGTACCGTGCGCCCCTGTTCATTCGCAGCTATCACGAGCGGCAGTCTAAAAGAATTGCCTTCATGAGTTACATTTACAGTGACACTGCCCTTCAAGGGAACGCTTGAGCCATTGTATGTCCTTAAGCGAAACTGCACAGGCTGATATGGCATATGTCCAAAATATTTCACAAATTCACTTTCAGGCATAATAGATACCGCTGAGCCCGTGTCTATTTCCATGGAAATGGTTTGCCCGTTTACATTCATATCAACTTTGTACGGCTGAACTCTTTCTCCTAACGCGTACAATTCTAAGCTAGACACGTCCTCTTCCGCGGTGAAACTGCTCTGCCTTCTCTTACACATAATAGCCAAATGTCCCGTCTGGGAACAGCTATAGCACCTTGCCTTGATGTGCCGACAGTCCTGCTGGTGGTGGCGACCCCCACAACGAAAACACGGCGGCATCCTGTCCTTGTCAGCGGACCCTTTCCTCGCAGCCGCCATACCACGTCGTCGACAGTCGCAGGTCGATCGCGTAGTCGCGGCATTGTCACGGCGTTGCCACTTGACGTCGTCCTCTTGTTCTCGGGTCACGTCTCGTCCCGATAGCACATCCCTCGCGTGGTCGTAGTCGCTGCACTGTCGGCTAGTCGTTGCGCTGTCGCCGCGTTGCCACTTGACGTCGTCCTCTTGTTCTCGGGTTGCGCCTTGGCCTGGTAGCATCTCCCTCGCGTGTTTTTCCGCGGCTTCCATGGACGTGGCGATAACACACGCCTTGTCCCATGTTAGGCCTTTGTCATCTTCAGCGGCCAAAAGCTTGCATCGAATAGCTTCGCTGCGCACACCCACGACAAGCTGGTCTCTGAGCGCCTCAGTTAAAAACGCTCCAAACGAGCAGTTCGTTGCCAACCGCTTCAATTCCACGATGAAGTCGTCAACTGCCTCCCGGGATCCCTGTGTGCGTTTATGGAAGTTGTAACGCTCCGTGACTATCGACCGCTTTGGCGCGTAATGGTTCAGAAGCACCTGTTTTATCTCTTGATAAGTCTTCTTTTCAGGAGCTTCCGGAAACATCAAGTTCCGCAATGTGGCGTACGCACTGTCACCCACCACCATGATAAGAACGTCCGTCTTGCTTTGTTCGTTCAGCTTATTCACTCTCGCAAAAGCCTCGAACCGATCGAAGTAGATAGCCATGTTACCGGTCGTGGTACAGAATTCCGTCAGGCGCCCGACGAACGGTTGGTGGCTAGAGGACGGTGGCAGATCGTTGTCCATAATGTCTGCTGCTGCTTGCTGCTTGAATCAGGGCCGGCGGTTTATCCCATCCTCGTCGCCGTTATTAAAGAGACGACAGTTGCGAAAGAGGTTTATTGACGACGACTGGCCGGTACATACGCATAATATCTTAAGACGCGCCCCCCTGCTTGGGTAGGCTATTTATACTGTAATGGTGGCGCTGGAGTGCCCACAAGCGTGGCCCCCTGCTGGTTACAAGATTACAACAGCAATACAGGACTGGGCATGGGAATGTTACGAGTGGATTTTATAATGTAATTGGTTCTACTGATCACCATTTGCGCTATCTGTCCACGAAGCAACCACGAATATTTCACCGAAAACAGTAGAAAGATACCCTTACATGTGCCAGGCGATCCCATGATTGGTATTGGTCGTTACGTAAAGCCCTTCTTTTTTGCTACATAAATTTCACTCGTGTATCCCGTGCCGCACTTTTCAAAACATTTTTCATCTGGAATATCGAGCAAATACGAAAGCAATTATTGATGGCGTCGGCTTTCCTAATCGGTCGGGAGATGGCCGCAGTAACCGGAGACTCCCGGTCGTAGGAGGAAGCCTTCGCCGTGATTTATTGCGATCCATTTCCCTACACGTGTTGCGACATGTAACAAGGGTTATTATACCTCGCTGTGCATTTAACTTTTGGGATGATAAGGCGTAACTTCAGCGGTCCGTTTTATTGTGCATTCCGGCACAGCGCGGTTCTTCGATTTCTCGTTCTATGTCAAATGGTTTCATGCCCACGATTCTTTCGTAATTTTGTCCTGCAGCAGAGAAGCTGGACACCTCTTTATGGCTATGAGCCGTCTGATACACTTATTGAACGCATTTTGAACGTTCTTGATGTTTCATCTCTGCCACACACAAAATGCCAATTTCGCTTGACGCGTTAACCAAAATGTGATTCGCTAAATCGAAATAGTCGGGAAGTCCTTCCTGTTGCGTAAAACGTTTACAAAACAGTCTTTCGATCTTCACCTGTGACGTTGGTTTGCTTCTTTTTGTGAATACATCAATGCACTAGACAGTTAGTGAGCAGAAGATATGTGGCCGTTGCCTCTTGTGTGTAGTTTTTGTTCAATGTTCTGCATACGTTTTGTCGTTTTCTGCAATATAACTCTGCTGGTTTTTGTCCCAAGAAATGTTGAAATGAATCCGTCTTTGAACAACGTTTGCTATCGTGACATAGCCGATGCTGTACGTTGAATTTGAGTAGAACAGCTCTGCGAGCGGAGGCCATTCGACAACTTTTAGAGCAATCAGAGGTAATAATAAAACTTGAGATAACGCGTACTATGTGAAAACTCTCCATTTAATCGTGGCTAAGCACCATGCAGCAGATGAAATTTGACGCAACAAAAATATCCAAGATGCACGTTTACCTGGCCCTCCTTGAAATAAGCGCTGCTTTTCAGTTTCTAAATACTGCACAGAAAAAAAAAATGTAGCAACTCCCTTTTCTTCGTTTTGCGACCTATTGACCAGTGTACTTGTTTATCTTTGCCCGGTGATCGTTTTTTGCCAGCTAACAAATGCGAGCACCAGCGCCAACGCGAGCACCAGCGCCAACGTTGGATCTACGACGAGACTTGTATAAATAGCCAACACGCTTGACCCGTTGATCAGTGTTCAACGATGGAAGTCTGTGCTCGCGGATATCAGTGTGCTTTGAGTGTCACTTGTTTTTCTGGGGAAAGGTTCGCCCAATAAAGAGTTGACTTCGTTACTCAAGTAACGACTTGCTGACTGACTGTCTTAGTAAGACTAGGCCCATCACCAGGAGGTGGTGGGGCTAGTCAAGCTGCTGAAGTGCCGCTTTTCTCCTGCTATATTTACTATTTAGGTACCCTTTTGTTATGTACAGATGGGCCAATATAATGAAATAGAGCAAACCAAAAAAAAATTGCGTAGCTTGCACTGGAAGCGCAATGCTAAAAAGACAGCGGAGCTGATGGGCACCTAGCTAGTCCGGGCTTTTGGGCTGGCTAAGCACCACCTCAGCATCCCCGGCATTTCCCAGAATTTATTGATTATTTGTCAATTATTGATTAGCTATTGATTGGCTATCGATTGGCTATCGCAAGGCCACGTATTTAGGCTAGGCTAAGCACTACAAAGTCATCCCCAGCATTTTCCGGAATTTCTTGATTATTGATTGATTATCGATTAGCTATTGATTGGCTATCGCAAGGTATTGGCCACGTATTTACGCTAGGCTAAGCACTGCCAACTCATCTCCAGCAGTTTCCGGAATTTATTGATAATTGATAGATTATCGATCAGCTATTAATTGGCTATCGATGACTGACTAAGCTTAAGTAGTCACAACCATGCTTAACTAAACTTTGCCAGGCTCAGCTTCGCTAGTTCACAGGGGTATGTGCCATTGCGCTTGGAACCTTACTTCACAACCGCCAGGATCGGCCCACATTTTTTGCGGACGGCTAACGGAATAACGGCCGGCTTAAACAGCTCCGCTGTTAAAAATATCAAGTTTTAACCCTGTTGTATTTTTCAGCGCCACTACAACGTGACAGTACGGTCCATAGTCATTCTATGTTTCGTGGATAGGCATGAGTTCCTGTTTAAAATTTGACTAATCGTCAGGAGTAGGCAAGTAGTTGCCTAAGCCGGGCTACTACTTTTTTTTTTTTTGCAAGAGTCATTCACTTTTGACGAAAACTAACAGTCACGTAATAATTATTTGACCTTGAATATCCAACCGTGCATCAAAATCTACTATTAGAGAGCAAAGTCTGGTATTGGTTCCCCGTGGAATGGTGCTCAGCAGAAACGCAGGCAACAGTATTAATCAATTGCCTAATAAAGAATTTTTCGTGGTGTTACTCTCTTGCATTTTAGCTAACAGTATCCTACCAGAAACCTGCACAACAATTTGTGCGTGCTCGTATCACCACTATTTCAGCAGGAGTGCATTAGTTATACATCTAACTTGAGTTAAAATTTGTGCCGTGAACGAACATGAACGAACACACTTCGTCCTACTAAGCGCTGCTGTCCGTGTTGTTCCTGTTACCGAATAGCGCGCCACGCATTCTTACATGCCAAAAGAAAGGTGGTAAATGGAACGTCGCCTCGCAGTCAGCATGCGCTCCTAATACCTCGTTCCTTCCAACTCACTCTGCAGTCCCCAACGTCCTCGTCTTTCTGTGTCTATGTTTGACTCACCAGCACAGAAAATAAATTATCTTCTTGTTGCCGCATTCTGGGGAAGTGTGGTGCAAAGATAAACAAATGCAGAGAGAATAAAATGCAAATTGATAAAGCTGCCGTGAGTTTTGGCTGGTGTGCAGGCCCTGCGAGGCCAGTTTCATTGTCTGTTCGGCACTGAGACGGATGTACCACGCCGCTACCGTCGACAAACAGACTGATTAATGCCGCTACGTTGGCGGCTCTTGGGACAAGCGTGCCTAAGTGTATACGCGATGTCGTCGTCGACTACATTGAAGTTCGGACACAGCCAACTTTCATTTTTCATCGCTTTGAGAGACGCTTGTTCTGGCTTGATGTTTCATTTCATTGCTATTCTGCGTGTACTTTCTTTACTCGCAGCTTCTTTACAGTATAGAGACGCCGTATGGCTTGCTTCCGCTGCTTAAGATTTATTACGCGGCCGCCTTCCTTATCCATGAATGCATACTTTAGGTTCATTTCACGATGTTCCCTGACAACCACTGTGTCCGTCCAAAATATCGACATAGGCTGACCACCTTGCACTTCCTTTCGTTCTTTTTGATTATATTGTGGGCTCAGTACATTATGCACGCTTTCGGGGCGACGGAATGCAGTTTGCCCTTATTGCAGCTGTTGGTACGCGTTGGTACGCCATAAAAGGTGAATATTCATTGGCAGTTATTCTCAGGAAGTAAAGAGCTTTGATTCGGCTTTAATGGAGTTGAATATGAAGGAGTTTGTTGCATATTTTTGAGAGCTACGCCCACATAACAGAAAAAAATATTCTATGAGTTTCCTTGTGATTGTGGTTTTATTTCAGTCTAGGTGACGCAAGTTGTTCACGAATGTTAACTTTGGGATCAATTGAGTAGACGTTCTGAACTACTAGAGGGAATTGAGCAGCCTTCCTATAAGAGATCTATCCTTGACAGGACAGCACTTTCAAGATGTCTTATGACCTTTCTTCGCTTACTACATTCTACAGCATGATCGTGCTTGTCTCTGTGTATCTTATTTTGTGATGACGATGATGACGATGAAGCCTCAATTAATGGCATGAACCCACTCTGGGGGATAGGCCAGGAACCGGGTGGTAATATGATTGAAAATTAAAATAAGTATGTTGTGCTTTCCTTAATTTCGTTGCCAGTCTTAGTTGACTTCTTCTTCGCAGTCGTTTCCCCAAAGAACCAAGGCCGAAAACTGACAGCGAACGTGGTTCGCAGTATCGCAAAATGCTACAGGTAAAATTCATACGCTAGCAAAACGGTGAACTAGGCTAGTTGGTACATTGAAAGATGGATAAAAAAACCACCAGGAAAACTGGAGAGACCAGATCAAGAAGACGCCGGGACAAGCTGGACTAGCGTTGTCCAATTATGCAGAAATAGACTAGCGTTGTCCAATTATGCAGACAGCCGCGCTCCCTAGAACAATTGTGCCCTGTATCCACGGTTTCCTGTTATAAATGTTGCCTGATTCTAAGTTTCGGATGTCACTTTCAACCAAACTTCGTGGGCACTACGTGTTCTCCCTGGTGAATAAACTGTGATATCGGAAAGGAAATGCTTTAGATAATGTGCCGGGTTTTTGTCCAATGTAGGAAAAACATCTTAGAAGAAAAAAAAAAAGGACTTTTACATATGCATTGGTAACTAACCCGACGCAAGTCGTATTCTCGCGCCTGAATGCAGCTTTCGAAAGCTATTGCGTTTTTTTTTTTCGTTTCTTTTTTATCCTCGAGACCATTTGGCGACGGTCGTCTGCAAAGAACATTAGGGGCCACCGCGTAACGCGTTAAGGAACGTGAAATGTGGGCTGGCGTACAGTCCACATTGCGGAAGAACCGCGTAACAACTGCAAGCGCTGTTCTTGCTGAGCTGATTCCAACACATGAGCCTATCTTCTTTGCCGCTGCTCGAGCATTCCTTAGCGCGTTGCCATTTCGGGGCAAAGCGCGCGGCGAATAGGAATGTTGGTACTAAGCACCAGCTATGTAACGCATTTCGAGCGAAACGTATTAGCGCTGGGGGTTCGGTGCATGGTACTCGCTTCGGAACGTTGTCGCTGCATGGCCGCGTGCCTTTGCGGATATTATGCGGAGCCAGAACACGCATTACTGCGTTGTCGCTAGCTGGCATTCCTGTACGTGTTTCGTTTTTTCCCAGGAATGCGAGACTAAAGAGCTGGTTATAAAACACCTTGCGTTATGCGCGCGCTCATGCCGTCGCGAACGCCCAAGAATATTCGCGCGTCGGCGCAAGCCGCTACAGACGCGCATTTGAGGAAATAAAATGACAAGATTCATCGCTTTGCACACTTTGCGTATAGCTGAAAAATGCGCGCGCGTGTTCGAATTTCGTAATTATGAGTCATGTCCTATACCTCGCAATTCGTCGTGTTGCTACCACTTCCAGAAAGATTTTAGTCAGCGTTAGGCTTGCACGTGTGGTGCAAGCCTAAAGGCTAGGAAAGAAATACGTGACTTAAGAGGACACAAATGCTAAAGGGAAACAACGACAAAGAATACAGCGTGTTAGCATGGACGTGTTAAGTGGCAGAGTAATGAGATCAAGAAATACATTTACCGGACATGTCTGGTTAACGCAGCAGATATATATTTGCTGCGTTAACGAGAGATATATATCTCCAATAGTTAAGCTAAATGAAGGTGTCAATGTTGACGATTATAGTGGCAAACCTGAGATGTCCCCCAGACTTGTCAAATGAGTAAATGCGGACGCCCGTTTGCTTTAGGGTGGCTTGAAAAAGAAATCATGTACCACATTTCTCCGTGTGATTACCACTACCACGACATCTCACTGCCGACTTTCTGACATCTATCCTCCTCTCCACGCTGCATCTTGACACAACACATCACACAGAAAGTATAATCAAAACAGGTGAGAGTTGAGTCCCACAGTAGACAAGAATTCAAGCACAGCTTTGTGAGCCTCATATCGAGTTGAAGCTTGACCTACCGGAAATTTAAAAAAATTAAAAATAATTGAGGTCTATTAGAGCTCCATTGAGCTCTAATGGAGATTTTGGAGCTCAATTGAGCTCCAAAACTTGTTTATCAGTACATAGCGCCAGCTGCTACATGTCGGACATCTGTTGTGGTGTGCATTTCTCTACTGCTTTTCTAAAGTTGAGCTTTCTTTTCGAGCCCTCCCAGACTTTCCTGACCATGGCTGAGTGCTGCTTTCTTGCCGAATAGCTCATACGCAGGACAACGCTACCATCTTTACCAACCTTACAAACCGTTAGAGACAGCTCATCTAGCAGACAAGCTGCTGAAACTGTACGCCGCCGGCGTAATCGTCGACGCAAGGGTACAAGACGGGGCCACCTCGTTGGGGAAGCTCCAAAATTAATGCAAAGGGCCGGTGACTGGCTTAATTTGTATTTGATCGTGGACTGTCCCTGCTTAATGATGGAAGCCCGACCATTATACGAAGCTCCTCGTACAGCAGCTGCTTGGACTTGGAGTTTGTGTCACGTCGCTTCGCTACTCGTGTTTAGTTAGTTTTATACATTGAGACGCATGATAGTAATCATATCCCCAGTTACGTTAATATCGTAAGACTGGCCAGCTGTCATTTTCCAAACACAATCTGGCGAATTGATTGGCCTGCTTTCAAAACCAGCGTGGACGAAGCATGTCGCAAAGGTCTCACTTGTGGCTTTAAGCAAGCGATCAAGAAAGAAACGCAGACTGCGAGATGCATGCTGACAGGCTCTTCAGCGTACATGAAATATGACGTGGAGTTGGAGCGACTTCGTACGATTCGTCGGAGTCCATGATTTAAGATCTAAGGTTATGGACTCTGTGATCTTGGGATAACCAGGCGCACGCAAAAAAAAAAAAAAAAAAACACATCCCTGAAAACCTCTGTCTCATATATGGAGAACCGTGTGAGGCCTACGTGTACTCCTCGAACAATGCGTGCTATTCAAAGCCCTGGCGCTTTTATAACGACGAGAGGGCATCGATGTAGCGAAAGATTTCTGCAGGAGGATTGCAGGCCAGTCAACGCACACAGGCTCCCTTGGTACTGATAACATCATGCCGCATTCACTGCAATCACGCATGGGCATGCCTTTCACCACCGAGGAGCTCGATGCGGCTCCTGCATTGTGTAACTGGTCGCCGTCACCTGGAGCAGTTAACATATTGAAACAGCATCTTGTGCCACTTGGGGGATAGTGCACGAAATGAGTTGCTGGATATATTCAATGAATCCGGGCGGGATTAAAACGTTCCTCAAGAATCGAAGACAAGCCATCTGACACCACTCCTCGTGGAACACGATCCACGCGGAACACGCCAGGTTTCGGGCGTAGTCGTCTACCCCACCTGGACCCATTCCTACGGCTCCGCTTATCATCTCGACTACCTCGAAAGAAGAGAACTGTTCTCTACCCACATTGGCTTGGAGCATCCTTTTTGAATGCATTTGCTTCAGAGGGGGTGGAAGCGTTGCCATCTGACACCACTCCTCGTGGAACACGATCCACGCGGAACACGCCAGGTTTCGGGCGTAGTCGTCTACCCCACCTGGACCCATTCCTACGGCTCCGCTTATCATCTCGACTACCTCGAAAGAAGAGAACTGTTCTCTACCCACATTGGCTTGGAGCATCCTTTTTGAATGCATTTGCTTCAGAGGGGGTGGAAGCGTTGGAAGACACGAACAAGAACGAGACAACACGACGTGTGCTAACTTTCAACTGAGCGTTTATTTCTAGAAACAACCGTACTTGTAGGCCGGTTGTATGTCATTCTTCATATACCTTACTACTTGAGAGCTTAGTGTCTCGGTGTGGTGCATCGTTTGTGTTTTGCGAAGGTTTTAATGCCCGCCATCCTCGATGGTGTAGCCGTCCCCAGGACAACCATGGCGCAGAGCTTAACGAGCTTATTATCAAGAATGATCTGCAAATACGGAATGACTGTTCACATGAATTTATAGGTAGAATAAAGGAGCATTACCCTATAGACCTTGCGATTTCAACGAGAGATGTGTGTTTAGCCTGGTTAGGCGGAGCTGACCCATGGGTCTGAGATCACCTTCCCATTTGTAAAACTAACACATATTTCGAGCCAACAGACTGCCGTCTATACTGTGACAAACTGGGACAAGTTCCGTCAGTTGATCTCAGAGGCACCATCTCAAGACAGTCTCTTCAAACTGCTGAGTGAGTGTTTACGAGAAGCTACAGTACAACAACGACGGAGTATCGGCAAACCAAACCCAGATCTTAAGCGTTCGCGGCTCCGCGCATGTCGACGCCGCGCTTATATAAAGGCGGGAACAGCGCTCTAAACGACACACCGACTGGACTCTGTATAACCGCATTGATGCAGCCATACGGTGGCATACAAAACAGCTTCGTCGCAAGAGCTGAGCCGCCTTGTGTAGTTCGCTGCATACTGGAAATGGTTTTGGAAGGTT
The DNA here is from genome assembly GCF_013339745.2 of Dermacentor silvarum. Lineage (NCBI taxonomy): Eukaryota > Metazoa > Arthropoda > Arachnida > Ixodida > Ixodidae > Dermacentor > Dermacentor silvarum. The sequence goes on from NC_051159.1 coordinate 97,047,989, forward strand.
ATGGCGCATACTGAAGGCTCTCGGCACTCCCGCAATCTGCACTAACTTTACGGCTGTATTGTGCATAGCGACTGGCCAGTCACCAAAAGTTGTAGCAGAGGCATTTGCAGACTTTTTTGTCTCTCCTAGGTTCAGTGACACCACAAATGGCGACCTTTCTTCTTTGAAAAGTCAGAGTACCGTAACTGCTTCCTATGGTCCAGCCTGCCAGATTGACGAGGCAGAATTCGCTCTTGAGGAGCCATACGACACCCACTCAGCCTCTCCAAACGCCGCACTGCACCAGGTGAAGACTGTCTGACCTATAAAGCATTACGGAACATTGATAAGAGTTTTCATGAACGTATACTGCACGAGTATAATGAAGTATGGAGAACTGGTGTAATCTCTGCTGAGTGGAAATCGTCCGTCGTAATACCAATATTAAAGCTCGGGCGCGCTGCAAGAAACCTCAAGTCCTACCGGCGCAATATCCCTAACCTCAAATGACATCAAGTTAATGGAGCGAATGGTCCTGTTTCGCCTAGATGGCAGGCTAGGGAAGCTGAATTATTTCCCTGATGTGATGAGTGGTTTTCGTCGCTGCCTTTCAGCTATGGACAGCATTTCAGACTTTGTCTCAGGCCTTGAACATGCTAAAGGAAACAAGCACTCCGCGTATACATGCTCTTCCTAGACATACTGCAAGCTTTCGACTCGGTTCCGCATAAGGCGATTATTTTCGCTCTTGCAACCGCGGGAATTTCGGGTCGTCTGTTCCACTTTGTCTGCAATTTCCTATCGGAGCGCCGGATGAAAGTGGGTGTCGGAGGAATAACAAGTGAATCCCGCACTGTAAAGCGCGGTGTCCCACAGGGCAGCGTTTTATCGCCGCTTCTGTTTAGCACCGTACTTGCCGCGCTTCCAAGTCGCTTGCCTCGGGACAGCGACTTCCCTGTGAGCATAGCTATCTATGCAGATGATATTGCTCTGCGGATAAGCGGCCCTTCGCACCTTGGCCCGCGGCTTCGTGCAAGCTTGCAAAGAGCTCTGAACGTGACTTCGGAGTACTTGGGTGAGGTTGGCCTGCCGATATCCGCTGCTAAGTCGGCTGCAATAGCATACCACCATAAACAACGTGCTGGTCCAACAGTACCATGACGAAACGCCGATAAACTGGGTGCAACAACACCATTATTTGGGCTCAATTGTGGATGATCGCACCACTTGGCGTCCTGCCGTTAAATTTGTACGACGCATATCGCAATCCATCGTTAAGTATGTGGCCGCCTTGACTGCTAGAGATGCTGCCTGTTACCAAATTAACAACGGCTCTGCAGGTGTACTAGTCATCTGTACTTTCAGGCATGATATGCGTTACCAGTACTGAACGGACTACCTAGTTTGATGGTCCAATTGGAACGAGATCATTGTGTTCCCCTTCGACTAATGCTGGGATTACGTCGTGAGGCGCAATATGTTCCGTTACTCACTGACGCGCATCAGTTACCCCTGAGGCTGCAAGCAAACCAGACAGCTCTATATTATATTGAGCGTCTGCACCGCGCATCGTATGGTCAAGTGCTCCTTGATCGTCTGATTCACCGCTGTTTTCTTGCATGAAAAAAATGGCGGCATTATTTATAAACATTGCTGACATTTGTGAACATGCTACTTCAGTTACGCCTCCGCCTCCCAAAGATACCGCCGATTATGTATTCCCCATTTACCTCACAATCCCTGACACACGCAAAAAGCCTGATATGCCTGTTTCGGCAATAGTCCAATCGGCTCAGTCGCACATATTCGAAAGATTTCTAGATTATCTTCAAGTATTCACTGATGCATCTGCACTCAGCGACGTTCAAGGTGCCTCTGCAGATTTTTTCTGCCCTTCGACTCAAATACGACGTATATTTCATATACCCCATCCAGCCTCGTCAACAACTGCGGAGCTAGCAGAATTTAATCTTGCACTGAAATAAGTGCAAGAGGAGTTAAACACATCGAAAATTGTCATCTTTATGGACTCTCGCACTGCACTTAGCAGATTACAACGTAGTCAGATTGATTGGCCAGTTGTGCGCAGCATTACTGACTCCGCCAACAAAATTTCATCACGTGGGGTATCTCTCGTTGCCCGATGAAATACACGTAGGGATCGCCGGAACTGAAGAGGCTGATCGGCTGGCTTCAGCTTGCACTCATAACGACTGTGCCTGCCCTCAAATTTTGTGCCAGCTTGGTGACGCTCGTCTGCTGATTTGTCGCCACCTACTCAAGCAGCATCCAGACCAGCGCGTCGCAATTGGAACATTCCCGCCCCTAGTTCGTGGTCGAGGCTTGTCTCTTCGGGCTACAGCAAAACTACTGAATCTAAGGGTTGGCTGTGTGAACGTGTGCGAACGTTTATACAGACAAGAACGTGTGACCATGCAGTTCATCGTGCACGTCTTGCGGTTGCTGCGAGACACTTCAGCACCAGACATTGGAGTGTCCGGCTTTCAGTGTGCAACGCATGTCCCTAGTGAGGAGTTATCATATCTCCTTGGCCTGCCGTGTACGACACAACACGGATGTTTGTACCCCAGTAGTTGTGCTTCTCGACGTGATCAGTCTCATCGCGCTCTCCTTACTTTTCTAGTTACAACTAACTTATGTTCACGTTTGTAACTAGAGATGGTGTCTTCTATTTAACGTTTTTTAGTAGCGTGACCTGCAGTGACCTGCAGTGACCTGCTGTGACCGTCCCTACTGTGTGTGACCTGTACTGTGTGTTCTACTTTATTCTTTGGGATTTGGCATCTTGCTCTTTCGTTCCTCTTTCCTCCGCTACTTCCTAGCTTCCATTTCTATGTTTCTATTTCCTCCTTTCTAAAGACTAGGCACGCGTTGTGGCCCCTCCGGTGGCAGTTGCTAGCCTGCTCTTCGCTTTCCCTTTCCTGTCAAATGTTAGTTTTCAGGTCAAATAATAGCAATAATGATACTAATAATAACAGCAACAACAATAATTATATATTATTATTATTATTATTATTATTATTATTATTATTATTATTATTATTATTATTATTATTATTATTATTATTATTATTATTATTATTATTATTATTATTATTAACTTGCTGGACCGCACAATGAAAAGGTCCAATCACCACCCATGAAAACCGGTCGCGTCCAGGAACGCAAATTCACGTGTAGTCAGAGCAACTGAAGCGCAACTGCCCTCGCTATCAAAGTGGCCTCAACAACATTTGCTTGCCAACATTTGCTTGCCGCATCAGAATGGCTGACAGTGCTGCCTGTGACAGTTGCGGCAGCAAGGAAACCATCGAACATGTTCTCTGTTACTGTCCTCGCTACAGCTCTCAGAGACAGTCGTTCGTGACCGCGTTGCCACGCCTCGAAAACCAGCCGCTTTCTGAGCGGGCAATCTTGAAGTGCCGGCTGATACGTCTTTGACACCGGAAGGCGACGAAGGCGCTACTTAACTTCCTCCGGTGAAGCAGCCTAGTTGAACGACTGTGACACTCCCGCGTTCCTTTGTGTGTGTACATTTTTCTTTATCTTTGTGTCTCCCTTTACCCCTTCCCCCATGCAGGGTAGCAAACTGGATATCTACATTCCGGTTAACCTCCGTGCTTATCGCATCTCATTTATCTCTCTCTCTCTCTCTCTCTTACAGGTGCCCTGACTGCAGGCCTTGTTTTCTACGGAATAATTCAGTGATAAAACAAATTGTATCTAAATGTTCTCATTGCAATAAATATACGTCACCAAAACCACAATTGCTTTAATAACTTAACCCGTCCTATGCCTACTTTCCTTGGGCTTGGGGCTTTCAGCATCTGCTTGGGTCGGTCTTTCGCCGAGTAAAGTACAGTTTACCGTTGAGCTACCTCCATTATCGTCCCGCTCTAGTCGGCGTGCCCACCCTGGGTACAGCATTAAAGCAAAGTGGGACAATCCCGGAGAGAGTAGAATGCGTTATCGCGTGGATCACATGGTGGATTTCTCCGCGTCTTGGCGTCGTCACTAGCAGGCAGGTAATCGATTAGGGGCGAAATGCTGTGCAGAATATAATAATTTGTATGACATTTCTTTAACCGCTTTGCTTGTGAGATTCCAACATGTCGGCGGGATCTGGATAGCTTATTTCGACTCTTTAGTGAAGCCTGTGGGCGTGGTGCCTTTTCAGGAGAAAATTTCAAGCCTTGTCCTCAATCTACCAGTGTACGCGTGGTGTTTATCAATGTCTGCGCGACTAATGACCTTCGCATGACTAGCTGTCTCAGAGAGTCGATTCTGCCAGCTGGAAGATCCTTCCACGCCGAAAAGCCCTCTGCGGCCCCAACAGTTCAATGTCTAATTGTTGTGTTGGAAATCGCGGAAGCTAGCCATGAGCGAGTTTTAATTAATCGAGATTATCGTACCTCATTTCGATTCAGCGAAAGCGCTCGCTCGTGAAAAATTGAAGCGGGACTTTGCACTTTTCAGCGAGGGACGTGTCTCGAAATTTAGGTGCGTTTTTTTTTTCGATCTCTGTCATTTATCTTGTTATTTATTTTTTCTCATTACTCGCGCACCAGGTTAACGAACCCGTAATAAGTAAATCTCGCTCGCGAGTGTGCGTTCAAGCGAGAAGATCGCGAGTGATTCTTGTTTTGTCAATGTACTATACATACTTTCTTGTGTTTATTGTTATTTCAAAGCCTAATCCTTGTTGCTTTGAATTTCTCTGCAGAGAGCGTTTGCAGTTTACCTCGTTTAATTTATTCCCAACATCGCAAGTTCAATCACCTCTAGTGCTAGGGAGTAAAGATCTCTGTTTGCCGCTTTCGGCTTGTATAGAGTACAATTGCCGTCATCACTATGATGGTGAAATTTATGTTACATTTATGCAACGATAGATGACATAACATGCACGCACGCAGGCATACACACACACAAGCACACACACACACACAGAGAGAGAGAGAGAGAAAGCGAGAGAGAGAGACGGACCATCATGACAAAGGACGACATCTGAAAACCACGCTGACGTTCACCGTACAAGCAATATAAACGCCAGAATTGCATAGCGGATTGAGATGCGTGGGGTAGCGAAAAATATTCGCTTATCAACTGCTCTTTCAGTTCGAACTGTTTGCATGAGCAATGATCTTGAAATGGGAATGCTTGCACCGTAGAGAATGCAGAAGAGCACTGGTCTTTTATCTGACGTGAGAGGAAGCTAATAGCCTATGTGTCATTCTTATCAAATGTAGCATGCAGGTGTATCTGATGTAGAAAACTGCACGGTCTCGGGCTTACCCGAAAGCCCGGGCCGGGCCGGGCCGGGTAGAACAGTTTTTTCACGGGCTCGGGCCGGGCTCGGGCACGCCGTGTGCTTTTTGACCCGGGCCCGGGCCGGGCTCGGTTTTTTAAAGCGAAGCTTTGTACCTCTACCAGCCAAGGCTTCTGTCGTGTCCGTCGTTGTAATCAAAAAACGAGCCCGACGAACCGCTAACAATTGCAGGTATAGCAGTATAGCTTACTTGAATTCAGGCATTCAGCGTACAACTAAGCACTCGTTTTTGCAAGAAAAACCACAAAAACAAGCTTCAAAGTGATGAGCCAACATGATGGATGATAAGGGCTGCGGGCAAACAACGGAAACAGGCTCGGCGCGGTCCGTAAGATTAGATTGCAGCTGTTGCAAAGCTTATGCAGCTGCTTGAAAGAGGGTAGACGTCATTCGAAACCCTTCCAGCCTAGTAACTGCTTCGGTTCATTTTCTAGACTACCCCACTATGGGGTAGTCTAGTAGTGTATATCACACCGATCATAAAGCAGTAGTGAACATTGTTGTGAAGTAAATAATAATAAAGGCCGTGGTTAAAGTTACGTTGTAGTGTGTGAAATATCAAGTGCGCCGCAGTCACCGTGAGGGTGGCGTAAAAAGCGTCGCTTTCCAACCACCTTCACAGGGTGGATTGGCGGGCAATTTTTTGACACGGGCCCGGGCCGGGCTCGGGCTTTCTGGTGGTGTGCATGTAACGTGCAGCGAGTTATTCTCGGGCGTCTCAACTCTCAAAAACATTATTTTTCGGTCTCGGGCCGGGTTCGGGCCGGTTTCGAGTCGGGCTCGGGCCGGGCTCGGGCCTAAGGTAAAGGGGTGGCGGGCCGGGCCGGGCGGGTAACGTAGATGATTCCGGGCCCGGGCCGGGCCCGGGCTGAAAAAATCGGCCCGTGCAGTGCTCTAATCTGATGTGCGCCGTAATAATCGAGAGGAAATGGAAACTAATGCGTTGCACACTACAACTGGTGAAGTCCCCACGATTTCATCTATGGCACACGTGATCTATCTATCTATCGATCTATCTATCTATCTATCTATCTATCTATCTATCTATCTATCTATCTATCTATCTATCTATCTATCTATCTATCTATCTATCCGTCCGTCCGTCAGTCCGTCCGTCCGTCCGTCCGTCCGTCCGTCCTAGGGAGCCTACATGCAACAGCGTTGCATATGGGCTCCTTTGTTTGTCCGTCTGTCGGAATGCAAGTATATGAATGAAAGGGCAGAGAGAGGGTTAAATTTATCGCAGTGTTATATTGCGCGGTAAAATTGACGCCTATACACAACACATCTTCACGGTGACCTGCACACCGCAGGGGCTTATTTCGGCGAGTGCTGAAATGGCATCGTCCAGTTGGTGCGGAAGAGGAAAAAAGTATCTCAACGCTGGCGTCCTCCACTCTCAAGTATACTGCACTTGTGCTGTGCCACAGGCCAGAGGCACGCCTGTGACTTGACCTCCGCGGCACATTAGTCAAACGCCGCGGACCATCTTTCATGCTGATGAGCCGCGCAAATGTCCCTAATGAGTCCCCCAGCACTCTTGGAAATGCTCCACCTCCTCCTGACCCACCTCTTCGCTTAGAAATATAAGCTGCCGGATCTTTCGCACTATGTTTTCTTTCTGCTGAGGGGTTTCGTTGGCAAAGAACATTGTGAGTGTAATCCATCGATTAAAACTTCCTTGCGAGTGCGACACCAGGGACCGTGTTCTGTAATCCGCTATGTAACTTAGGGTAGGAGATTTATGATCATAGATTTTGCTCAGGCGCTGAGAAAGAGGCTTTGCTCTTAGGTTTTATGGAAGTTGACAAGGTGACAAGGAAATTTATTAACCCGTAGGCACACGTACAACTATTGTATGAACGTAGAGTACAATATAACGTACTGCAAGGTATGGCAGCAGAAGCGAAATTATAAAGGGTGACTTAGAACAGGCAACTTTTCCGTTACTGATGTTTGGCGTCGATAACAACCCTAATAGGCTCCAGGCTTCTGTAGCGTAGTTTGATCAATTATAGACATCTGGTAATTGTTACACCTCTGACAATCTTTCGTGGAATAAGGCCTTCAGTCTATCGATGCCCTTATTTTCTTGGTAGGTGGTCTTTCTTCTGCTCCCCCCCCCCCCTTTTTTTTGTTAGTGTCCTGCTAAAAAACAAACTCTTGTTACTTTAAGCTGTCGGTTTTCCGCTGATCAATATATTTACAAAAGCACTTCACAAAGCGTTTATTCCACTTACAATGTCTTGTAGGTGACGTCCGTGACCTGTCGGATGATTCGGTAAGGACCCGTGTGCCGAGATAACTTCTCGGACAAGCCAACACGACGGAATGGACACCAAAGGAGAACCAAGGCACCGAGTGAGAAGCGAACATCGTGATGCCGGCTGTCATAGAGGCGCTTCTGGGTCGCTTGCGAGGCCGACAGCATAGAGCGGCTGATCTGACGCGCCTCATCGGCACGAGCGATGGCATCACGTGCATATTCGAGGCGGAGCGGCAGCAGCCGGAAGTAGGTTGTCCATTGGTAACGTCGGTTCACGGCCAAAGAGCATATAAAAGGGTGAATAACCGATGGTATCGTGACGCGCTGAATTGTAGGCGAAGGTCACATGAGGCAGCGCCAGGTCCCAGTCACGGTGGTCAGATGAAACATACATTGAGAGCATGTCCGTGAGGGTGCGATTTAGCGGCTCAGTGAGGCCATTTGTTTGAGCATGATAGGTGGTGGTCAACTTGTGCTGCACCCGGAAAATAATCGAAATAGGCGCTCAAAAAGAACAAGTGTAATGCAGAGGACAGAGGATAAAAGCACGTACTACACAGATGCCAGTCATAATGCCGAAATCAGCAACGCAGCGGACGTGGGCCATGACTCGACGCTTGTGAAAAATTACTTGGGAGTCCCAACGCCTCACGACGCGGAATTGCTGGCAGTAATGCTCGCCATAACGGAAATGACACACACATCTGACACAATCACAATCCGAACAGACAGTCAAAGCGCTTGCAGAGACATTCAAAATGACGACCTTCCTTACCACATACGCACAAAGCTCCACATGTACATGCATGCTCACCCCCTTCTACGCATACGCATACAATGGGTTCCAGGCCATCAAGGATTGCGAGGACATGTAAGAGCACACCAGCTCAACCGCGCAGAAAATCCGGGACCTCCTATCCTTTGGCCTGTTGAAGATGTTTACAACTCCAGAGAAGAGCAGAAGATGCAGCGGAAAGAAAGGATACATATCCTGAGGTCTCGCAGGGAAGCATCAACAATTCTCAACACACCATCCTACACGCATACGAGAGAGGACGGCTCAATCATACGAAAAGCACAAACACACACATTGCTCACACCACACTATACGCATTATATTAACAGGGACCCAGGCTACCCCACTTGTAAACAGTGCGGGGCCTATCCATCAAATAAACACATCTTGTGGTAGTGCCCTGCAAACGCCATCTTCAAAAAGACAATACTTTCCAAATTACCACACAACCAGCGTCCTGGCAGCTGGGAGGAGTGGACCACTCCCCCACGAAGGTTTGAAAAACTATGGTGGCCGCTTCTGGTGCAGCACGTCAAGAACGTTCTGGCCAGGAGGCATGAGCCTACCAGGAGGCCCGGACTTGGGCTTTAGTTCCTTCGGGGCTAATAAATGTTATTTCTCTCTCTCTCTCTCTCTTGTGCTGCGTTGAGGAGGAGCGCAAATGATCGTCGATTACTCGGGATAAAAATTCACGGCCTCGATCTGTGAGCAATTGGCTAGGGGCGCCATGGTGCAGAATAACATCGTGGAGCAAAAAATCAGCAACGTGAGTAGCAGTGCTGGTGGGGAGCGCTCGAGTGATTGCATACCTGGTCGCATAATCGATAGCAACGGCGACCCACTTGTTGCCAGATCTTGACTCAGAAAAAGGACCGAGAAGGTCTAAACCAACACGGAAGAATGGTTCGGTCGGGATGGAGAGCGGTTGAAGCAGTCCAGCAGGGGGTGCGGCAGGACGTTTCCGTCGTTGGCATTTATCGCAGGAGGTCACGTAACGTCGAACAGACCGGGCGAGACCGCGCCAAAAGAATCGGCACCGAACACGGTCGTACGTGCGGGATACGCCAAAGTGACCTGCAGTTGGTTCGTCGTGAAGCTCATGCAGGACCGTTGAACGCAGATGTTTAGCCACAAGGAGAAGCAGCTCAAGGCCATCGGACTGGACGTTATGACGGTAGAGTGTGCCATTCACGAGGAAGAACATGTGCAGTGAGGCGTCGTTAAGTGCGGATTCCAGCCGGTCAATGAGCGATCACAAAGAAGCATCATGGCGTTGTTCGGCACCAATCTGGAGAAACTGATACATGGACATAACGCAGGGGCTAGGTTCTATTTCCGATCCGTCTGGTTGGTCAACAGGGTAGCGGGACAAGCAGTCCGCATCCAGATGGAGGCGGCCAGACTTGTAGGCTACTGAGTAAGAGTACTCCTGAAGGCGCAGCGCCCAACGACCAAGTCGTCCAGTGGCGTCCTTCAGTGATGATAGCCAACAGAGAGCGTGATGATGAGTGACAACACGAAAAGGTGGCCATACAAGTAAGGACGGAATTTCGAAACCGCCCAGACAAGGGAAAGAGATTCCCGTTCCGTAATCGAGCAATTGGGTTCAGATTTCGAAAGGAGACGACTTGCGTACGCAATAACACGATCAATGTCTCGTTGGTTTTGGGCTAAAACTGCACCGATGCCGTGACCACTGGGGTCGGTGCGCACTTCTGTGGGATCAGATGGGTCAAAATGGGCAAGAATAGGTGGAGTCGTTAGGGCGGCGATGATCTCAGAGAAGGCGTCAGCTTGTAGAGGACCCGAACAAAACGGGACGTCTTGTTTGAGAAGGTCAGTGAGTGGACGTGCGAGCGCCGCAATGTTTTTCACCAAACGGCGAAAGTAGGAACACAGCCCCACGAAACTACGAACGTCATGGACTGTCACAAAAGAGCGCGTAATCCAAGCGAGCGTCGCGTGTCACGCAAGCCAGCGAAAGAACACGCCGGCCCCACGGCAATTTCAACAGAGGGGGAGAGCGCATACGCCTCAAACAACAACGCTAACAACGGCGCCGAAACGTCTAGGAGAGCCTCGACGAAGCGACGTTAACCGGAGAGAGAGAGAGAGAGCACACGCGCGTGCCGAGACACCTTCTCACCAGGCGAGTCGACAGACATTACTACCGCGTGAGCGTACACCAACAGGATGAGTCATCACTCCCCCTCGAGAATGCTCCGACAGCGGCGGTCGAAGGTACGAGAAAAGACTCGAAGCTTCCCAAGCTTTGGCCATGCTACGAGATCACGACACCGATAGGAAAGTTCGAGAACGCCTGTGAAAGCTATATAACCGCCGTGCGAGAATCAGAGGGTGGAATTCAGGAATTCAGGAGTTCGAGAGTTCAGTCCGCACCGGTGAAGTGATGTAACGTGAAGACCAAGCGACTGCGGAAGAAGGGGATTCCCCGGCAAGCTAGTCGACGAGTTCATCGAGCGTCTGCATTTCCGGAAGAAGTTCCTTCTTCGAGATTTGCGCGAGCTACGCCGAGATCTTCTGACTCCAAGACCAACCAGCACGGTGAATACGATTGGACACTTAGTGTTCCTTTTCATTTTGTACTTGACGTGTTGGACTCTTAGTGCTTGTCGTGAATTATTTTCTTGTGTTTGTTAATACCCATCTGATTTGTATTGTGTTGTGTCTAGACTAAGTGCGCAAGTGTGTGTGTAACTGCCTTGTGTGAAGAATATATTTTGTTGTGTTTTGACAACTCTGGGCTCTGACTCGGGTCTTTGGACAGCAACCGGCGTTCGCTGGCGCACCAGAGAGCCCATTCTTAATTGTCCTTACTTTCGTGAGATTATTTTCGGAAGCTGATAATTCGGCTTTGGAATTTGGTCCGGCGTCTGCACCTCGTTCACGGGGTCTGTGACATGGACAGACCGTGGAATGGGGAAGTTCGTGACAGCGCGTACCTTCGCTGGGTCTGGTCGGACACCGGAAGCGTCAACGAGGTGGCCCAGCCCAGTAATTTTACGAAGAGCGAAGTGGCACTTCGAAGAATTTAGCTGGAGGCCAGCTCGTCTGAATATTGCTAGAATGGCCGAAAGCCGCTCAAGGTGTGTTGCGAAAGTGGGGGCGAAAATTATCACGTCCGTCCAGGTAACATAAACACGTCGACCATTTAAATCCTTGAAGCAGTGTGTCCATCATTCTCTCAAAGGTGGCTGGTGCGTTGCAGAGACCGAAAGGCATGACCTTGAATTGGTAAAGGCCGTAAGGGGTCACGAAAGCAGTCTTTTCGCGATCCAGGTCGTCTACAGCGATTTGCCAGTAGCCAGATTGAAGGTCCAGGGATGAAAAGAAGGTGGCACCATGGAGGCAGTCGAGTGCGTCGTCAATACGTGGAAGAGGGTACACGTCCTTCTTGGTGATATTGTTGAGGTGCCGATAATTAATTCAGAAACGCCAGGAGCCGTCTTTCTTCTTTACTAATACGACGGGGGAGGCCCAAGGGCTAGATGATGGTTCGATGATGTACTTCGCAAGCATTTTAGCCACTTCTATTTGAGTCACATCGCGCTCTGATGTGGACACACGGTAAGGTTGACGGTGAATGGACAAAGAGTCGCCAGTGTTGATTCGGTGGGTAACAATCTTAGTCTGACCCAGGGGTCGATCATGAATGTCGAAAATGCCGCTGTATGAGGCCAAAACCCGGCAGAGAGCGTCAGCCTGGTCAGGCGAAAGGTCTGATCCAATCATGTTGCGAAAAATGCTGTCTGTCAGAACTTGGTGACCGGGAAACTTCAGCTTCTTCAGGAGCAGTTATGGCGACAACCTTGACGTCATGGTCTGTTATAGCGGTCAGGTGGGCAAGGGACATCTTGTGGGGCAACACTTGGGTTGTCAGACCAAAGTTAAGTAGCGGGATGAACACACAGTTATCAGCTAATGTCGCGATGGTATCTGGCACAGTAACATTGCGCGTCAGGCGTACGTCAGTAATCGGAGTGACGATATAGTCGCCGCCAGGAGCGGGTGGGGTCGATGACAAACACACGTACGTGATGGCTCGAGGCGGTAGGCGAACAAAAGCGGTGGGGCTTAAGCGGATGACGGACGTTTCACATGCATCTGATACAAGAGGAAGATCGAAGCAGAGTGTTTCAGAAGAACAATCAATTAAAGCGGAGTGTGCCGAAAGAAAGTCAAGGCCAAGGATAAGGTCATGTGGGCAGTGAGCAAGGAGGGCAAAAAGTACAACAGTGTGACCACCGGCAATGCTGACACGGGCGGTGCACATTCCGATCACTTGAACAGCACCACCATCCGCAACACGTATTGTCTGTGTCGTAGACGGCGTCATAATCTTCTGCAGGCGGCGGCGTAAAGGGGCGCTCATAATAGACAAGTGTGCACCAGTGTCGATGAGGGCGGTCACAGGAACACTGTCGACTTTGACTTCTAGGAGGCTATGGTGAGTGGGGAGAGTCAGCAGAGGATTTGCAGGGGCCGATGATATTGCAGCTTCACCTCCATAAGCTGCACTATCTAGTTTTCCGGCGGCGAGCGTGCAGAGAAGGACGGCGAGGAAAAGCGGCGAGGCTGCGGAGAGCGGGATTGGCGGCGTTGCGGCTACGGGGATCGGGAGAAGCGGCGAGCAGGAGCAGTGGTGTCAGAGGGAAGAGGCTCGTGAGAGGACGACGAGTAGTAAGTAAGGGAACCAGCGGCTGGACCTCTAAAAGGAGTAGTGTGCATGGAGGTCTGGCGAGATGCGTAGGTCCAACGGCGACGACAGTAATGAGCAATGTGCTCATTATTGTCGTGCAGACGGGCTGATCGTCGGGCGTTCTTCATTCCGCAAGATTGCGGAAGGAGGCAGAAGAGGTGCACGACCATCGAATGAGTGCAGAAGAATAAGGCCGAGCGTTAGGACGAGCCAGTGGGCACGCCGATGGAAGGCCGAGATTGGCAAACTCCTGCCTGACTACAGCTTGAATGAGGAACACTGATGGCTGCGATGGGTCACTGGCGTGGGATGTCAACACGGGTGGTTGAATAGGTGCAGGACAGGCATGTCATGAGTAAGAGCCCTGCGGCGAAATAAAAGAAGAGAAAGACGATGTGCACCGAGCGTTCCGAACGGCGCGAGCGCGCGAGGCGCGTGACCCGAGGTATGGTCGAGGCAGAAGCGAGGCTGAGCGAGCATTATCGACGTGGCTTTAGGCCAGGAAGGACGCATCGTCAGCTACGCTCTGGCGACGGGAGACTTGGAGTTTCGGCCGAGTCCTTGATGCGGGCAGTACGAGGTGCAGCCGTCGACCTCGGAGACGTTCGAGCGTGGTTCCTTGGACCAGCTGAAGCACCACACGGCATGGCCGGGCACTCCAGAGAGGATCCCCCTTCTTCGGCAGACCAGCGCGTTCGATGAGCCCCGGAACGCCACGTCGGCACTCGGGAAAGGAGCTGGACGGAAGCGGCGGCCGAACACGTCGCTAGGCCTAACCCGTCGAGCCTCCCTGCCACATCAGCAACAGCGACCCGGTCAAACAGGCTTCGAAAACGAGCGAGTGGACGAACCGACTGCGAGGCAGCAACAATTATGCAACAGTCGGAAAGAGCAACGACATGGAGAAAGATCCAACTAGATTCCGGCCGGCAAGATACGAGCAGAAACAACGATGAACTCAGTAAGAACTATCCATGTTTGTAACGTCGCGGCCATAAGCTAAGGTTTGTGACTTTTGTAGAGGAAACACCCAGAACTGCAGTAGACAGAATTAAGGGCATATTTATTGATTCATTAGGTTGTTTTGTTAACATTTATTTGTTCATTGTGTTTTAGTTCAGTGCATTCTAGTTTGAATAAGTCTTTAGTTTGAGTTTGGTTTGTTTCGAGTTTTTGAGTGTGATTAAAACCTGCTTGCTGTGTTGCCATGCGTTTCCCGATCTCATCTCTTCTAACACCCGCACGCCCCCGAGATCAGTGACAGAGAAACCAAAACATCACAAGGCAGCTTCAATCTCGCGATGAACAATGCGCGTTACGTGGTCACAGGTGGGCGACAGGCGAACGGCATACACGATGAAGTTGCAGCCGTATTGGGCAGGCGGGTGAATCTCTGGGTTATACGGCGGCTCTTGGCGTGTTCATAACGCCGGCACTCTTTGATGATTGTGTCGACGGTATAAACGTTGGTATACACGAGCAGGTTAAAAGCATCGTTAGCGGTACCTTTGAGCACATGAGAAACCCTCTCGGACTCAGGCATGTGCTCGTCAACCTGGCGGCAAAGAGCGATAATGTCATGAATGTAAGAGACGTATGACTCGGAAGATGTCTGTGGACGAGTCGCAAGGTCATTCCGCGCAGCAAGCTGCCGACCAGTGCTGTCACCGAAAAGGTCGCGGATCTTCTCTTTGAAAGAGTTCCAGCTTGTAATGCCCGCCTCGTGCGTCTCGAACCACACCCGCGGTGGGCCATCGAGGTAAAAAAGCACGTTGGCGAGCATAAGGGTCGGGTGCCACCTGTACCTGGCGCTGATCCGTTCGTAAAGGTTGAGCCATTTGTCGACGTCAACCACATCCTGGCCGGAAAAGACGCCAGGATCACGAGCAGGAGGCAGAACGATGTAGGTGGGAGCCACGGGAGGGGCAGGAGGTGAAGACGATGTGCCTGCACCGACTTACATGGTCGGAATCGTGATGAAGCGGCCGTTGCGGAGCTCCGTGATGGAAACAGGGAACTACCCAGCACCTCCACCACAAAGATGCTACTTAAAACGACACAAGGCGGGACTATTTATACTGTATTTACACTACACAGTCACAGTAGCCAAGATGGTGGACAGCCACCAGCACCCGTCAGCACGATCTTCTTTGACGTCTGCCCCAGGCGGAATGTCTCTCTCGTAGCAATATTATATTGCATAATTTAGGCTGATCAATTACTGGCATGGCATCTACCATGTCTTTCGGTGTAACTTCAGGCTCAAGCCCTGCGCGAAGCCCACGCTGAGTGGCACGCCCCATTTCCTCGCTGCACAAGATACTGCAAGAAGGTTTAAGATAAAAAAATGCCACTTCAACGGGAGGCAATAGGGCCGTACTTAATGTATGTTGCTGTGAAGGAGAACGTCATGAATTCGATCGCCGCTTGGAGACAAGAATTGGTGACTGGCATTTTTGATAACAAACCGGCACACCGACATCCTCAGCGTGGGCTACGTTTATCATCTTATAAAGGCTGCCATTATGAGACTACCTGGCGAAAGCTTCGCTTGCTGCAAAAACTACTCGTATCTCGGAGCGAGCGCCACCGTGACAGTGGAAATCGTCCGATCGTTACCACGCCCGAGTTATCACCTCTGGTATATTTATTTATACTTCTGTACACGATTGACTTTGGATTTGTCTGTTGTTTAATCACTCTTTATTTGTATAGCTTTATGTTCCTCGACTGAAGGAAATCTGAGGGTTGGAAAAAACATTTTCTCGACACCATCCTTTAATCACTGGATGTCATTCGCGGAAGCAATCAGTGACTTCTGAGTCCTTTCTAGCATGAACGCCTCGCCGGTGTCGGCTTCCAAAGTTCTGACACCGAAGGTGCGCCTGAGTGGGCCCACCTGTCGTATGTTTTGACTCTCGACGTGCGACCTAGTTCGGTGCGTTTTCTACATGGTTGAGCGCACATTGGCAGCGCGATGGAGAAAACTCGTCCTTTTTATTTGTTTTTTTTTCTCTTCTTTCGCTAATTATCATCTGTCACTGCACTGCAGATAAGAACATTGATATATTAATGAAAGAGCGAATGCTCCCTACTTGAAGCATCAAAAGTTTAACCAAGAATTGTTGGCGCCGTCGCACATGCCTTTGTGCAGATTTATAATTGTGATCCAGTAAGTGTAGCTTCTGTCAAGGAAATCACTTAAGCCAACACTGCAGGATTGATCTCTGCGCATGTTTTTCTGTCTGTGCATACGTGCTTTTGTGCGTGTGCGTAAATCTGTATGTGTGCGTTTGTGTACGTGTGTGTATACGTGTGTGTATACGCCTGTGTTTATGCGCGTATTAGGCAACGCGGCCTATAGCAGAAAAAAAAAAGCTGGCCGCTGAAAAGTTTCAAAATGTCCAACTAATTACGGATTTCAGATGCTAAGGAATAACCTGCCCCGATTGCTAAATGCACACATCAAAGCAGAGGTAGATGTTCTAGACCCAAACTTCCGTAGACATGAAGGCGTTGTTTTATTGACTCACATGTGCATGTTCCTAATACGCAGCACATATATACACTGTTTTATCTGAAAAGCCTCTGTATTGAATGTGTTACTTCAGTTCTATTGTTAACTTCGGACCATGTCATTCGTAGAAATGTCATGTTATTATTGCTTTCTTTTTGCCGTTTTGGCCTGTGTTGCTTCGTTGGCGTCAATGCCGAGGGGACGACGATTTTTTTTTTCAAGCCGTACTGGAACGGGTTTTATTCTTGGCATCTTTCACAATGTGTACGTCATGTTGTGAAGAACAAGTAAAATGAATGAAACAGTGAATGGACACAAAAGGGTAATCAATGAGCGAGTTGGAAATTGCCCTAGTGCGTTTGTGTGGCAGCAAGCGAGTTTCCTCTTAAGACAATGAGCGAATTCGTATATAAAATAAAGTTCTACAAAGCTATAGTTATGAGCAGCACGTTTCCGTAACATAGAGCTATTACACATAATGTTTAAAGTTATATATTCACACGTTTTCATCGCCAAGTTGAAGAGCGTGCAAACAAGCACGCATATGTATGCCAGTACTGGTATTGGTTTGCATCTTCATGATCGATTCCTGACCTTCTTAAGTTCACTGACCCTGCAATCTTGAAGACGTCTTTACTGTCGTCGTGGATTTTATAAAGTGGAGGGCAGCTCCACTCCCCGACTGAAGTGGTCACTGCGCTTGAATAAAGCTCCGCGGACATAGCTGAGCCGAAATTTTGTAACCAGGCACTCCGAACGCCTAGACGAAGCTACTAGAGTGGAGGCGTGTTTCTCAAGCGATTTCTCAAGGCAGGAGTCCTCGAGGATGGCTGTTGAAACGGAGGGTCTACTTCAATTGGCAGGCACTGCGACCCTAGCGAGCTTAAAAAGACGTCGAGTAGGTCCGCTTCGAATACGGCGATGAAGACGTTCACCGTTCAATTTTTTTAGGTTACCGTCAGTCTGTCTTCGTGTCGGCAGACGGATACCGAGTTTAAGTGTGCGCCCGCATTTCTTCTTCTATATCACTTCTTTTTTAATTGTAGTCTGTACAGCGCTGACCTTAGAAACAGGGACAAAAAAAGTGGACAGGAAAAGTGCTGTCCTCTGCAGTTCCTGCTAAGGACAGCGCTTGTCCTGACACTTTTCATTCTCTACACCCATACGATGAATATGCACAAACTTTATCAGTTCTCGATCGTAGTGCCTCTTATTTCGTTTCTGCTAGCGTGTTAAGTGCAGAAGGAAATAGCAGCAGCTTTTGAATTCTGTCAGCACATCGCTTCATGCTATGCGCATCCTAGATGAGGCAGAGAATGAGTGACAGGTGATGTCAACACATGTGTAGACAACTTCATTACATGAGAAAGGAAGAGCTCTCAGCCGCTGTGCATCCCGCATCGAAACAGTGACGTCGTAACTTTCGTTGTTTTCATTCGTACGCTCGCATTATTTCTTCCTTCATTTGCCAGGCGAGATTTCGGCGCTCTTTTTTTTTCACTTTTGCTTCTGACAGTCTGACTTAACCGCAGATTTCCGCACCGTTGTTTGCAAAAGCCGCTTCGGGAAGAGAGTGACGTTTCTGACAGCAACGCATGAACGTACTGATGCAAATGCCTTCTCGTTCTGCCTTTTTGTTCAGCACGGGAAGTCAGTAAGGAAGGAAGCTCACCACGAATCGTTCGCGCATAATGTCCACAGAAAACGAACGTCAGTGTCTTCGCATTCAGAATACATGCCGCTCTTCATTTGCCTGCCATAACAAGTGAGCTTAACGCTGACTTGTCATGTGCGCCTTCTCGTTCAGCTGTCACTTGGTGCTTGCAAGTTACTTTCGGCCTCCAGACTCAGAGGGAAATAGGGACATAAATGGAAATGAGCGCTGCGTGCAGCGGCATCGGTCCCACTACTCACAGAGTGTCGTTGTGCGCGCCCTATTATACACACTTTGTCGTTGTAAGCGAGAACAAGGCGTGCTGACAACGCTCCATGAGGCACGGCGAGACGCCAACGCGACACGCTTGCGCGCTCCTTGTCTGCTTAGCTAGGCAGAAAAAGTCGGTGTTTTGGAGTTGCATGCAGCCTTCGGAAAGGATCGGTTGCTGAGCATTCATGAGCACTGGGAAAACTGCTGTGAACGCGGCTTGACTTAATCTACTGCCACACTGAACTGCTGCACAACCAGTGCACGCGCGTAGTCTCGACATTTATGCGTAGGGTATTATTGTTATAGTGCCGACGTCACTGTCTCGCCAGCTCGAAGGTCAGGCGTTCGAAGGTCGCACGCTCAGGGAACTCCCTTTGTGCGCCTGGGCGCTGGCAGATTGTTTGCGGCAAAACGACGTTGGCGCAGAATCGCTCCGTTGACATCGCTCAAAGTAACTGCTGAGACGCAGCAGATGGCCACTGCAGCGCGAAGGTTGTACTCGCAGCTTGTCATCCTGCACGACATTTCTCTCGAAAGGACAGTGCTGTTCTTGCGCAACTACACGACACGATTGTAGGATTGTAATTGGATATTACTGCTTATGGATTTCGCAATCGTTCAGGCGTCAGAACTTCCTCTAGTTAGCCGCACTTCCGCGTTGATCCTCTGCACGTCATTCTATTACGCTCCGCTGGGGATATGAACTGTCAGGGTAATTAATATTTTGGCGAAGAAACGAGCGTCCGACAGGCTTTCTGTACTTCATGCCCCCATTGTGTGCCATAGAGGAGTTGCCATCAAGTCTGATTCAAGCATCGAAGTGTCGCCCCGAGAGACGAGTTGGTTGAATATGTATATCGCGCAATGTGTCATAATGGTAGTGCACATTTTCGCCCAGGAAGTAGAGGTGGTGACATACCCAGCTTTCTGCAAGCTTGCTGTACACGAGACAGATCCGTTTTAACAGCCAATGACACGTGGCGTGTATATTTCATTACTCTTAGATGATGCCTTGCTTAACAGGTGGGTGAAATATGGCGCTGCGTGTTAGCCGTGCGGGAGGGCTATAAGCTAAAGATAGATGTCACTTTTAGATATTTTAGATGCTCATTATGAAAGCACACAGTGTAAGCACGAATACATGAGCTCACAGAAGTTACTGCAATAATAGTCCTATTAATGCGTTTCATAAATGTATGTATGTATGTATGTATGTATGTATGTATGTATGTATGTATGTATGTATGTATGTATGTATGTATGTATGTATGTATGTATGTATGTATGTATGTATGTATGTATGTATGTATGTATGTATGTATGTATGTATGTATGCATGCATGCATGCATGCATGCATGTATGTATGCAATAATACCAGCTGGTGAAAACCCGATTTGTGTGAAAATGTCGTTGGTGTGTGCCGCTTTCACTTCAGCATCGGCTTGTTCATTGTCTGCTATTCCACAAAAGCTTGGAATCCGCTGCAGTGTGACGGCAATGCATTCCAAGTCATTTCTTTCATGTGCTTATGCTTCAGTGTACAAGATCATAATGTCAGTGACCAGTTGTTGGTATGCATTTCAAACTCGGCAGTGCTTACACTTGTGGTCTATTGTTGACTATTGTTGACTATTTTTGTCAACCGCTTGCGTATTTGACAACACGGTACGTTTCTCAGTTTGCGGTGAGAATCAAGTAGCCGATAAAACAGAATATTGTGACAGCAGTGACGTTGAAGAAAACAGTGCTAAAACTGTGAATGACGAAGCTGATTCTTTATCGGGCGATCCTGTGCCCCGCAAAGAAACTAACTCACTTTACAACAAGAGCGGCGAGCACAGTCGGCGATCGTCGAAATCTGATCAGCGGCGAAACGCGTCGGCTTTTATACGTGAGTCAGCGAAGCTTCCAGAGTAATCCCTGGTGCCCGCGTGTCTTACAGATAGTTCTACACAATTTGTGTCGCTCATATAATCAGATTACATAAGCGTCGGTTACCACAGACGACGGATAGAAGCATCGATAACGTTCGATACACTTCCGATACTTGCAGGCGAGTCCTGCACCGAGCGACAACGTTTAACATTTGGTAGCCGGTGAAAAGCGGTCACCGGTGAAAGGTAAATAGGTATCATCCCGATGCTACAAACACGAAAGCGAAAACAAAACCACGCCTAATAAAGAAAAACAAACAACAAAAACAAAGCAACGAAATCCCTACGTTCGTCAGCGGGCGTAGAAAAGCTTAAGACGCACCACGTGGATTACTTCAGGTCGTGCGCGGCGCCACTGCGATGGCGAAATGCCGTCTGGCACGACCTCATTGTCCAGTGCGCCAATACGTCGGAGGATCTCATAGGGTCCGAAATAGCGTTGTAACACTTTCTCACTAAGTCCTCATCGGCGTATCGCAGTACAGACACAAACATGGTCGCCGGGCTGGTACTCAACAAAGCGTCGTCGAAGATTGTAGTGTCGGTTGTCGGTCTTCTACTGGTTCTTGATGTGCAGGATGGCGAGCTGCCGATCTTCTTCGGCGCACTGCAAGTAGGTGGCAACGTCGACATTGTCTTCGTCGGTGACGTCCGGTAGCATGGCGTCAAGCGTCGTTGCCGGGTTCCTTCCGTAGACCAGGTTGAACGGCGCCATGTGCGTCGTTTCTTGCACGGCCGTGTTGTATGCGAAGGTCACGTACGGAAGGATGGCATCCCACGTCTTGTGTTCGGCGTCGACGTACATTGCCAGCATGTCGGTGATGGTCTTAATTAGGCGCTCAGTGAGGCCACTCGTCTGCGGATGGTAGGCGGTGGTCCGGCCATGGCTTGTCTTGCTGTATCGCGGCATGGCTTGAGTTAGATCTGCCGTAAAGGCCGTACCTCTGCCGGTCATGAGGACTTCTGGGGCACCGTGACCCAGGAGGATGTTCGCAACGAAGAATCCGGCTATCTCGGCGGCACTACCTTTGGGCAAGGCTTTTGTTTCAGCGTAGTGGGTTTGGTAGTCCGTAGGTACGACGATCCATTTATCTCCGGACTTCGACGTCGGGAAAGGCCCCAGTAAGTCCATCCCGATCTGCTGGAACGGTCACCGAGGTGGTTTGATCGGCTGGCCTTCTCGGCGATGTTTTGCGTCGCTGACAGTCTCGGCATGTCCTTACGTAATAGGCGACGTCGGCAGTGAGGCGAGGCCAGTAGTAGTTTTCTGGCTTCAACGTGAGTCCGGAGGTCTTGATTGCTTGAAGAACTGTTTCAAGGCACCGGAGGTGTTCTTCGAAGCTTGAGGCAAACACAACGACGTCATCCAAGCAGACGAGGCAAGTCTGCCACTTCAAGCCTGTCAATACCGTATCTATGACGCGTTGGAAAGTCCCAGGAAAGTGCCAGCAAAGACCAGACGGCATAACTTTGAACTCGAACAGTCCGTCTGGTGTTATAAAGGCAGTCTCCTGCTGGTCCCTCTCGTCGACTTCGATTTGCCAGTAGCCGGTTTTGAGGTCCATCGACGTAGAATACTTTGAGTTGTGGAGTCGATCCAAGGCGTCGTCTACCCGTGGGAGGGGGTATGCGTCCTTGTTCGGGATTTTTTTGAGGCGACAA
Organism: Dermacentor silvarum; assembly: GCF_013339745.2. NCBI lineage: Eukaryota > Metazoa > Arthropoda > Arachnida > Ixodida > Ixodidae > Dermacentor > Dermacentor silvarum. The sequence continues at coordinate 97,070,138 of NC_051159.1, forward strand.
TAATCGACGCATAAATGTAGGGTTCCATCCTTTTTCTTCACTAACACTACGGGGGACGCCCACGGACTCTCGGACGGCTGTATGATGTCGTCGCGTAGCATTTCGTCCACTTGTTGCGTTATGGCCTCGCGTTCACGCACCGAAACTCGGTACGGGCTCTGACGGAGTGGGCAGACATATTCCTCGGTTATGATGTGGTGCTTGGCGACAGGGATTTGTCGAAGTTTTGACGACGACGAGAAGCTTTCCTTGTATTGCAGGAGCAGGGCTTTTAGCTGTTCTTTCTTATGCCTAGGAAGGCTGTGATTGACGTCGTAAGCTGGTTTGGGTAGTACAGTAGTCGTTGCAGGTTCGCTAGAATCCATGAAGGCGAAAGCACTGCTGGCTTGTACTATTTCATCGATGTAAGAGACCATGGTGCCTTTGGTAATGTGCTTGTATCGTGGCTGAAGTTTGTGAGCATGACTCTTGCTTTCCCTTCACGTAGCTCAGCTATGCCTCTAGCGACGCAAATCTCGCGGTTGAACAGTAAGTGATGATCGCCCTCGATGAAGTCCTCCATGTCTGCAGGCACTTCGGTACCGACGGAAATCATTACGCTGGAGTGAGGCGAAGCGGTGAATTGTTCTTCAAGCACATTCAAGGCATGGTAACTGATGTTTGTATCCGGTGGTATCGCTTTGTGCGTTGAAAGCGTTATCGACTTTGACCTTAAGTCGATCACTGCACCGTGATGGTTTAGAAAGGCCATGTTTATAGGATGACATCCCTGGAGCAGTGCTGCAGGATTACGAAGCTCGCCGGGTAAGTGCGGTTGTTAACCGTGACTCGCGCTGTGCAGATTACAACCGGCGTTATTAGGTGGCCTCCCGCTGTCGGGATATCGGGTCCTTGCCAGGCCATCTTCACCTTCTTCAACTTGGCGGCAAACGGGTCACTGAAGACGGAATAGTCGGCTCGAGTGTCGACGAGAGCGGTGAGATCATGACCATAGATAAGCACTTGTAGATCGATAGACCGTCGTCTGGCGTTGCGGTTAAGTCGTGGCGTGAGATCACGGCTGCATGGGCTTGCTCCGCTTCTGCAACGTCGCGTCGACAGGTCTTCTTTCGGCGGTGAAGTGTTGTCGTCAAGGCTCTTGCCAGGCGGCGTGCTGATACCTTGTCGAGATGATTTGCGAATCGTCGGCGGCGGAGGATCTTCGGCATTGCGTCGTACAGCAACGACACCTCCATCGGTTGCTGCTTTTAGTTTCCCGGGTAAGGGCTGGGAGATCGGCCCCAGATTGCACTGGCGTACTCCCGGCGATTCGGGGAGATGTAGCGGCGTGATGACGGCGAGCGTGAGGGTAGCCGTGGTTGCCACTGGGCTCCGGCGAGGTAGTCGGTGATGTCGCGTGGTCGTTCACTTCACACTGGACGTGGCGCGTTAACGCCGAATCCCCGTAGTCCCATCGCGCGGTACTGGCAGCGGTGGTAGCTGTGGCCGGTTTCTCCACAGTGGTAGCAAAATGGGTGGTGATCGGGGGTGCGCCAAACGTCGGTCTTCCTCGGGCCATAGCGCTGACCGACAGGTGGGCGCGATGGCGTCGGTGGCGGCGTTGATGGATGGCGAAGGAATCGCGCCGGCGTAGGGTCCTGACGCTTGCGCGGAGGGGCGATAGCATGGGGTGAAGCAGCGGCGTAGCTCATTGCTTCCGGCTGAGGCGGCGGTGGTTCGGGTAGTCCTAGCGATTGCTTGATTTCGTCCCGTACGATATCGACGATGGAATCAACTTGAGGCTGCAACAATGGTAGCAGCTTTTGCAGCTCTTCGCGAACGATCGCCCTGATGGTCTCTCGCAGGACGTCGGAGGAGAGTCCTTGGACTTCGGCGTAGTGTGGCGTCGAACGGCGATTGTATATTACCGATTGCGCATGTCCAGTGTTTTCTCGATCGTCGTAGCGTCCGAGAGAAAGTCTTGGACTGTCGTTGGTGGGTTCCGTATCAGTCCGGCGAATAGCTCCTGCTTAACTCCCCGCATGAGCAAGCGAACTTTCTTGTCTTCGGGCATAGCGGGGTCGGCGTGCAGGAACAACCCCGTCATTTCTGCGGTGTACATACCGATGCTTCTATTAGGAAGCTGTACACGGTTCTCCAGCAAGGCTTCAGCTCTTTCTATACGGACGACGCTCCGTAAGGTGTCCAGGAAAGCGGCTCGAAAGAGGTCTCAGGTTGTTAGTGTAGGCTCTTTATTCTCGAACCAAGTTCTGGCGCCGTCTTCAAGAGACAAGTAGACATGACGCACCTTTTCGTCGCAGTCCCACCTATTGAACGTAGCAGAACGTATTGAACATGCCTCCAGCCAGCTTTCGGGGTCTTCACATGGCGAACTACGGAAAGTCGGTGGCTCTCTGGGTTTGCATCACGACCGCAGATGTTGGCACAGGGGCTGTCATGGTAGCTGCTTTTGTCCTCTTGGTCTTGTCGGGTAGGGGTTCGTACTCCCGCGAAGGTTGTGCAGCCTGCGGCTAGCTTGCTGGTCGGGGTAGTCTTCGATGTCTTTTCGACGGTGTGGGCTTGGCTCACGGATGAAGGAAGGGAGGGTCCGGTACAAGGACATAAAAGCGCCTCCACCAGATGTCACGTAGCAGTGACGTTGAAGAAAACAGTGCTAAACTGTGAATGACGAAGCTGATTCTTTAGTGGCCTATCCTGTGCCTAGCAAAGAAACTAACTCACTTTACAAGTGCGGCGAGCCCAATCGTCGGTCGTCGATAAACTGATCAGTGGCGAAACGCGTCGGCTTTTATACGTGAGTCATCGAAGGTTCCAGAGTAATCCCTAGTGCCCACGTGTCTTTCAGAAAGTACGACACAATTCACGTCGCTTATACAATCAGATCACATAAGCGCCGGTGATCGCAGATGACGGATAGAAGCATCGATAACGTTCGAGAAACTTCCGATACATGCAGGGGAGTCCTGCACCGAGCGACAACGTTTAACATTTGTTAGCCGGTGAAAAGTAAAGTCCCTATATAGAAAAAGTACGGCCATCTACTCTTTCCTCCGCCGTCTCCTCTCCTAAAGCGTTGGGCTTTTTCTTTACTTTTTGCTTGCGAGAACAAGTCGACGGTGATATAAAGTCTACGTTGAAGCTTTCAGGCCGGGCGAGCACCGCCCCCGCCGCCGGCAACGGCGGCTGCGCAGAGGTACACTCGACATGGCGCTGAGGTGGAAAAAAAACATAAAGAAGTGAAAGCGCGGGCTATCATCGTCCAATCGGAGATACAGGAGAGAGAGAGAGAAGGGGCGATCAAAGGATGGGGGTACTTTTCTTATATAGGGACTTTAGGGAAAAGCGGTCACCGGTGAAAGATAAACAGGTACATGTCTCAATAGTTTGCAATGTAAAACCCACTAAAAACGGCACAAGCTCTTAAACGTGCTCTCACGAGTTTTTTGTACGCGGTTGTGAGCTTCTTGAAGAAAACTTTCAGAGGAGGCACTCCTGAACTGTATGATTTATAGGCTATATCGCATCTAAAAAAATCAGAACAAGAAACATTACGCTTAATCAACAGGGAGGCGATGGCAAATGTCCATCGAGTACAGTATAATTATATTGTACATCGCTTCTTCAATACCAAAAGTGGCATAATGAATATTCGGCAATGTCTTCAGTGTTCTCAGCAGGCCCAATTTTCCTCAACCCTGTGGTTATTAATATTTGGTAATGCCTGGGGGATCCTGGCCAGGTGCGTTATTCGTAAATTGCGCAATTCTGAAGAGAGAGCCCCACCCGGTTAACAGTCCAACCATTATTTTGTGTTAATGAACATCAAAAGCATTGTATTATTAGTACCAACTATACGCTCGTAGATGAGCTGCTCAACACTGTGACTTGATTAACTCTGGACACCGAAAAGGACTATACAGATACATTGCATAATAGATCATGATAAGAATGATATTCGTTCAAGCATGCTCATAAGCTTGCCTGCCTAGGCGATCACCCAATGCGCTATCCGCACTTCAATAGGGGCTAAATGCAAATACGCTTATGTACTTAGATTGAGGTGCACGTTAAAGAACCCTAGATGGTTAAAATTAATCATATGTCCTCCACTACGATGTTTTTAATAATCAGATCATAGTATTGGCACGTAACACTCGAAAATGTTATTTTAAATTAATGAATTTGAATTGAGTGGGCCACCCTTTAGGGAAAGACAAGTGGGGCTATATAACCTTAAGCTATTCTGATCTGTCTCTATTCAATTGCCTTTAGATTCGCCTCAGAAAACGTTCTCCGCATAGAGTTTCGTTTCTTTCCACTAGCGTTTTTTTTTTTTCACTCCAATTGCAGGTGCTTGCGTGTTAACAAATGCGGAGTATGGCATGTAAGGAATAAATGAATTTAGAGACTGGTGTTACGCCTGTAGACATGTAGAACCAAATGGTGGACCGGCCCGCAATATTTCTTTTTTTTTATATCAACATGAATAGACAGACAATATTTTCTCTTATATAAGAGGAGGTACACGAAGATAGGCGAAACAAGCAGGCGGATAATATGCTCAATGTCCCAGTAGACAACAGAACAAAGAGGGAGAAAGGAAAGACACAATAAGTGGACAGCCGTAGTGGTTCCCACTTGCTAGAGCACACTTAACAAACGGTGCGTGTAAAGAGACTGAGAGACACAGCCCGCGCCGTCGTCGAGAGACAAAATATCGAACACGCGAAAAGCACTTCGGCGAAATGAGGTTTCCTGTTCGCGAATGGACTGGAACGGCAAGTAGGGAGCACGCACCGGAAATCTAGTATCGGCTCTTTTGCTTCGAGAACGTTCAACACGCTGGTCGTGTGGTGCCACCTTCTTCCAAGTGTACGTGGGTATGTATATATGTATATATATATATATATATATATATATATATATATATATATTTGTGGATATCACGCTTTTCTGCGTCCGAGGCATGAATACACCTTGTCGTAAATCTACTTCTCTGAGCCAAGCACAGCGCTCACTTGCGAAAGAAATAACAGAAAAGGAAGTCAAACGAAGTTGGATGGAAGGAAGAAAGTGAGTGGTGGTTATCTGGAATGCTGTTGTCATAGCAGTGTTCTCTCCTCAAAAAAAAAAAGGAACATAGAAAAGAGCGCAAAGTGGATCGCCACTCCTGCTTTTGGATATTGCAGATGGGGAAATAATGACAGCCAACAGGGGATGGATAGGTGTTCGGAAAACTAGATTAGAATGCCGGCGGGGGTTTTACGCGATGGTAGAAGGAAGTTAAAGATTAATATAAACTGGGAAGATACTTAAGTGTTTATACGAGTTGGCTATTTCATAAAACGGAACAAAGGAGTGCGTTACTTAGGGCTAATACGATATAGGGATAAATTGCGGGGTGGCGAAGTGTCCCAGATAGTTTATACGAGACTGGTATAGGTAATGTATCGAGTAAACTGGAAGAGCAGCATAATTTACTGTCACGCATTAAAAAGAAAGAAAACAGCTAGTACATTGAATATCGCATGAAAGGCAACATTTTAAAAATCTTCGTAAAAGCCTGGTTAACCTTCAGCCGTCGTCAGAAGTTCTCGCCATGTAGTCTCTTAAAAGAGGGTTTATCTTGACGTTTTTAAACGGGTCTTTATTTTTATGCACCTACAAATAAACACTAGCGCATATTTCTTTGCCATGCTTTTACGAGACATTTGTCAGCTATCACGCTGTAGTGCACTGATGTCGCGTCGCACCGGAAGTAACAAGTTGAACAAGATGGCGGACGAGCCTGTGAGCGTAGTTGTGGAATAACGCATTGAAAAAACATTTTTATGATGAAAGAAGGCCTAGAACTTAATGAAATTCATGCTAGACTTCAAGCACAGTTTTATGACGAGATGCTACGCCAGGGCACAATATTTTAGCGACAAAAATGGTTTCGAGGTGGCCAGAGGCCGATGGAAGACGATGCCGGATGAGGCCTAGTCGTGGGTAGCGAAACTCAAGACGATCTTTCTGAGGGAATGTGGCATCATTTAAATTGATTTCTTACCCACTTATGAGGCCCTTAAGAGCGACTAATACTGTGAAGTTCGCGAGCATGTACACAGTGCATTCAGGAAGAAAGGGCCTGGCTTGAATACTACCGGGGTTCTCTTCATCCAAGACAACGCGCGCCAGCATCCTTCTCACCACACGACGCCCACTTCAGCAATGACGATGAAGTAAGAAAGCTGCCAGTTCATTGCTACGATGCAAGGAGAAATCTTTCTATGCTGCTGGCATCCATGCGCTGCTGAAACGCTGGGATAAGTGCGTCAGTTTCAACGGGGATTACCTGGAGCAGAGGGCGAGTGCACTCCTCAGTCCAGAAGCCCAGCAGCACTCACTGCCCGGCGTGGTCGCTTCCTTCACCAGCCGTAGCTTGTCTGGGTGCGACGTGCTAGGCGAGAATGTTTTAGCATGTGGGTGTAGGTGAGCGTTCCGGGCTTCCTGAGGAGGTCGGCCACCGTCTCAGAGAGCGCAGTGCCTGCTTGGCGTGCTCTCGGCTGCATGCGTGCGCCTGCTAAACGCTGGTAGACTCGTGGCGTGGGGTACACATGAAGGAAAGGATGGGAGTGGGTGTTGCTGTTGAGTGAAGAATGTGGTGGGCTTTGGTGCAGATCTTGCCTCTCACGTACTTGCGGCAGGCGGTCTGAGAGCCTAACAACAGAATGGCCCAGTCCTTTTGCGGGTGGGTGATGAGGACCAACTCAATGACAGCCTCGATTGCTTCCTTGGTGGTTGTTTGGCCACTAGCCAAACCACCCCCACGGAAGAAGGCTATATATACGTATGACATTGTATGCATTCATATCTCACGGGACATTCTAAGTATCTCCGCTGTAATTATAATGCTTATGCATTTTTTAGCTGTACTTGGCTGTGGTGACAGTTCATGCTTTGAGGACATCTCGTAACATTGTTTTGTAATGTATATATTTTACATTCATGATGTGTGACTTGTGATGTATCATTACGTTTTATATGTGAGATGGAACAGCCGTCAGCATCTTTGGTACCAAATTCCCATTGTTTATTCATGTAAAGGAAATAACAGCTGTGGCATTAGCATGGATAGTAGCGTTGATGTATGCATCACACATGTCATTCATGTAGTTCAATGAGACTATACAGGACATTTACCGATGTCTCGATTTGGAGGTGCAATAATTCATTAAATGGGGAGCGGTGGCAATTATTCACTTCAAGAAGTCAACTAAATAATTTCTGTGTATTAGTTCAACACAAGCAAATATATCGTATGCATGGCATGATGATTTCTACATAACGTAAGATGGCACCTACGCATCTTAACATGTTAGCTACATAAATGTAACGGCACATAACATCAACACATTTAGCATTCACACAAGCATCTATATGAAGTGCGTGGGATCTGCATGACTTGTTTGTACAACTGCTAAATAATAGCAGCTGCCCGTATAAATTAACCTGCGCTTCAGTGACAAGCGCAGCCAAACTCTTTCCCGCGGCATGATGTTGGATGACTTCTTGACTGAGCACGCTTTAGAAATTTCTCAGTTCCACGACCCGTGATGTGTCAGAGGAAGCCGCTTTGTTTTGCTGAGCGCTTTTACCCACATGATATTGAAAAAAGAAAAAGCGTGTTTTGACGACACATTGATTAAGACGAAGTTAACTGCGCAAAAAAAAAAAAAAACAATTGCTTTATCGCGTAAACAAAAAAAAAAAAAAACTACATTTTCCCTCGGGCGACATTAACGTCTTCTTGCTGCCGGATTACAAAGGTTCTTAGCTCGTGTGACGCACTTTCGATGTTGTTATTGCAAGCGACTTCGAGCTTAAATAAATCTTATCGGGGTAGCCTTGCAGACAGAGAAAATGATGTTGGTTTGTTTTTTTTAGAAACCAAACGATGGTGTTACGCCGTTCACAAAAAACAAAAAAAAAAAAAAAACATGGCCCGCTTTTGCAATCGGCAACGCGGATTACGTTTCCCAATCGAGAAGATAATCGTTTTAAAATCTCGTTTCTTTCTCGGGCATTTCTTGCGACATACCATGTTTATGGCTGACTCTGAGGGCTTTCTTAGGAGAGGACTATTTTTAGCAGTGTTTACTTCAACTTTTCTGTTATGATTGCGTACCCTGCGCACGTGTATACCTCCGAGGTGCAGTGTCTTTGCTTCAGCAGTGACTCTCCTGAGGCGAGTCTGGTGGTGTCGAATCGGGTCGCCACCGGCCGATAACCTCCGTGAAACTATATCTCAGCGAAGAGGCTTAGAAAATACGAATTGCAAAACCGGCGGTTTGTAAGCTGTGACCAATGACTGACTCTCTCTCGGCGGTCTATCTTTGTATTGTAAGTCATCGAACGAGGACAGACGCCCTCATTTGTCACCTCTGCACGCTCTGACGTACGGAGATACCGAAACCAAAGCACATTTTTATTATTTATAACTTACAGGTCCCGTGGAGGGTGCATTGAGTATAAGGGAGGTCTCCCGTAGTAAACAGCTATTACAGCAAGAACACAACATGCGGCGCATCATCATCATCATCAGCCTATATTTATGTCCACTGCAGGACGAAGGCCTCTAGAGCCCTGCGATCTCCAATTACCCCTGTCTTGCGCTAGCGTTTTCCAACTTGCGCGCATAAACCTACAAAAATATACACAAGCGGTGGGTGTAGCAATGACTGAACCTCAACACACCATGGGCAAATGAAAAAAATACGCATGCAATAATGCAAGATACATTTATTAAAACGGCCTATAAAGAACTGGCATTTATAACAAGAGCAACGCTCGACAGTCATCATTACGCAATTTTACGCAACATGAACTGCTTAAGCTTTTCACGAAGCGCTATAATATTGGATACTGGAACGGTTTCATCAGGATAGCTATACCAAATGCGGATAGCACGACGCAGCGCAGCGTGAATTGAAGGACAGCGTGCGACCAGAGGTGCGACTACAACCTAACTTATTCTGAAGCCGCAGCCATAGATACGAGTGACAGGGTTTAAAGTGGAATTCGAAATGACCATGAGTTATTGATATACTTATGAAAAAGACGTTAAGGAGCGACAGAACGGAGAGAGAGAGAGAGAAAAAAAGGGAAAGAAAGACAAGGAAGTTAGCCAGTGTAAATACCGGCTTGCTACCCTGTACTGAGGAAAGGGGTAAAGGGAATAAAAGGTGATAGAAGAAACAAATAAAAAAATTGAAGTAAGAAAATTCGCGCAATAACGCGACCCTACGCGCTACAACGTTCAAAGCCGATCGCACAATTCACAAGCCCTTAAGAACTTCAGCAGAGCCCTTAAGGCCGTGAGTGCCGAAGCCCGTCTAGACCAGTGTCCTAAAGCTTTTTCCTCTGTGAGGGGGTGATTGTCCACTTTTTCAAGCGCAGTCGCGAGCACGTTTCTTGCCACATTGTAGCGGGGACAGTCACAGAGGAAGTGCTTGATTGTCTCCTCGCAGCCACAGTTGTCGCAAGCAGGGCTGTCTGCCATTCCAATGCGGAAGGAATAGGCGTTCGTGAAAGCCACACCGAGCCACAGGCGGCACAGAAGTGTTGCTTGGTCACTTTCTGGTGGAAGACGGAGTTGCAGACGTGGATCTAATCTGTGGAGGCGTGCGTTGCTGAAATCACTGGTGTTCCACAGAGTCTGCGTAAGCTCGCGTGCGAGGGAACGAAGTTTTGTGGCTGCGTCTGTTCTCGACAGTGATATCGATACAATAGGGGCACCATCGTGGGCTCATCAGGCAGCGTCATGCGCACTGTGATTTCCCGACATTCCGCAGTGACCCGGTATCCTATGGTAGATGATGTTGTGCCCCTTGTCGGTTGCGTGATGGTGAAGTAGTCGGATGTCTGCGACTAATTGTGCGTTAGGTCCATGGTTGAAAGGGAACAGCAGTCACTGGAGAGCTGCCTTCGAGTCACAAAAGATGGACCATGACTGTGATGATTTGGGACCAATAAATTCCAGAGCAGCACGGATAGCGGCGAGTTCTGCAGCCGTCGATGATGTAATGTGAGACGTCTCGCATTGGATGGTGACAGATTTCACGGGAATTACCACTGCTCCAGCAGAACTTTTGAAGGAGACAGAACCGTCCGTGTAAACGTGGGTGCGTTCTTTGTGCTAATCGTGCATGAATGAAAGCACGGTTTGTTTGAGGGCGAATGACGACATCTCCGTTTTCATTTTGATACCAGGAATTACAAGAAGGGCTTGGATTGAATGCAGGCACCACAGTGGTAGAGATGGTCGTGCTGCAGGCGTGAAGTTCGACGGTAAAATTCCATGGTTGGCGGCAATAATCCTGCTAAACGCTGAACGAGGTCGAGCGGCAAGGAGGGAGGCGAGATGATGCGATGGAAGTCGGCCGAACTGCTGGATGTGCATCCTTAAAGCGTCGACTTTAATGTACGTATTGATGGGGTGGTCATGCGCGATGGCTATTGTTGCTGCCGTGGATGCACACCTAGGAAGGCCAAGACATATTCGCAGAGCTTGAGCTTGCACAGACTGGAGGGCATGGAAGTTGGTCTTACCGGTCCCACTCAGTACAGGTAAGCTATAGCGTAGGAGACCCAGGAAGAGTGCGTTATAGAGTTGGATCATTGCCCACACAGATGCACCCCATGACTTTCCCGCGAGAAATCTGAGAAACATGGGTTACCGTGGCCAGCTTCTTTTTTAGGTAGGATATGTGAGGACTCCAGGAGAGGTCTCGATCGATTATCACTCCTAGAAAATGGTGCGTCTTCTCGTAGATGATTGGCTGTCCATTAATTTTGACCACATACGGTCTCATTGTTTTGCGCAAGAAAGCGACCATAGAGCACTTCTCTGATGACACCTCCAGACCTCGTGCTCAAAGATAACCTGCTGTTACCGTGGCCGCTTTTTGGAGTCTGGCGCGCACTTGGGGACACGTAACTCCTGTTAACCAAATGCATATATCATCCGCATAGATCGACGCATGGACGGATTGCGGAAGGGAATGAACCAGGTCAATGAGCACTAGATTAAATGGAGTGGGGCTCAACACACCACCTTGCGGTACGCCACGGTAGGTGTTGTGCTGCGATGTCACACCATCCTCTGTTTGCACAAAGAATGACCTCTCCTTCAAATAGCTGAATATCCATCGAAAAACAAGGCCACCTAGGCCGACATCACCCAAACCGTCCGGGATGGCTCGATGAGTTATGTTGTCATAAGCGCCTTTGACGTCCAGGAACATCGCCGCTGACAGTCTCTTCAGGGTTTTTTCGTGCTGAACCGACGAGACAAGATCTAGGACGTTGTCTATAGAAGAACGTCCGCGTCGGAAGCCTGCCATAGCGTCAGGGTATATCTCGTATCGCTCTAGGTACCACTCCAGACGTGTCAGCACCATCCTCTCTATCACCTTTCCTAGACAACTGGCCAGAGCAATGGGACGATAAGACGCCACGTCTAGAGGTGATTTGCCTGGTTTGAGCAGAGGCACAAGGCGGCTGGACTTCCATGCAGCAGGAACTCCTATTTCACGGCACGAATTATTGTACACGTCCAGAAGAGCATATCGGGCTGTTTGACCGAGGTTGGCAAGAGCTGTGTACGTCAACCCGTAAGGCCGAGGCGATGAGGAACGTCTGCACGCTGCCAATGCCGCTTGCAACTCCTCGGTGGAAAACAGATTGTCCATACGATAATCCCTCGAGATGGGAACGTCATAGGGATCATGTGCGGTGAACGAGGACGGTTGGCCGGCAACCTTCAAACAGAAGTCCTCCGCTACGTCGATCTCTCGGCGACCTTGGTGGAGAGCCAGGCATTTGAAGGGGTGGGACAAAACGGAGCATTATTGCTAGCTCAAGGGAGAACCATTCGAACGCGTGCTTACTAAACAATCGAAACGGGTCCAAATGATCGATACTACCTTAATGCTGCCTCATTCATGGCGTTTTATCTCCCAATTCAATGCAATTCGATACAATTGAACAAACTATAATCCAGACAACAACGGGACAATGAGAGGTGCCGTAGCGGCGAGCTCTGGAATAGTTTTGATCATCGGAGGTTCTTAAAGATGCAGCAAATGGTAAAAACATGAGCGTCCAATCATTTCACCCCCGTTGAAACGTGGCGGGAGCTAGCCGGGAGTCGAACCCATGCAATTGAACCCCATTGTCATTGAGCTATCCCGGCAGTTGCATTAACGTTCCTTTCACTCTAGCGCTGATACAAACAAACAATTCAGCAGTGCACGTTTTCTTAGTATATTGACGCAGTAAATGCGCTGAGGTAGATGTACATTAACATAAACTAAAACAGTAACAGATATAACAAAAAAATAGTTGCCAGTATCGCGTAAAGGGCGAAGATTCATACCAATATTGAGGTTTTAGCGTTGTGCTGAAGCTACTTAGATGGTGTTATAAAAAAGTCGCAGTTTCACCCGAAAGGCGAAGCATCGATTGCAATAGCAAATTAGAGAGCTAGCGAAGCAAGGATAGTAGTTTAATGGGCTGTATAAAGTTGTAAACATTCGCTTATTAACTAAATAGACAAGCGCGGTATCACGCGCGCACAGGTATAAACACTGAACACATCTCGCTCGATGACCGCGCAACCTTGCTGTGAAAATGCCAGAATGGGAAAGCGCGCCAGCAGCAGCGGAGAAATTGACCTTCGCGCTGTCTCTCGTCTCACTTACAGGCGAACTAAACGTAGAAAGCACAGCGCATAAGAAGCTAATGGCTTTCGGCGCATGCACTTTGTCCCCATCGCAGATCGCTTTGAAGATGAGGCCCGCGCGGGCACGCACTTCGCCCACATCGCAGATCGCTTTCAAGATACGGCGCCTGCGCGGCCGCACTGTGAGCAGCAGCCGATGGAGCAGAACGAACCCCCCCATCCCTCACCGTCGCCTCGCCAACGTGCCTCACGCGCGAACGAAGACAGCGCGCTTCCAGCCTGCCTTCCTCCTTCGCGTGGGCTACACGGAGCCACTATTGCCAGTTCACCATCGTACGCTTTCATTCGCAAACACAGCGTACGGCGCGCGGCGCCGATTTTATCGCCGCTGGACTTTACACGGAACCTCAAGGTGATGGCGACGACGACGGTGACGACGACGGCGACGCCGAAGGCAGAAATGCGCTTCGAGTGCCCACATAATTGCTATCGCAATAAAATACGCGAGGGCGACTATTGGCGCGAAATAGCGTGCGAGGCAGCATTGCCCTGTTAAGTATCTCACTACGCTGGCGTGACGAGGAGCGTTGACACTAGCGTCGCAGGCCTCTATGGTCTGTCCACCAGATAAGACAGGAGAAAAACCGTCAGCTTTTGCAGCTCGAAGTGCACTGACCGTTCCACTCAGGCTCCCAGTGTGGCATGCACACAGTTGCACAGCACGAACTTTGCTTTATTCGCGTGCAATTCTCAGTCGCAGTTAAGCGTAAGCTACGGTGACAAAGCGCGCACAAGCGAGAGCGCTTCTGAAAAAAAAAAGTACCACATTTCCATCCGCGTTAGTTCAGGTTTGGGAAGAGAAAACACAACACCATATTTACAACAACTATGAATAAGAAAAACCACACCAATGAGTGTTGAGGTTGACTTATTTTGCGGCTTTTGCCTTGTGCGTACTCGCAAACGCGATATCGCCGCACGGGGAAGCTGCGTCGATACAGCCGTCTGTTCCGAGAAAGCAAAATCCCTGGCAAACGTTGCCGAACTGCTTGGCGCGGTAACACACGTGCAGAAGCTGCGCCCCCGTAGCGTTTGTGCACACAACGCTCACGACAGCAGCGTTTGCCAGAACGTTGCCCTGGCTCCTCTGCAGAACCGATTGCGCGGAGCGTGAAGGAGTGCCCTCTTGCCTTCGTCGTTTTTGCAGCCAAACGTGATGGTCCTGGGACCCCATGTGCCTGCTGCAGTTAGCTCGACGTCTCGGCAGACACTTCGTCCTCTGCGGAGACATTAGTGCTCACCATACCATCTGGAGTAGTCACTGCTGCTGCGGTCCGCGGAGCAGCCTTGTCGACGGGGTTAACTAGCTGGGTCTGAATATTCTCAACACCCCTATCGCCCGCCGCACAGCCCGTGCCGTTAGCATGGCATAAGCCTGGCCACTGAGGGCCTCTTTGAATAGACAGTTCCCCATCTATCTATGGCAGTGCCTCTTCCTTCTCCCCATCACCAGCCTCTCGACCTGCAAGTCTCCCTCAAGGCCATATCGAAGATGACAACGACAGCCGCAGCACTGCAGCAGGTGGCACCCTGCAAGATCCAGGAGCAGCTGGAAGAACACCTGCTGGGGTTCACGGATGGTTCGGTCCTCCCAAACGGGTCAGCAGCAGCGGTGTGCACAGTTCCAGCCCTCGCCCTGTCACAAGCAGTGCCGACTTCCTCGAGCTCCCTCAAGGGCTGCAGAAGATAGCGCCAACCTTTACCTTCATAAATAATCACTTCTCCCGAGCTCCACCGCAGCAGGGCTCATGGTGCTGGATATGGCTACCGACCTGCTTACTGATGATCCTCCCCAGCAGCCGGTGGCGGTGCGACTCTAAGCCAGCATTCCAGGTCCTGGTCAACCCACAGCGGGCAAGACATACAGGGACGTTGCTGCTGGCCAAGCTAACGGCTCTAGCCCCCACCGGAATCACTATATCTTTCCACTGACTGCCCTCGCATGTCGGGAGATAGCCGGTAACGAGAATGCGGACACCTACGCCAAGGCTGTCCCAAGTACCAGAGCGGTAGTGGCCTTAGACTGCACGAGACATCGGCTACGGCACCTGCTCACCGCCTTCCACCCGGTCCCCCGAGTGGCTATAGTGGCAAGGCTCCCAAGGCGCTTCCAGAGAACGGCCTCTCCAGAAGAGACCATTCCACACTCCTGCGCTTACGGACTGGCTGCACCAGGACTGCGGCTCGGCTATATGCCAAGGGCCGCTTCACGTCACCTGCCTGCAAGTGGTGCGGAGACCCCGAGACTCTTTAGCACCTCTGTGCCTGTCCATCCTGTGTGCAAGAATGCTCCAAAGTCATCACCACTTACAGAAGCCATATACGGGCTTCCAATGGCCACATAGATCGACCGGCTGTTTCCAGTGTGTAACCAACTCTATGTGATGCGATGCCTGCTGGAGTTTGTTAACTCACCTGAAAAGGCCACGTTGTGAGCACCCGCTACAACGCTGCCCCCTTAGCTGCGGATCACCACCTCTCGCACATAGTGGAATCTATTATCCCTCATCCTCCGTCTTTCTCTATGAAATTTAACTTCCCATCCCCACTCCCCTAACGACGCTTCGCCGTGCTCCCTCAGGGGTTACAGAATCAAGCGTCATTTCCTTCTTTTGATCACTCTCTCTCAGCCAAGCACACTGGGCATCTCTAGAGCCTCTGGAGACCTTCTAAACCTCCACGCGTGGACCGCGCCAGTGCCGTCGATACTGAGACAGTAAGTACATTAATCGCATTAACGTGCATAATCATCCCCAAAGCACGTGTAGTGCCTGATTTTTCTGCGTTTACGTTTTTTCTTTTACTTTTTTTGCTTGTAAATAATAGCATATTTTATTTTTACACTGATAAATTGGTGCTTTGGACCGGTTTCATGTTTTCTAAAGGTGCATTGAAGAGCAAGAAAATCAGGCAGCACGCATATTTCAGGACGATTATCTGCGTTAATGCGATTAACATTCAAGCGGTGGCGCATATGTAATTTGGCGATGAGAAATTCATTATTGGGAGAATTTTTTATTATGTTTGTGTCATGTAAATATGGTGTTTTCAGTTTGTTTTGACAGATACCCCGTGCCCATGGTGTCTGCTCGGCAAACAGCTAGTCAGCCCATACCTATAATAGTCGGTGACAACCTAAGAATTACAAACAAGCTCCACTCACAAAAACGCAGTGCTCCTGCCCTTCACCTGTGAGAGTGAGTCTAGCCAGCTAGTGTCCGCTAACAGCTTAATGGCGTTGCGATGCTAATGTAAATACTGAGCTACATAGCAAGTGAAAGCTCATTGTTTCAAGTGTAACTATTAGCTTTGACTGAGCCGTCATATCAGGATCACCCGTAAAATATGCCCTGGAAATTCACGTTTCATCTTGAAACCCGTGACACAAAGACCAATCTTTACGAAAAAGAATAAAACTAGTGATTTAAACGCGCAATACCACTTGGCGTAAGCCAATAAGCCAACCGTATTGGTTATATATAATTTCTGCATAATTGTGAGTGGACTCCTGCTGTCTTGGCTCTCGGTGAAGGATAGGTACACGGCGTTTTTTTTTTTTGGGGGGGTGGAACTTGATCGTAATTATGCTGTTGTCATTGAATCGTGATTATACCACCGTTGTCATGTCGTCTTCATTGCGTCGTCGTCAGATAGTCGCTATCATGTATTCGTTGTCATACCGTCGCCGCCATGCCATTGTCGTCATTTGACCCGCCGTGGTGGTTTAGCGGCTATGGTGTGGCACGCTGCTAATCACGAGGTCGCGGGATAAAATCACAGTTGTGGCAACCGCATTTAGATGGGGGCGAAATGCAATAACGCCTGTGTCCCATGCATTTGGGGCACGTTAAAGATCTCCTGGTGGTTAAAATTAATCCTGAGTCCCCCACTACGACTTGCCTCATAATCAAATCGTGATTTTGGCACGTAAAACCACAAAATTAAATTCAATTCGTCCTCATTATAACTTCGTCATCCGGCTGTCGTAATACCGTCGTCGTCCCGTCATCATCGTCACACACTTGACATCCAATTGTTCTCACGTCGGCATCGTCACGCTGTCGTCGTCATCCCATCGTCATCTTTTAAGAAACGTCATCACATTGTCATCATGGCGTTGTGGTCCTACCGCTTTTTTTTTTCGTTCCATTGACGTCATTCCTTCTTTTCCATTCCATAGTCGTCAGTGCGTCGGCATCTTACAGTCCTCGTCATGCCACCACGCTTATAGGCGTCCTTGGCAAGCGAATGCCGTGGCAACGAGGGAGTATACCACATTATGTCACATATTGCCAAAGCAACGAAAGTCTCAGAATGAGAAGTACAGATGTTAAACTAATAATTTCAGAAATACGTTGTGTGGCTACGTTGCTCGAATGCTAATCGCATTACCCTCGACAGTCATCGTGAGATGAGTTCTGCCGCAAGATTTTTTTTAAATGTATGAACGATAAAACTGAGCATATGACAGTACGGAGATAATGTGGCACAACGGGAAGTAATATATTCAACGGGAAGTTCCTTCGCAGCACAGACACTGTAATCATGAGGGGCAGCGTTCCCCAGTAGCTGGCCCTGTCGATATCTCCTTAACCCCCAACGCCATTAGCCTTAGTAGGCCGACGAGCCATCCATATTGTAACAAAGCCTTAACATCATCATTCAAAAATGCAATTTGCATTTACTTTTTCTCTTTTCTTGGCTGAAAAAACGTACACTCGGTAACTGAAAAAGCACAAAACAACAGATTACGGTTTCGGCGCCCAATACGGGTGCCTTGTTCACCTTACGTTTCGGTTTTTTAATTATTTGTATCAAGACAAGGAATTTCTACGGAGGTTTTTCTGGTCTCAAGAGCAGCGCAAGCGAGCGATGAAAGCTATCAAGAATGCGCCGATGACAGATCTGCGTATCCTGAACACAACAGGGGACGAATTGGTACATATATTTTTTTCCTTAGTGAGACCTGTGTCATTGGGCCGCCAGCTTCGCTAATAATATATTCAAAATTGCTCTTCAGGCTCACGATTGGCCGACACCTTGCCTTACGAACATTTCTAGCACAAAAACTGTTTTTTCTTTTAAAACGGGCCTATAATATTCTTTCGGGCGTTCAACCGACGATCGGGAGTTGGAAGTTTTTGCCACCAAATGGATTCGTTTTTTTTTTTTACAGGCCACCGGTGAAACCGTGACCTTTGAAAGACATCATCGTGGGTAGGGTAGCGACGGCGGCTACTGGCTGGGTTAGCCTGGCGGTTGATTACGGCAGCGTAAAGCACTGTCAGCGTAGAGCTTGGTGATGTGCAGTACACCAGATCCTGAAATGAGCTCAGTCTATGGAAATGATGGCTTATCCTGTAGCGTCTTCTGGGAACAAAAGATCTGGGCGAATTCCATCGGCCAGAATTTCATCATATAGATCGGCTCGATGAGCTCCATAGATGGTTCATCTACGGAATGCATCGAGTCGATCTAAAAGACAAAATTGAGCATTAAACGTTTTTTCGCGAGTCTAATGGTCCCAAAACTACATTTTCTTAGAAGAGATTAAAAAAGTTGTCGCAGTTTCACCTGAAAGGCGAAGCATCAATTGCGATAGCAAACTTGTAGAGAGCTATACGGAGTAATGATATTAGCTTTATCAGCTGTATAAACTTGCACATGCAGCAACATCGGCAACACGCAGAACTGTTGAAGACGCCATCGGCGTTTTGCCCGCGTTCGCTCAAAATGCGTGCGGCGTTGGTGACTGTTGCCGGAGCCTCTGATATAAATAGGCACTGCGTGCCGCAGCTAAACGTCGCCTCCCTTCCCTCCCCCTCCCCCACGGCCTCTCGCTCGTCGAAAGAAGGCGCGTTTGCTCTACATACATGGTGATTGTGAAGGAGAACAGAGACGCCTACTTTTGCAGCCCTTAAGCGAGCACGGCGCAGAACGCGCGTTTGTTCTCCGCCGTGCGTTCACTCCCCGTGAAAGACGCGCCCCTCGCGCCCTTTCACTCGCACATACAGCGTCGTTCGGCGCGCGGCGACGATTTCTTCTCCAAATGACGTCATACGGAACCTCACGGCGACGGCGACGGCGACGGCGACGGCTACGGCGACGGCGACGCCGACGGCAGAAATCTGCTTTTGAGTGTCCATATAATTGCTATCGCAATAAAACCTGTGCACAATGGATTTTAATCATCCATATGTCTTAACATATGGTTGTGCGTCGCCTATTATTTCGATATCTTACTAAGGGGGCCATAAGTCCCAAAATTTACTAGGGGTCCATTAAGCTACAACTAAGACGACTTGAAGGCCGATAACTCAATGACACGACGACCCCTTTTTTTGCTGAGTCATCTTCACTCCGAACCCATATTTTGCAAAGTCAATTTTTCAAGTCGTCCTTGCTTCACCAAACTCGGACCGTGACTCAGCATTTATTTTTGTTTAGTCATCAGCACTCTGAAACCACAATTTACATGTCATTTTTGCAAGTCATCACGTTTTTGGAAGTCATTCCCCCACTCCATAACCCCTTGATTCACTTTTAATTCACACTTCATTCACTCTTGATTCACCCTATCACTGCTTGGTTCACCTTCATTCACTCTGTAATCTCGGTTTTACTTCCATCACACTTGGTTTGCTCTATTACTTCTAATTTCAAATTTTCACCACTCTCAATTCACGCTATCACCTTTTGATTCACCTTCATTCACTCTTAATTCACTCTCATTTACTCTTCATTATCTTAGCTCCCTCTATCTCATCATTAAATTTCATTTCAGTCGTATCACCCAACTAAACTCCTTTAATTCACCATCAATTCACTCTTAATTCGCCTCAATCACCTCTCTGTATACCCATTTTTATCGTTATCATTACCATCATAACCATACACACACCCATTACTATATTCTCGGTTCTTGGCCACTTTTCAGGCTTCTTGACTCATTCTCACGCTTTGTCATGCTAATTATTATAATTAATCTACTGACTATCATGATAATTTATCAATATTTACATTCCTCGTGTAATTAATTACCTATCAATGATATATAATGTTAGGGGTTTGCATTGATCTTATTGAATTATCGATTTTTTGTACATATCTTTTACCAACTATTTGTCCGATCTTTGGCTCCACTTTTTCATGGTCACCTCAAAACGAGACATACAACAAGGCTTTCGCCCTAAAACTAAGTCTGCGTTCTGAAATATTCAATTAATACGTGAAAACTTGGGGGCTAACTTACCTATTTACATTTTCAAGAGTAGTGAGAGCACACACACCCTAATCATGCTTCCACTTAGGTTTCTGGGGAGGTTTTGCTAGCAGAAATTATGTAATGAACTTGTGGCTTCGGTGACGATTCCATGGATTTGAGATCTCTGTTTTATTGCGATATCAATTAATGGACATTCAAAGCGGATTTCTGTCGTTGGCGTCGCCGTGAGGTTCCGTATGACGTCAACGGCGATGAAATCGTCGCCGCGCGCCGTAAGCTGCATGTGCGAGTGAAGGTCGCGTGCTTTCACGGGGAGCGAACGCACGGCGGAGACTAGACGCGCGTTCTGCGACGTGCTCCCTGAAGGGCTGCATAATTAAGCGTCTCTTTCCTCCTTTACAATCATCATATATATAGAGCAAACGCGACTTCTTCCGTCACGCGAAAGGCCGTAAGGGGAAGGGAGGGAGGGGAGGCGACGTTTAGCTGCGGCACTTTGGCGCTGAGCCGTGCTCCCTCAAGGGCTGCAGAAGATAGCGCCAACCTTTCCCTTTCCCTCAAGAACCACTTATCATCACGGCGCACCAAATGCGTACTTATATAAAAACGTTGCGAGGCGAGAAGGTGGTAAAGACTTCCAACGCTGCTCGACGAGTAACCTCCACGCCGCCCCAAGAGGCACCGGCAACACCAACGCAGCGCGCGTTCGGTGCGAACGCGGGCAAAACGCCGACGGCGTCGACAACAGTTCTGCGCGTTGCTGGTGTTGCTGCATGTCCAAGTTTATACAGCTGATAAAACTACTATCCTTACTCCGTACAGCTCTATACTAATTTGCTATCGCAATTGATGCTTCGCCTTTCGGGTGAAACTGCGACATTTTTTTTTAATTTCGTCGCTGCTAACTACCGTATTAACAGTAATTTAGACCCGCCTACATTTTTAGCCGGACCCCGGAAATTCGAAAGGTAGCTAACTTTAGTCGTATGTAAGACGAACAAAAACAGGGATTTGATTGCGGAAAAAAACTTGTATTTTATTAAGGTTTTCGACACTCGTCGCATACATGTAAAACGTAAATTTTTTCCCAACTAATCGACATCGATTACTTTTTTTTGTCACCAATTTATTCCCAATTTACGGTGTCCTGGCTTCCGTCTGGTGAGTACGAGATGCTGCACTTTCAGAATGCTTGTTCTATGAACGCGGCCGAAATTTCAACCCATATCATGATCGCTCGGCGCACCTCCAGATCATCGAATCTATGTTGCAATATAGTGCGTAGAATATTGTGGCCGCGTGGTAATGTTAAGTATTTGATGACGATGAAATGATAATTATGACATGATCATCCATTCTGAGATGTGATGATGGCAGATGCCACTGAGCTCGCCATTAAGACTTGTTTTTTGATTTCAATCTTTACGTATCTTTAACTCTGAGCTACATACATTAACTGCCTTCGAAATTTCGCTTTATTACGTTTTATTGCTTTCTTTACCACGCCAACATTTCTGCCATTTCTTTATCCGTCTCAACAGTCACATTGATTTGTGTTTCCCATACTCTCCTTAAGAGTAAGCTTTAGCTCGGACCCAACTCCGATGCGGCCTATTCAAATACACGTAAAACGCAGAAACACTTTTCTCAGATAACCCTTGGACCGATCTTAATGAAATTTATTGCATTTGAGAGAGAAAGTTAAATTCTAGTGACTGCTGGAAGCGGAATTTCGATTTAAGGCCTGCATATAAAAAGAAAGGCGTTCAAAATTCGAAAGTTCGAAAAAAGTAGAAGCACGAAGTTCACAAATCAATACCTCAGCTTCAAGAACAGCTATCGCGGTTCTGTAAACGGCATCCATTAAATCATTCAAAGCGGACGAATCGAATATGTCAATTTTTATCTCACGCGACTTAGTACGTTGTGTACATGGGTTCTGCAAGATCAGCATTTCCATATTACTAAATTTTTTTGAGATTCATGTGTTATGTATCAATTTCTTCCGCTTTAGGTGTGCTATTAGATGCAATGCACAGAATTCTGATATCGTTTTTCATCGCTGCGTTACAGAGTAATGAACTTGATAGCTTTGTTTTCTAAAAATTTGCGATTTCTGCTCATTTTTAATTTAAAAAAATGACCTGAATAAAAAATTTGAAACCAACAGTCACTAAATTTTAAGCGTTTCTTTTAAATACAACAAACCTCGTCAAATTTGGTGCAGTGGTTGCTGAGAAAAAACGAATTTTCCTTTTACATGTATTCTAATGTATTGTATGTATTGAATGTATTGAATGTATTGTACATGTAGTGTACATGTATTGTACATGTATTGTGCTCCTATTAAATAGGAGCACCCGAGCTAAAGCTTCCTCGTAAGGCCGACCTCCTCAGGTCAAGCCTGCTGCTTCCACATTTCTAGCTCGATGGATACCCCGATATTCCAACAGAAAGAATACGCTCACAGGATTCCGCGCCAAACTTGCCACTACCCTGACCTCTAACGTGAAGCCAGAGTATACGGCTGCTCGCCGAGCGTAGTGGAGTTCTAGTCAAGAGCTACGAGTGGCGTTTGGCGCATTCGAAAACTGAGTGTTCTGCGCGGGGTTGCGGCGGAGCGGATTCCATCTTCGAAATGGCACCTGTTTTTGTCGTGAAGAGTCGAGCTCAACTTCGATTTTGAAGGTTCGGCCTCGCAAATTCCAAGTGCCGTCCCATTGCTCCACGGCACTTATTCCCCTCGGTCGCACCCTTCATGCATTTCTGTCCGGTTTCTCCCTCAAATAGAAAGATTTCTACGAAGCACTCTAGATTCCCCACCTTATTTTTCTTCCATTGCTTACGCAATGCCCTGAGGAAATGTTCAGTCTTTGTTGCCCCGGCATCCACGGCTGACTTCGTGACTTGTTGTTGTCGTTATCGCATGACTTCTTTCATACAGATTTCCATAAAGATTGAAGAGCCACATTATATAAGCCACCTCCCTTATTATTTTTTTTGTTTCATCTCATGTTCACATTCCAGCTACCATCACGAAAAGAAAAAACAAAGCAAAAAACATAGAATATCTTTTTATCATTGCGTTTCTTTGTTGAAAACAGGACAATTACTTACTGAAAGAAAATAAGATTTCTCGTTTATGTTTTGCAAGCGAAGAAAATTGGAAGTTTACTTCTTTTCCTTTTTTTTCTTCGTTATGTAAGGCTTTTTCTTGCAACCAACCTATCGATTACGCTTCCACAACAAGAATCATGCTAGAAATTACGTTGTCTTGTTCTTAATTTATGTTAAATTGGGTTGGAATTTTTCACGTTCAAAAGCAATAATATGCGCATGATGACACGGCGTATAGCTTTGAGCTCCGGACTAACTTTTGACCAAATGGGCTTCTTTTATCATGTAGTCTAAGCTTCGTAATACCGACACCTGTCATAATGAGGGCGCCACTAGTGGGAACAAAGTCTCCTGGTTTGTGCTAAGCCGCAGAACGCCATACAGTATGTATGCTGAGATAAAGTGGCGATTCCTCATCCGCTCAGTGTAGCGTTTGCAATATACAGGGTGTTTCAGCGAACACTTTCAAAATTTATGTAAGGTTGCCTGTGGCAGATAGTCCAATTCTAGTTAATGAGGTGGTCTACTCGAAGAGGCGGACATTATTCGCACAAAAATTTGAAATGCATATTCGACTAAGCAACAAAAACTCACTAATTAAGTTTTTAACTAATTTCCTGATGGCCCATATTGCAATTTACAAATTGTAGTCGAGGAGTTCGCAAGGCGGATCCACTTGGAATTATTTCTCGGGATGACACCAGTGTCGAGATATTAATCCCCGAACCTTGCGGAGAAATGCGTTGGCGTTCCAGTTAATTTTGTGCTTCAATGCATAAACGACGGTTTGTTAAGAAACTAACTGAAACACCAATATATATATATATATATATATATATATATATATATATATATATATGCATTTGTACACTCCTAATCTCAATCCACCTATGTTCCAGCTATAAATGAGAACAGTTAGGAAATATTTGCTGCTTGCCTAAAAGCAATGACGTTTCACATAACATCGCATATATGTTGAATTTTTTTTTTTGCTCTTGAAGAATATGGAACTGTGTTCCACTGATATATATAGCCAGTGTTACCAGTAACATTGTTCCGCATGTATCTAATCGTGGTTCCAGGTAGGGGAGTATGAAACAATGTTCAGGATAAAGGTTACAGGCATGAGGAACCTCCAGCCAACTGTGGCTATTTCATTGAAACACAGTTCTACATACTTGTTATGTGTATCTAACAAGCCTAAAAAAAGAATTACATAATATGTGGGATGGCGTTTCATATATACTGCTGTTTTATGTCAGACGCCGTCCCATTCATGTAAGCGGAGAATATTCGCAACAGTTTTCAGCTCATAGCTGGAAGCTAAGGGGCCCGCGATTAATAGTAGAGCGCATATGATTCCTGTACCAGCCTGCCGGTATACGTACGCGGTGGAGCGTTGACGTCTAAAAAGTTGTACGTGGCAGGGTTTAGTAATGAAGTCGCCAACGAAGTGGGATAATTTCTAGTGGCCGAACGGAGAGAAAAAAAAGGTCACTTTTATGTCGACGATTTATGTGGATACGAGCGGCCACTGTGGACGTTTTCTTTTTGCCTGCTATTCTCCCTAAGGCGAAGACGACAAACAATAGTCAACGCACTTCGAGGGGCGATTTAACTCAGAGTTTTCTTCGTAGTGCATCAAACTCTCCAGAGAAAGCGAGAGAGCAAAAAAAAAAATACATCAAACACTGATGGTAACCACAAAAGTTGCTCGTTGGCTACACTATACGTTTGAGAAGGCAAACAGGAGAATAGTAACATGAGAGAGCATATGGCGAGAACTAAGACCTTGTTCTCGATTGAACACTTCCAGGGATTCGTTCATTTCCGCGCAGCATGGAGTCCAACGCAACGCCTGTAATTGAAGCGACGGGAGTTCTGCTTGCTGCCTAGGCCTATCAGCGCCCACTATGCGTCGTACACCCGAGTGTGGTTGATTCATAATAAGGCTCCTGGCTTCACTAATGTACCGAAGGGTCCCATCTGGGGCAGCGATATCACAGTATAGAAAAGGCAGAAGACCGCGCAGGGCTTGCACAGAGCAGCTAGCCGGGGCTCGTATATCAGGCATTTCCTTACAAGCTATATAACGGGTGTTATAAGTTAAACTTTACACAATTTTTAGAAATTGTCTGTGGTAGTTAACATAATTCTTATCGTCGAGCTGGGTTATATTCGATGAGGCGGACATTAGTAGCATGATAAATCGAAACACTTATTAAACTAATTAGGAAAAATTGACTAATGAACCTCTTAGTTAAGTAATTTACGAAACATGTTGCAATTTATGAATTCTGGCCGTTCAGCTTATCAGGAGATGTATCCACTTGGAATGAATTTCCAGAATGACACCAGCTTGGAGATATGCGCCATCAAACTCGCCGTAAAATTGCGCTGTTGTTCCACTTACTTTTTTATCGAAATGCTGTTTTATACATTGAAGTACAAGAGTAACTGGAACGCCCACGTATTTCTTTCCACACTTTGGGAAATAATATCTCAAAGCTGGTGTCATCCTGGAAATTCATTTCAAGTGGATGCGTCTTGCGAACTCACCGGCTAGAATTAGTAAATTACAATATGTGTCGTAATGTAACTAACTAAGAAGTTCATTAGTCAATTTCTTTTTGGTCAGTTGAATATGTGTTTCGATTTCTCGTGCTACTAATGCCCACCTCATCGAATAACCCAGCTCTGTGATAACAATTATGCTACCTGCCACAGGCGATCTATAAAAATTTCGTAAAGCTTAATTTTGAACCCCCTGTAGAATTGCATGTGAAATATCCACGGCGTACTTTTGAGAAGTTTACTACTGCTCCGTATTCAAATGAGACGAACTTTCAATCGGCACGCGCTCAGACAAACCGTCATGCGATTTGTATAACTTAACTGACGAACCAAAATGCTCTTGATCATGGCGCAGACGCACTAGGCAGAGGTTGAATACAGAATGTTCTTGGAATCTGTTTACGCGAGTGAACACACGTGCGCAGTTTTGAGTGGTCTCCCTACGTGAGGAGGAAATTGAGCCCCGGTGAGATTGCGGTGCGCTTCTCTGCCTGCTGGTCCGGTACAGGACTGTTTGAACGTTGTGTCTGTCCGGTCTATTTTCCTGGGCGCGACACACAGCCTCAGGAATTCGATTTCAACTGAGTCGCCCGTCTATAAGCAACACTTCAAGGCACGCGCTCTGAAAGCGCAGTCTCGACTATCGCGAGGCAACCGTCTTAATTAATCCCCTATAGTGGCGCCCATTCGGATAACACTTAGGCGTTCTGGCGTGACAAATCGAAACGTGGCTCTGGCTATAAACTCACGCGCGTGTGCCTGCCAAGTTCTCTCTCACCGTCTGTATCCCTTTCTCGGCCCTTTTAGTTATCTTTGCATGAGGCTAATGAACCAGCATTGAGTGCGCTCGTGCGTTAGCACGATGCTTATAATCATTATCGCATTATATATTTTTTTCTGCTTCCTTGTTTTTATAGGTTCTATGAGTTTTTGCTAATGGCTATCCGTTGCAACTACTTATGTGATTAGCCTTCGCGATTTCGTAAGCCTTCTTGCAATCACGTCCCAAGCTGCAACGACGTACCAGCTCAATTTCATTGCTCTTCCTTATCGCGCAATGTCAATGTCGCAAGTGATGTCCCGTCGATGTTGTCACAAGAGACGGCCGGCTATGAGGGGCGGGTGACAAGAAATAATTAGAATAGAGTGAAAACATTAAATATTACTAGGCCCTAATTTCTTCTTGGTCTTCATGCCACTCGGCGGTTATGTAGGACGTATCAAATGAAGATGCTGGCCTGCGCATATTCCACACAGAATTCATCGATTTAAGGATACTGAAATTTTGACGTGATAGCGTTAAAGGCCCATTCACACTTGTGACTAGGCGAGGTCGCGCGACCTAGTTAGTCGCAAAGTGACCTATCGCAAGTAGTCGCAAATGGTTGCTTTTCTCGAAAGGCGACCGTTTCGGGCCAGTCTCTCGCTGCTCAATTTTTCAGTCGTGCTATCGCAGTTGCAGAACAGCTGAGCCAATCAGATGCGAAGGAACAGGACGTCCGTATACGCTGACGCTTATTTTACGTGGCGATGACTTTGCAAACAGACGTGAACGGCATATGCCCAGACATTTTGGTTTAGCGACTCATCGGTCGCATTTGGCAGCGTGAACTTCGTTCGTCTTGAGTAGCTTTCTGGTCGCCAGTCGCAATCGGTCGCGGCACGTCGTCTAGTCGCAAGTGTGAATGCGCCCTAAGGGCCCTGTGTCGCAGAAAATTCGGTGTCAGTGTCGGCGTTGTTGTGCGTGAGCTAAAATTTACATGTATATTTAGGTATATGTATATGCCACGCCTTGCTGTATGATATGCGGTATATGGGGGTATATTCCCACACCATTCTATGACCAAAGTTGCTCATACCTTGTCTTACATTCTTCACAAAGTTACACCTAGGAATTTTGAGAATTACAGCCCCCAAACAAATGTCATGAAACAAAACACCCCCAGCGCATGGCTTTTATGGTAAATCTTCTCAGACTGAAATATTAAAATCACGAAACAATAAGAGAAACCTGAAAATGATGTAATAATTTTGCCGCGGCTGCGCACATCTCCGGGATCGGCCCACGCAAGACGCCGCGTTGCAACCAGGAAGCTCGCCTTCGTGCATAGCGTTCGCCGCCAACGTTTCTCGGTAAATATTACGGTTACATAAGGCGGCAGTTGCCGGGAAGGCGTGCGAAGCAGTCATGCATGTATGAACGCTATCGCGTTCCACTGTTAAAGGCGAAGCCTAAGCATCTTCTAAGTCTTTTTAATATAATTAGGGATAATTGCTTGCTGAGCCTTGCTTCTAAAACATGCATGTTAGCATAAAGGAACTTATACACCCATAAAGTGACACTAAAGAGAAAACATTATTCGAACTGTTGCTGGAAATGAACCCTCCACAATACCAAGAAAGCCACTCTTGCCTCCAGAGGAGGCGTAATGAGCCAGAAAGAAAAGAAGACACAAAAACAAAAGGCAGGTGGCATCGCCATCTTCAAGTTCCCGAGCACTTCGCGTGAATTTTCACCTTGCGCCTATTTAACTTTTCTTTAGTATATATATATATATATATATATATATATATATATATATATATATATATATACTATAGATGGACTACATTTTACAGCTAAAGAGAGAACTTGTCGAATTGTGAGAACTTTTCCTCAGCCGAATACAACCAGACACTTCGAAATTCGTGACGTCACACTGATATGCCGACGCTGGAATTCCGGCGCAAAATTTAAGAAATTAAACTTTGGTCTACATTCTTTCTCCTAAAATAAAACTGTTACCGCGCAACTGGCGTGGCCGTAGTTTCTAAATGATACTTTATCGGTGAAAACTCAAGTATTCTTCATCTCTAGTGTCCCTTTAAAGCATAAACTGCAGAATCACGTGATTGGATAAGATTGGTGAGGCCATTCATCAGAGGACGTCGCCAATCGATGCAGCGGAAGCCTTTGTCAGCGATATTTATAGCACGTCCACCGTGTTACGAAATGCCGCCCTTTATCTTCAAGCCTTCATCTGTGGACAGACTGTGCGGTGCCGTAAACACATCGTCAATAACGCGAGTTTCTTGGCTTTCAGAGGACTCTTTTGCAATACAGCCCACAGATTCATTCCATTAAAGAATTAAATTATGGGGTTTTACGTGCCAAAACCAGTTCTGATTATGAGACACGCCGTAGTGGGGGACTCCGGAAATTTGGACCACCTGGGGTTCTTTACCGTGCACCTAAATCTAAGTACACGGGTGTTTTCGCATTTCGCGAGATTCATTCCACGTAGGTATGTACTGTAGGTAAGTACTGATCGCGGGCAACTAACAATGTTGAACAAGCTAAGTGCCTATGATGATCAGCAAACCAGCAAATGAAGAAGATAGGAAGATTGGATGAGCGTCATTTTCTTCTTGCTTCATTACGTATGTATTCAGCGCCATCCTGACCAAGGCGACTGGAAATGAGATACCAGGCAAAGGAGGCGCACAAAAAATGTAGACTTCCTTTTGCGGTGTCTAGAGCTCCGTTGTTGCGGCTAATGGCGGCTTGTGTTTGCCCAAACTGCGGTGCCGGTCGATCGAGCGATAACAAGTTCAGACGGTTGTGACGTGCCATTAAGAAATCAATGGACGTCGCCGGGACCTGTGTAGTCTCTATGAAAAAAAAAACTGAAAAAAAAAGAAACAGAAGAAGAAGGAAAGCAGGAGCAAAAGCGGTGGCATAGAGAGTTTTGAGTTGGTTCCTTTTTATTTTTTTATATGCTAAGTGAAAATCAGTAGCCGAGGCCACCACCATACGCTGAAAACGTCTATACTTTTCCGTCAATATTTTTGTTAATAAAGATCTGGCCGTCATCAGAGTCGCAAACTTAGTGGACTCTAAGGCGGGACACGACGCAGCAGAAGGTAGAATGCATTTCAAGCTTCTCCTTGTGTTCTTAGTTCTTCATTGCGTTCTTTGAAATCGGTTATTATTATGTTGTCCTTGAATACAAAAAGTGCTGGTTCACTACTGAACGGCTTTTTTTCTCTCTTTCTCTTTTGTACCCACATTTATCAATTTCTACGCTGTAGCTTTGACTTGTTTGTTCGCGTGTTTGTTTGCGTGTTTCGTTGTCTGTAGGTTTGTTTGTTTGTTTGTTTGTTTACACAGTTCTTAAATTTTCTACTTTTCCTCCACACGCAGGCACTTGTATAACTTGATGTTCGAGTAAACAATTCACACACTAGCATTGCTTGAAGGATGCGCACATAAAATGCTCAGTCCTTCTGTGAAAAAGCAGCTGCGCAAATAACACAAGATTCACCGGCTTCGAGCTGTTGCCATCGCAATATAGGTTGTTTCTTTGACAGTGCGAGCGAAAAGTAAAAGTGCAATTTACTTCAGTCTTATTCATATTCAACCAGGAACACAAGAACAGGAAAAAACTAAACAAAACACGGGCGAACTGAACGGTAGGAAAATTAATGGCGGTTGTGTTGCCTGTTTCCGTGTTTCAATACTCCGTGCGTATACAGCCTTCGTCATTAGTAAACGCGCTACTTTAGGCCTTTTCCATTTATGCCTTTCGGCGGTGTGGCACTCCCCACACATGGAACCTCTGGATTTCAAGCACGAGAGTTCTTTCATTCCTTAGGGCAATGGAACAATCAGCATACCACAGGAACTCATTTATCCTTTCAGTGTCGGGTCTTTCGGGGGTGACGCAACCCCAGTGCCCAGTTTGCTTCTAGGATATTATAAAACGAACACAAGTTTATTTGTGGCTGTGTAGAAATGAAAAAGGTGACGCAGATAAGCAAATGCTCTCCTGGTGTTGTCGTCGCATTTGCATCTGACAAAAGCAATCTAAAAATGAACATGGCTGCACAAAAAAGCGGAAAGGTAACGGTACGTCAGTAACGCTGAAAGGGTAAAAAAGCCTTTAGCCCTCATGGTGGTAGCTGGCATGCGTATAGGTTTGACGAAGTCTGTACATAGCGAAAAAAAAAAAATAAACAGCCGCAAATCGGCTCCTTTCATCACCCTCTTGAAGTCTCGTGGTGAGCACTTATTGCTATACACAGTATTATTGCTCTAATCCGCGAGTTCGCGCTCAGCAGTAGGGCGACATCGTCTCTGAACCGACGTGGATGGATCAATGCATGCACTAATCTACGTCACAAACAAAATTGTTATTCTGTCTCGTTGTCGTGACTCTTGAAGTCCCGTCTTTAGCATGTATACGCTCTCACCTTCGAATAGCTGCATCACACAAATTACACCTCACCCCTCCTCTGCCCCCTCCCCCCATGTCCCACCCCTCCAATATATTGGTGCTCAGAGACCCTGTTACGCCGGCCCTTGTTCCTCAATCTCGCTGCTGGAACTAAATGAGTGATGGCCGATAAAGATTGAACACGCAACAATGTAATCTAACAGGTACGCACATTCAGTGCTTCACGTGAAATACCTCGAGCACCCCTCCTGCTCACATTACGCTTTCCCTTTTTTCCCCTATTCTCTCCACCATTATGCCAAACCGAAAGTGCTCTTGAACGAAAGAATGCGGAGCTGCTGCGAAATTATGCATTCCGCTCTCCCTTGGCTGCCCCTCCTTTCGACCTAAGATTTCGCTGTGCGTAAAATTCACTGCTGCAGCTCCTCTGCTCCGTTGCCCATCAATCAATTTCTCTGGGTGGGTGTGGCTTAAGATGTTCTTGGAACCTTTTCCCCGCTTTCCCACCAATCCGTAGACCTCCTCCTACCACCCATATTCTTTCTTTATTTCGCCGTGGTGCAACAAGTGTATGTATTATCAAGCTCTCTTTGCTGTCTTTATACACATGGGAAAATCTGTCGATTATTCTCTTTCCTGCACTCCATTATCTTTTTTGAAGGGCTACCGACATCTATTACTCCGGAGGCATTGCGCTCTTGTGCTTGATCATTCGCGAAAAACAATCTGTTTTCCTGCTTCAGTTATAATTGCCTTATTCCACAAGCTAGCTTATTTGCATGTTAGGAGAAAATTATTTTTAAACCGTGCCTGCCTAGGCGGTACATAATTGAGAGTCGTATATGCGTGTGCATATGTTGGTTTCGTATCTGCCTGCAGTCTCTATTGCTTTCGGTTGTCTATTTACAAGTCCTTACGTCGGTTGGATTTGTATTTTAATACAAACAAACGTCGCACACTGGAATCACTGAGGTTGAGAAAAGTCTCTGTTACGCAAGCACTTTGAGACCGTAATATACAAAGCTGCGAATGGGTGGATGGTAATAACTTTATTGAATTGTCCTGTAGTTTTGACGACCCGGGCTCAGGTCTCCCACGACGGGACGTAGAGATCTTGTCTCAGCGCCGCTTCGCGGGCCTGCTGGACAGCCCAGAGTTGGTCGCCGAGGTCGGAGCTGCGCAGAGCGGCGGCCCACCTCAGCGATAGGGTCTCGGAGTTTAATTCGTTTTGTGTGTGTGTGTGTGTGTGTGGGGGGGGGGGGTGTTACATTCCCATAGCATGTGTTTGAGTGTAGCTGTTTCCTGTTTGCATATCTTGCATGTGACTTCTTTGTGTACTTCGGGGAATATCCGTTTGAGTTGAAATGGGTTCGGGAAGGTTTTTGTTTGCAGTTGACGTAGGGCCACTGCTTGTGCCCTGTTTAGGTCTTTGTGTGGTGGTGGGAATACTCTTCTGGCTTGTTGGTACATCTTTGTAATGGCGTTGTATGTGGTCAGTCTGTCTCGTTCGTTTCGGGGGTCTTCCCGAGAGCCCGGCCGGGCGCGGTCCGTCAGCTCTTGCGCTCTGCGGTGGGCTACCTCGTTGAGGTTCGGGGGTGCCTGGTCACCCGTGTTGACGTGGGCGGGGAACCATACGATACGACTCGGGTGGTCCTTGGGGGTGCGTATTCTCTTAAGAATGTTGATGGCTTTAGGAGAAATGCGTCCTTTGGCAAAGTTTCTCACCGCTGCCTGGGAGTCGATCAGGACGGTATGGCAATCCGGATTCGACAGGGCCAGGGAAATGGCTACCTCTTCGGCTTCCGCTGCATGTTGGGTTTCGACGCTACACGCATGGGCAGTTTTCGAGTTGGTGTCTATTACTGCTACAGTGAAGCGTCTGCCATCGGGGTGTTCCGCGGCGTCAACAAAGCGCGCGTCGGTTTCCCTTCCGTACGATCGGAGGAGGGTTTTGCCTCTTGCTAGTCTGCGACCTTTGTTGAAGTCAGGGTGGACGTTCCTAAGGATGGCTGCAACGTGTATGGTTTCTCGGATTTCCTTGGGTATTTGCGCTTTGTGTCCGTGTTGTTTGTGGTACGTGATGCCCAGTCGATCGAGGATGTATCGGCCCGTGTCGGTCTCTGTTAGTCTTTCGATCTGAGATATGCGTTGTGCTTCGGCGATCTCCTCGAGCGTGTTGTGCAGTCCTAGCTCGAGGAGGGCGGAGTCCGGGACGCCGAGGGCAAGCTTAAGCGTCCTTCGGATGAGCACGTTAATCTTGTTTTTTTTCACTAGTTGACCAGTTGTGAAAGGCCGCCACGTAGGCAATGTGGCTGATGGCGAAAGCGTGGATGAGCCTGATGGTGCTTTCCTCTCTCATGCCATTTCTTCTGTTTGTGATCCACCGGATTAGGTGCATGGTGTTGCTGACCTTGGTCGTTAGTTTACTGACAGCCTCGCCATTAACTCCGTTCGTTCCGATGAGCATACCTAGGACCTTGATCTTGCGTACCTTTGGGATTTCGATCCCTTCCTGTGTGTGGATTTTGATTTATTCGTGTTGTGTCGGTCCGCCGTATCCCTTGGGCGGTCTGCCCTTGAGGGTGGGACGGTATAGCAGGAGTTCCAACTTTCCGGGGGATAATCGTAGGCCCGTCTCCCGCGAGGAGCTGTTCTACCTTGCGGACAGATTCTTGGTGTTTGATCTCTGTTTGTCCATCGCTTCCGTTACTAGTCCAGATCGTGATGTCATCCGCGTCGATGGTGGACGCCATGTACTTCTTGTAGCTTCCGCGGGAGGTCGAGCATCACGAGGTTGAAGAGCAGAGGGGATATGACCAAGCCCTGCGTGGCGTTCCCTCGCTGCCCATGTTCACTACTTGCGTTTCCATGTCTCCGGCAATGAGCGTGGCCTTTCGGTCCGTAAGGAAGTCCCTGACGTAGTTGTATGCTCGGACGCCCAGGTTCAGGTTTGAAATTTGGTCTAGGATGGCGGAGTGCGCCACGTTGTCGAACGCTTTTTCTAGATCGAGGCCGAGGATCACCTTGGTGCCCCGGGTTCGGTCGTCTAGGATCTGTTCCTTGAGCTGTAGCATGGCGTCCTGTGTGGAGAGGTGAGCGCGGAAACCAATCATGGTGTGTGGATAGGCGTGTGTCTCCTCGAGGTGTGCGTTTATGTGGTTCAGGAAGGCGTGTTCCATGACCTTCCCGACGCAAGACGTCAGCGAGATTGGTCTTAGGTTTTCGAGGCTCAGGGGCTTTCCGGGTTTGGGAATGAGGATGACATTGGATGTCTTCCATTGGAGTGGGATATTGCCTTCTTTCCAGCATCCGTTGATGAACTCGGTTAGCTTGTCGATGCACTTGTCGTCTAGGTTTCTTAAGGATTTATTTGTGATTCTGTCTGGCCCCGGCGCGGATTTGCCGTTGAGTCCGTGCAGCGCCGTTCTGATTTCGGCCATGCTGAAGGGTTCGCCTATGGCGGGGTTCGGCTCACCCCGATAGTCCCGTTGCTGGACTGAATTTTAGAGGTAGGTATTTGTTTCTCAGTTTTTGGATTACGCTGTTTCGGTCCGTTGCGTTTATCTCCGTGTAGAGGAGCCTGCGCAGGTTGTCTCGTTGGTTGGATTTACTCTTGGTTTCATCTAGGAGGTGCTTGAGAAGCTTCCACGTCTGGCCGTTGTGAAGTTGGCCGTCCGCGGCGTTGAAGACCTCGTCCCATTGTTGCCTGCTCAGCGTTTGACAGTGCTCTTCGATCTCTCGGTTGAGATCGGCGACTTTTTTCCTTAGCTTGCGGTTGAGTCGCTGGCCTTTCCACCGGTTTAGAATGGAAGTTTTGGCCTCGATGAGGTGGGGTAGGCGGCTGTCCATCTTCTCGGTTTTGATCACGGTGGTGATGGTCTGTGTGGCTCTTACGACGTCACTGATCAGTTCTGCGGTCCATGAGTAGATGTCGGTGATCCGCTCGTCGTTTTGGGCCGCGTCTCTCTGTCTGCGGAACTTGTCCCAGTCCGTGAGTACGAAGCTTCTGGTCAGTGGAGAGGTCCCCCCGAGGGTCGGGATTTTGATTTCTATAATCATGTGGTCGCTACCCATGTCGGTTGTCGTATTTTGCCACTCTGCGTTCTCGATGTGTTGGACCATGGTGAGGTGCGGTGTGGTGTCTCGGGATACAGAGTTGCCCATCCTTGTGGGAGTGCTGGGGTCCGTGATGATCGTGAGGCCTAGGTCTTGTGAGTCTTGCCAGAGGTGCTTGCCCTTGACCGTGGCGTGGCCATAGCCCCACGCCGGGAGCGGGGCGCTGAAGTCCCCGCCTATCAGGAGCGGGTGTGGGCCCGCGAGGGTGGTGGCTTTCTTGAACAGTAGCAAGAATCTCTCTCTAGTTTTGGACGGGTTGCTATATAAGTTAAGGATGAATATGCGGTCTTTGCGATGCCTTTGTGGGATGACTTCTATGAACAGGTGCATCCAGGTTGACTCCCCGTATATCGTGTCGTACGGCGACGAGGCTATTTCTGATCAGGGTGGTTACCCCCCTGTCCATCGGTGCCGAGGGCGGCACGTCGCGGTATCCCGGGAGCGAAGCCTGCGACCCCGTCGTTTCCTGAAGTAGGATTACGTCCGGTTTGGGTTGTGTGGTTCTGACGCGTTGTTGGAAGACAGCATTTTTTTTTACCAAGCCCTCGGCCGTTCCACTGCCACACTATGAATTCTTTACGGTTTGGATCCATGTTGTGTCAGTGATTTGGCCTTGGCCGATCCGGCTTTGTTAGTTTGGGGGAGCTCGTCCATGAATATGTCTGAATTCGAGTGTGGGCCCAGTTGTCCCTGTGGTGGCGGTGTGAGCCCTACTACTTCTTCGATGCGAATTACTCTGTTGGTGAGGCCAGCGACGGCCGTCAGGATACTGCTGACTGTCTTCTGTATTTCGGTGAACATGTCTTTGATTTCCGAGCGGGCGTGTGCTACCCTGCTGCTTTCCTGCTGTGGCTGTACTGCCCGTTTCTTCGCGGCCGGTTGGTGGTCGACCTCGGGTAGTTCGACGACCGGCGCGTTGACCGGCCTCTCTAGCGGTTGTCTGTGCTCTTTTTTGAGGTCTTGGACCTCCTTAGTTAACTGCTGGACGAGCTTTCTTAGCTGTAGCGTTTTAGCGCCTCAGTTCCGCGATGGCTTCGTGTTCTAATTCGCTAATGTTATTGTAGCTAGTGTTGTTATGTTTGGGTGTAGAGTGCCCCGAGACCCCCCGCTTTGGTGAGCCCTTAACCACGTCCGCCCGGCTCACCTTTTCGGTAGCGTTGGCCGTCCTGGACCTGGACCTAGTTCCCCCTTCGCTTTCCGGGGGTGCGGCTGCGGGTCCTCCCCCTGGATCCGGAGCGGCCCCTGGATCTGGAGCGGCCCCGAGAACTGGACCGGCCTCGGGATCGGGAGCGACTCCGCGATGGCCCGGTGGGCACGGTGGCGGCGGCCCCCATGGCTGCCTGCTCTTCGGCTTGGATCCGTCGTTCCCATCTTCTTCTTTTCACGATGTAGGGCGTCTTGAATCTTGCTTTGCATGGCTTGTCTGCCATGGGGTGCGCTTCCCCACATAGGTCACAGCGGGGAGTGCACTGGTGTTCGTGGTTTGGGTTTCAGGGCGTCGCAGCCTCGGCATACCTTGTTTTGGGGGTTGGGGCAGACGTCCATTCGGTGGCCCAGTCTGCCGCATTGGAGGCATATGTCGATTTGTTTCCTGTATAGGGTGCATCTCAGGTGGGTTTCTCCATAGCGCACCAGGGTGGGAACTTTGAGGCCGTCGAAGGCGATGATAATAGTGGTCGATTTGCCGATTCGCTTGGCGGCCAGGGCCGTGGGGTTTCTCGAGTTAACGATCTTTTCGTCTATCGTTTTGGGATCATCTTCGAGGCGGATGCCTCTGATAACTCCCTTGCTCGTGAGGTTTGGGGCCGTTTCGTAGACGCTGACTTCGTGGACTTGGTCGTTGAAAAGTAGTTGTCTCATTTGTAGGTACTTGTCGATGTTCGCCTCGTTCGGAGTGCTGATGATGACGATATTTTGATGGTTGTTGGTGGATATGGTGTCTAGCGCTCGTTCCTCTCTGGCTATACACGTGGCGCGGAAAATGGCGGTCGTGACCGCCGGGCCTCCTACCTTGGCTAAGTTGAGACCACCCCTGGGTCGGACGACGATCTTGGTGTCTGCCTTGGATAGATGCGGCATCTTGCTGGCTCGCAGGATTCGTTGTTTGATATTCCTGGGTTGCTCACGCGTATTCCTGGTTCCGCCGCCATATGGTGGGTGTACGTCTACTTTCGCGGTCTTGGGCGTAGACGTGCCAGGCTCCCTCCGGTATCTGGCAGTCTTCCAGCCGTTCTCTTCAGTCACTGAAAGCTGCGAAGGTTCTAATATATGTCGCTGCTCTCGCTCTACGAATGCGAGAGCAGTGGCACGAGCGCGCTCGCGCGGTTGCGCCAAGGGGCGCCAACTTGCCAGCTGTGGAAGAAGACGACGACGCTCGATCCATTGCTGATGGATGATGATAGTTTCTGCGTACAGGCGACAGACGAACGAATCCGCTAGCCATATACAGCTCCGCTGTAAAAAGCATTGCTTTTATTGCGATAGCAATTATATGGACACTCAAAAGCAGATTTCTGCCGTCGGCGTCGCCGTCGCCGTCGCCGTGAGGTTCCGTATGATGTCATTTGGAGAAGAAATCGTCGCCGCGCGCCGAACGCTGTATGTGCGAGTGAAAGGGCGCGAGGGGCGCGTCTTTCACGGGGAGTGAACGCACGGCGGAGAACAAACGCGCGTTCTGCGCCGTGCTCGCTTAAGGGCTGCAGAAGTAGGCGTCTCTTTTCTCCTTTACAATCACCATATATGTAGAGCAAACGCGCCTTCTTCAGACGCGTGAGAGGCCGTGGGGGAGGGGGAGGGAAGGGAGGCGACGTTTAGCTGCGGCACCAAGTACCTATTTACATCAGAGGCTCCAGCAACAGTCACCAACGCCGCGCGCATTTTGAGCTAACGCGGGCAAAACGCCGATGGCGTCGACAACAGTTCTGCGTGTTGTTGCTACCAAAGCCGCTCACCTTACTTCGTATGACATTGCTGTGTTGCTATCGCATTCATTGCTTCGCCCTTAGGGCGAAACTGTGACATTTTTTTTCAGTTGAACGTCACATCAACTCCAGCCTTCCAGGGGCATGCAGCCTACGACCTATTGTATCTAAGAAAAAGCAGGGCGGTGGCAACACTCCTACAGCTTCAAAGTTCCCTTTTAAAGTTGAGGTTTCTTACAGCATTGCTGCCATTTATGGCTCATAAATGGCTTAGGAAACTGAAAAGCGCACAAAAATAAAGAATCAGTAGTTGCAGCACGTATGCGCACCGACTCCGTGCGTTCAACTGTAGACGACTGGTATCGGAGCGCGTGACATTCACACGGCTGCGCGCACGGAGAATATATGAGTGTGCGCGACTGAATTTGTTGAATACGATCGCATTCAGGACGCCATGGAAGGCCCCAGCACGCTTATATATTATTTCACCAGGAGCAGGACTGAGCGCAAAGTATGCTGTATGTACAGCGGGCTTACGAACGGGAACCTTTATTTTCTACATCTTTTTTTTTTTCTTCAAGAAAGCGACAAGCGCAGAATTGAAGCGCTCTGACATAATACTTTTGTAGCGTCTAAAGCGCCTTCGTGTACGTGCCCGGCATGCAAGAATGCGGCAGATGCAGCTGTTCCCAATAGATGCGCATTGTCTCCCCATTCGACTGATGTACATATAAAATGCGCGCTAAGAAAAAGATGGGACAGCTTAAAAGCTATTGCGTAAGCCTAAAGTTTTTGAAATTTTCCATCAGATTTCTTTCCTTTTCACGTTTGTAGACTCCTTTATTCTACGAATTTACAAGCAGTTTTAGGTTGCGCAACGTGCAGTTCGACATTTGTGCATCATGTTTCATATACAATGGCTTTCTTTTTTTTTCTTCAACCTTACAGACTTTTTCCGGAGAGCACCCGTACTGAGTCCGTGATGCCCCTGAATATTAACATTTTGTGATCGTTTTCGGCTATAAAAAGTCGTTGCTTAGAAAAGGAACAGTGGGTTTAATATTTCGCGATTGCTTGTGCAACAATCCATTTTGAAGGACACTAAAATTTCTAGGACGAAAAAGTATATGTAAAAAAAATATACAACGTTGCTCCCACCATGTCTATCAGCCGCACTGTTTTCTTAATTTCTCTTTCGAGACATTCGTTTGAAGATAGGTCGATTCGAAGGAAACTTTTGTCGGTTACACCTTTATAATTTGTGTGCGAGCTATAAGGCTTAGGGACTGCTATACATATTTTCGTTCGATCATTTCGTAATAGTCGTATGCCTTCGGGAGAGCCCGCGTCCGTGTGCTCCCAAGCATGAACGCACCTCTGGTGTCTTAACCCAACTTTTGACTTCAGCGACGCGCCAGACCAGGCCCGACTGCCGTCTCTTCTTCTTGGTGAAGTCATTGTCGGGTAAATAAAATATACACAAGAAAGACAAGGACGGATACCACCGGCACTACTTGCTCCTGCTCTTTCGTGTCGTTTTGTGCGCTGTAGGGTGCGCTGCGTCTTCTGCCTGCATGAATGCGTACTGGAAGCGCTCAGAAGATTGTTCCTCACAAATTTTTACTGTCTGCTTGTTTTGCATTTGTTCTAGAAAAGTCTAAACGAAAAACGAAGCGTTTTCAATTCCTAAGCGTTTAACGGAAGTTTCTTGTTTCTTTTTTTCTTTTTGTTTTCGCCCACCTATAGCGTGCCTACAAGCAAAGTATACAATCAACGCCTTTGCCATTTCGAATGGGTAACGCCTCGGCCAAATATAAGGAAGCAAAAATGAATGCAGCAGAGCCCTTGGGTCTGGGCTGCTGTGCAATAGGATGCGAGAGGCTCGCAGAGGGTGGTGTCGGTGATGATTCGTGGGGTGAGTAGGGAGCATCCCGGTTTCCCAGAAGACCACGGCCTCACCCTTGCCATTTATGAGGGTACACTAACCAACGCGCTTATGTAGGTCACCGTACAATGAAGGCGGCTGTTCCTCTTCCCATAGCAGCAACGCAAAGAAATAATGACATGCGAAGGAAGCACCCCAGCGTCAGAAAATTAAGCACGAGAAGATCTCTGGAGATTCTGAAGCGACGTCTAAATGTATAGAACGAAACAAAGAGTAACAAGATACACACTATGCTATACAGAGATTCAGAAGCGAGGAAGTATATTAGGCTCCGGTATTGTTCGAGGTGTGAAATGTATAGTAGTTAGGAGCAAGTGACGCAGCAATAAGAGCCCCTGTTGTGATTTGTAGTCTGGCGCACTGTGTACTCAAATCAAATCAAACCAAATCAGGTTAATTTTTCCATAAAGAAATGGAAGGAGGCCTGAACAAAAAGTGAAAACTAGTTCACTTGACAAATTCTCAGGCCCCCGTTTACATGGCAGACAGCAGTGATGACCAGGGGGAAAAAAAGAGAAAAAAATGCACATAGAGAAAGAAGCACATAGTTATACAATTTAGTTTCAGTTATACAAGTGTTGTAAGATAATAGTGAGATGCAAGACAGAATAATACAGTAATATAATGTAAGATATCATTGTAATATAATATTATTACCGTGATATATTATCTTGATGGACCAAGCCTTGATGGACCAAGTCTCAAATGGAGGTTGAAGCCGTCGATACGGGTGCACTAAGTTTTGCGCTACAACAGGCGCGCTGTGTAAATACAGGAATGGTTGTTTGCGCCGCATTGCCCGTTCGGCAAAACTGTAGCTAACCAGCCTTTTTAAGTTTTGTCTCAAGATTCTTGTTTATGCAAATACGTCACAGGCCATTTTTTTAATGACGCCATCGCATTCATCCTCAGCATCAGCCCACATTTATGTCCACTGCAGGACGAAGGCCTTTCCCTGCGATCTCGAATGACTCCTGTCTTGCGCTAGCTGATTCCAACTTGCGCCCGCAAATTTCCTAACTTCATCACCCCACCTAGTTTTCTGCCGTCCTCGACTGCGCTTCCCATCTCAAGGTATCCATTGTGTAACTCTAATGGCCCACCGGTTATCCATCCTACACATTACATGGCCATCCCAGCTCCATTTCTTCCGCTTAATGTCAACTAGAATATCGGCTATCCCCGTTTGTTCTCTGATCCACACCGCTCTCTTCCTGTCTCTTAACGTTACTCCTAAGATTTTTCGTTCCATCGCTCTTTGTGCGGTTCTTAACTTGTTCTCGAGCTTCTTTGTTAACCTCCAAGTTTCTGCCCCATATGTTAGCACCGGTAGAATGCAATGATTGTACACTTTTCTTTTCAACGGCAGTGGTAAGCTCCCAGTCATGCTTTGGTAATGCCTGCCGTATGCACTCCAACCCAATTTTATTCTTCTGTAAATTTCTTTCTTATGATCAGGGTCCCCTGTGAGTAACTGAGTAACTGACCTAGATAAACGTACTCCTTTACAGACTCTAGAGGCTGACTGGCGATCCTGAATTCTTGTTCCCTTGCCAGGCTATTGTACATTATCTTTGTCTTTTGTATATTCATCTTCAACCCCACTCTTTTATTTTCTCGGTTAAGGTCCTCAATCATTTGATGTAATTCGTCCCCAGGCATTGTTGCTCAATAGGACAAGGTCATCTGGAAACCGAAGGTTGCTGAGATATTCACCGTTGATTCTCACTCTTAAGCCTTCCCAGTCTAAGAGTTTGAATACTTCTTCTAAACATGCAGTGAATAGCATTGGAGAGATTGTGTCGCCTTGCCTGACCTTTTTCTTGACATGCAACTTTCTACTTTTCTTGTGGAGAACCAAGGTAGCTGTGTAATTCTTGTAGATATTTGCCAGGATATTCACGTATGCCTCCTGTGCTCCTTGATTACAGAATACCTCTATGACTGCTGGTATCTCTACTGAATCAAATGCCTTTTCATAATCTATGAAAGCCATATAGAGAGTTTCATTATACTCCGCAGATTGCTCGATTACTTGATTGATCACCTGGATATGATCCATCGTAGAATATCCCTCCCTGAAGCCAGCCTGTTCTCTCGATTGGCAGAAGTCAAGTGTTACCCTGATCCATCGCATTCAATGCCTTGAGCCATCGCATTCAATGATCTACAACATGGTGGTCGTTTTCATTTGATTCTTATTGCGCAGAAGTAAAGCTTGTGGGTTAGAAACTGTTCTGTAAGTGTATATTAATTGTAATATATGTTCTGTAAGAGAACGGCCTGACTGGCAGCCTGCCGTTTGGGCGCGGAGCATTCGTGACAGCAGTTGTCTTGATAATGAGAAATTATCACAGATACTACCTATCTCAGAAGGTAATTACGCAAGCCTTTTTTTTCTGTTTAGTAAGTGCTCTTCATGTTACTTACGCGGACGAATTTTCCTTAAGTTATTTCATCAAAAAAATAACTGGCACTTTAGGACACGATAATACTTCTGCTGGTCTTTCTCTCCCTTTTTTATGTTCTGAATTCTTTTTTTTTCATTCCCGGCATGGCACTGCTCCCGGATTTCTTCATTCCCTATTCAGCGGCCAGCGCAAATTTCTCGCACGTCTTGGTGCTGAAGATAATTATGCATTCCTGTTTTTCTTAGCAACAACAATGCGACACACCGGATAAAGAGCTGACATTTGAATTTCGCCCGCGTCTGCAGACCAGCATTTCCTCGTTCTTCTTTATCCGCATCCAAGCGTCGGTGACATCATTGTGCTGACGAGCGGAGTGCACAGACACGGAAGAAAACGTCCGTGTTTGACAGCTTACTGCCGCGGTGTACAGCGTCATGAAACTCGCATCGAAACGCCAGCGTCGCTCCTGCTTTCATATTGCGGCACGTAAGAAAAGCACGTACTCCCTCCCCAAATTTATGGGGAACGTGGGCATGGCCCGATGCTATCTTTGTTTCTTTTTCTTAATCTTCTACTTTTCCTTACGCGGTTCTATGCGCAAGAGTCTCTCCGTGAAGCCAGTGATGTTTACATACAGGCAGCATTGCAGATTAAGGAAGTTCGCATTGTGATTCTATACAATAGTAGCAGGAAGGGCGGAGCAGGGGAAGAGGGGA
Source organism: Dermacentor silvarum (assembly GCF_013339745.2). Classification (NCBI taxonomy): domain Eukaryota; kingdom Metazoa; phylum Arthropoda; class Arachnida; order Ixodida; family Ixodidae; genus Dermacentor; species Dermacentor silvarum. The sequence goes on from NC_051159.1 coordinate 97,113,166, forward strand.
AGGTCTTTCCTACTGAGTCTCAGGATAGTGTTATTCTTTCTCTGTCACAACGAGTGACGGTGCAGCAAAGTGGACTGTATATATGTCACCTGCTTGAAAAACATGCCGAAAGAGGATGTCACTAGTTTTCAATAAAAAAATAAAAAAATACTTTTTTTTCTTAATGAAATAAACGTCCCTGTGTTTGTTGTGTATGACGAGAATGTTATCTTCTACTTCAAATTATACTGAACCGAATGCAGTATTCAGGAAATCAAAGAAGCAGAGCTTCAAGGCCTTTCTCAAAAAGGCTCTAACGCTACACTTGCGCGCACACCATACCAGCAACCGGTTGCAGTTACTTCCTGTGTTTATACATTTAACGCTTCGTCCGACAGACATAAATTAGAAGCACTAACTCAGTCTAGACTCATCGAAAATTCTTTAAAAGCTCTATTTTTGTTGTTTTCACCGTAATACGTTGATTATAACAACAAATAGCAAAGATCAAAGTTTCATCTTTTTTTTTTCTTTCGCACCAAAATCCTACCGCGAGCCCTTCAATGTGACATTAAGGTTTTAAATTACTTATTTAAGTATTTGGACCATTGTAGCTCAGTACAGGCCCTTGAAACTAAACAGACTGAGAGACGGACGAACGTACGGACGAAGCAACTAATGCACACGTAGCCTTCCTCATGGGTTGTGCGTAGCAGCACGGAGCTCGACATTAGACAGTTTTAGCAGAGCGCCGCTTACGCTCCGCTCCGCTCAAATTTCAAAATTTCATGCTCTGAGATACTGCAGGGAACTGCGTAGATTTCGCATTTGATAAGTGCGTATTGCCGAGACGCGAGCGACGTGCTATCAACTCGGCTGCAAAACGACGAAGGGGCCACGTAGACAACCTGTCACGCTCGGCTTAGTCGGCTTTGTAGCGGAGCGGGGGATGCGGTCTTCGTTCCGCTGCCGGTATGAGCGTTGTGCGCAAGCACAATAGCGTTTCCGCTAAGCGGTTGTGTGGCATTTGCTTGCATATGCCGGTCTGAGCGGAGCGGACAGCTAGTGCTCAGCTAAAACACTTAATTGCTAAAGCCGCAATGATACGCTGAGAAGCCCCAACCACCTGGTGTCGGCTGGCAGTTACAACAACAGAAAGTTTTGGACCACGTCTTTCATAATGAGGACTACCAAGGCAGAAAGGACGGTTGGTGTTAATTCTTCTTGACAGCTACTCGATAAGTAAAGAGCCCAATGAAATGCCGTCAAATATTCCCCGCCCATAGGACTGGGAATCGCTTCCGCTAGAAGTGAACAATTAAGACAGCTGTCTTTATAACGACTGCAGTACAGTGCAGTAACGGAAACTTAAACGCATTTGTACAGACATTATAATTACTTTTTTTTCTTGCACAGCGTTTCTCTCGCTTTATAATTTCCCGCGTGTATATATTAACATTTAATATATTTTGTCACATTTCAGTACGTCCAATGATTTAATGTAATCTGAATTTCGTGAAGGAGAAAATTGTAATGCACTCGACAGTAGCACGAGCTGCAAAAACTCGTATGGGCTTCCCGGAAAGAAAACATTGCAGTTGAAGCACAATTTATCCTGGTCCGGACGAATTTTGTGGAAACCTTGGAAATCCGCTTGTACCTTCGTGCCATACTGTAGGCCGAATGACAGTTATTCCTGTTTCACGAACCTTAATCCTCCTTGCGGGCTCCCGCACAACTCATTTGGCATATTCGGTGTCCCTGCGGCTCGAGTTGTCCGTTCACTCCACCTCGCGCTGCCGTCTGCTGACCTCCTGGTTAGCTCAGATTGTAGATGGTATAGCCACAATCTCTGAAAGTCTTTGGTCCCAGGTTCCATCCCGCGGAATAGGGTAAAGTCTTCTTCAACTGCGTCAAATTTGCGTTATGCGAAACCCGAGCGGGTTACCCTTGGATTGGTTCGTGCTTTCGTTCTATTGCCTGCTGGATGACCGTTCTTCCTTTCTCGCAAGCTTTGCTTTGTCTGTCGACCTGTCCGTGCATCATGTAATACGGTCGCGGAGTCAGCATTCTGCATGCCTCGCAACAACGATGCTACGTCATAACTTCTTTCGGTTAGTCTTGCTGGCGCATTTTGCCCGCTAGCACGACAGAATGCCTCTGCGTACCATTTTCGCGCCCTGTTTCCTGAACAGCTACGCCGGCTGTTACCGCCATCGTTGGTGTGGTATGCGAAGGGAGAAAGTACGCAATGCTTTGCTTTGCTCCGTGTAGCAGCACCCGTGCACGCGTTCTCTTGAGCGTGCATCCGGCCGCACTATAGCCGTGTATTGCCGTGCCGTTCAACCGAGGCACACTGTTTCTTCACCGCGGGTGCATAAAATTACGGAGTGGGAACAGTTGCATTGCGTAGCCGCAGCAGCGCCTGTACAACGGCTGACAGGCATGTCTCGCTGCGAGCCGTTATATACGCCCCTAAATCACCTTTATGCTTTTGTTGCGGGTCGTTGTACATTCATAACGGGCGGCGCAAAAAACGGAGGGTGAGTTGACCAACCAGTCCACCGAGCCGGAGTGTGGCAACATCTTTCGGACCAGGCGTCGACCAACACCTTCTCGAAATTGAAACGAGATTGCCTTTTTATTTTTTTTTTCCTTTTCAGCACCACTGCATCCTAAAATGGAGGTGTTTTTGGGGATGGACACAGCCGGTACGTGACCATATAAAATGCGACTTCGAGCAAATAGGACGGCAGCGCATGCTGTAACTTTTCTTACGGCTTCATTTTACTCTCATCTCGTTCTCTCTCGCTCGATGACATGATCTATATGTCATGTGTTTGTTGACTTATTTACTGTGTGTGTGTGTGTGTGCGTGTGTGTGTGTGCGTGTGCGTGTGCGTGTGTGTGTGTGTGTGTGTGTGTGTGTGTGTGTGTGTGTGCGTGTGTGTGTGTGCGTGTGTGTGTGTGTGTGCGTGTGCGTGTGCGTGTGCGTGTGCGTGTGCGTGTGTGTGTGTGTGTGTGTGTGTGTGTGTGTGTGCGCGCGCCACAACATACAATGAATTTTGAAGAACGCAATTCGGTTGTTTTAGCCGGCCAATTTATTTATAAGTACTGTTTGCCTCAGAGAGAAAGAATAGTGGGCGTGACCCTTGACACCAACCTCTTCTGCACACATATTTATTAATAAAAAAAGCAAAAAACGCCCATTGCGCTAATTTATGCCTCACTGGCTGGCAACAACCAATGGTCCATCTTAATGGTTTTGACTTGAGAAACGAGCTAAATTTCACTGCCAGTCAAACACAGTTATGTTGGCCCCACTTTAGTTCTCCGAATCCTCGATTACCTTTGCTGGGAATGTTGGATATACAATGGCTATACGCATGCACAATTTCACAGATAATGCGCTGTAAAAGGCGCACACATGCGTCTAGATGAGGTGAACAAATATATTTTGCATTGTTCGATGTCTATTACCATAATATGGCTTTTAGTAGTTTTACCGAGTGTTTCGGAGACCAGTCACACTAAGGACTTTTGTCGCCCTGGAAATCTTGAAAAAAAAGGCATGATTATATTTAGAGATTAAAAATGAATGGGCAACCATTATGTTGTAGCATGGATTCATAAAAATGTGCGTACATATGTAAAGGAACTATTATTAAACGATACAATAACGCATATAATAGGACGTACTATTTCAGGCTAAAAGCTAAGTTCAAGAGAAGGAAAAGAGATGTAAGTCAGGCATGCACAAACTAACATTAAATGCTTATAGGCATGAAGACGATTGCATCCACAAAGTAACTGAGGTAGTAGCAACACAGGGACGTCTTTCGTCAGCTTTGCTTCTATCCGTTGACAACAACACAGATAACATGCCACCCAAGTTGACACAGCTGGCTGTAGAGTCGTAGTGCCTCGTGGGACGTTTATTTGTTTTTTTTTTTAAATTTTGTACCCTTGCCTAAGTAATTTACTGCGTAGGTAGAAACAAATAGAAGCATTTTAGAAAAACACTGTAGGTGTTGTTCTCAAGCCGACATCGCTAGTGTACTAGCGACCGAGTTTTTTTATCAAAAATTTTCAAGCTGGAGGTGTCACCTATTCACCAAAAATGATTCCGTATGGAACAGCTGATAGAGATATCCCTCTGGAAAGAACTTGCCGCAGGGAAGACCCGTTTGAATGCAAGCAGCGTTGAATCTTTTCACGCAAGGTCCACTGGCTCCCGACGGGAACATTGTGCACGTCATCGCTGACGCTTTGACAGGAGAACAAACTGAGCCTGAACTCGCACTGTCTGTCAGCCAATTCGGTCATAACTTCACACAGCAAAACAAAACACAAGACTTCACTTCTCCGACATGTGCCATCTTTTCTCATTATTTTTCGATTGCGAACCGATACGGTGCTGACTCAAGATGCTTGGCTGAAAATGATACAAAGTTTGATAGAGAAATACCGGAGATATTGTCCTCTCTCAAAATCAGTCAGAAGATGAACCCTTTGTAATGTGAATGCGTCTGTTTCTTAGAAACGCTGTAGGATTTTTTTTTTTTTTTTGGCGTGTGTGTGTTTCTGCACGCAAAACTTGAAAGCCTCAATGATGACGTTGTGCTTCGGCAGGCACTACCAAAAACACAACACTATGAAGCGTGGGTGACCAAAACACGTTTATATATGTGGACAGATGATGCGCGGTGTTCGTCAGACCATAAAAGCGAAGAAAGACGCAGGCTTGTAGGAGAACACAAAGGTTATAAAAAATACAACGAATAGTGGTCATGACAGGCACCTGCGGTTGACATTGAGATGCGCCGGCTCCTATATTGCTCGGAACTACAATTCATTTAACGTACTTGACTAAAGGAGCCTTGCCAGCTGAATATATATTGCTTGTCAGGGATCACAAAGGAGATAGAATTTTTGTTCCACTTTGCACCTTCTGACGTGTGAGTGCATCTTATGAGGCATCTATAAAAAAGGATAGCCGCAAAAGCAATACAACCACATTCATATGTTATGTTATTACATATGATTAGCACAAGAAAATACGACAGGCGTTTCCCGTTTTCCGAATGGCTTGTCTGAAGAATATGGCGAGACCCGGTGCTTGTCTAACAAAGAACGCGATGCTTGTCTAACAATTTTCGTTAGAGTAGTTGTAGTAGTTGCTATTGTAGTAGTTGCTAAACATTACATTACTTCAACTCGACACGAGGCTCACAAGGCTGTGCAGGAATTCTTGTCAACCACGGCACTAAACTGTCACCTCTAATGCTCGTACTATGCTTGTGACTGTGTGATGTGTTGTTCCTTCCTCTCTCTCTTTTCCCCCCTTTCTTTTCTCCTTTTCCAGCGAGTGGGCGTGGTGTCGCTTTAAGGTGATAATTGCTATTCTGCGTCATTTTCTCTCTTTGATATGTTGATACCGGGTGTTTCAGCGAACATTTTCAAAAATGTTTAATGGTATTTAGGCGATGTTGTCGCCTTTAATTGGCGCTGGCTACTCCTTTTCACATAGAGATATGAAAGGAAAAGAATTAACCTACACGCATTAAAACTAAAAGTCGACTCCAAATCACAATAACACAAGATCCAGTCACATAAGTACACTAATGCCAAACTAATACTGAAAGTCAACACAGAGACACAGCAACACAAAGTTCAGTCACAAAGGCACATTAAAGCAAACGCAAAATCCAGTCACATAAGTACACTAATGTCACACTAAAACTGAAAGTCAACTCAGGAAGACAGCACAAAGTCCAGTCACGTAACTGCACTAAAATCATAGAGTGAGCTTAACAAAGAGAAAGATTCTTTTCATAGTTTCCGAGAATATTGCTCGCTTCTAGAAATCTTTGGAGGGCAATTAACAATGTTGGCCAAGGGCCTAAGATCTTCCTGAGGCTGAAGGGCCTGCGGTCTAATGCCAGTAAATCAGGTGCTAAACGTTGTCTGTGTGTGCCGTGTCGCGGACATACTAACAGAAGATGCGGCACATCTTCATCCGCGCGTTCACAAGTACATTCCGGACTATCAGCTCTTAAAATTTTTTGTAGTAAATATTTTGTGTACGCGGTACCCAGTCGCAGACGGTGAATGAGCGTTTCAAAGGATCTGGTTGTATGCATTGTGGACGTGATTTTGAATTGAAGCACAGGGTCAATGTGAAATAAATCTGAAGATTTCGAGTTCTGATCAAAACCATGTCGCTTTGCAACCACGGACTGAGATCTTAGTATGTGTCGCAATTCGCCTTGCGTTAGAGGGAGACCGTATGTGGCGTTATTAATATGCGCTTGTCTAGCTGCCTTGTCTGCTGCAACATTACCACGGATATTGCAGTGGCCAAGTATCCATTGGAACATTGTTGTGCGATTTTTGTCACTTGCCTTTATGAGTTCCTTTAGTGTCTCATAAACTAAAACCATGTTTTGGGAATTGCTGATGTCACCATGAAGTGACGACAAAGCTGCCTGTGAGTCACAAAGCTTGACCCATTGGTTCCCTTCTTGCATTGAATTTAAGTATTGTAAGGAAGACAATATTGCAAAAATCTCTGCTGTAGTTGATGATGTCGTGTGAGACAGTTTAAATGTCTGTATGCGGTTCCATTCTGGAATGACAAAGGCAGCTGTAGAAGAATTTGTTTTTAAAGAACCGTCTGTATACGCTTGAATATATCCAAGGTACCGAAAGTATATCTGGTATAGCGCTAGTTGTTGTGCTGCTAGCTTAAACATGTCTTGTTTACGAATAATTCTGTCAACCGAAAGTTCAATTTTTGGGGCGACAAGCCGCCATGAAGGGTTGGAAATATCTGAGATCCAAAATTCGTGATGTGGTAGTAGATTTGGGTGCACCTGAAACACAGTATTGATTTTCGCCCTACCTCTCAATAAGTGTAATTGCTAGTGGGTGCCTTTTGTGCTGCACTGAAACGCGCAAATAGTGTCGACAGGTTTCAACCGTCGTCATAATAGGGAATGGAGGATGACGTGTCGGTGCAATTACTGAGGAACTTGAGGTTGCTCGAGGAACGCCTAAGCACACTATAAGGCTCCTAGCTATTAATCGTTGAAGTCGCTCTTCAGATGAACGGGGGATTCCATTGTGTACTTTCAGAAGTAATGAAACTGACCCTCCCCATGTCGTGCCTGCTACGCGGCGAAGAACATTTATTGTTGAGTTTATTTGTTCTTGAAGGGTTTTATGTGAGAATTCCAAGAAACTTGTCTGTCTAGTATAACCCCCAGAAATTTATTTCGCTCACCCGCCTGGCCAGAGACAGCTTACCACACTCTCACAACACATCCGCATTTTTCATGCATGCGCAGCTTACGTGTGAACTATTGTCGCGCGCATACACTCTGCGACAGAACGCGTTACTAAAGCTACCGTCTCGCGCTTTGCGCTGGGAAAGAATTCGGTCTCTCAACCTCACAGTTATGCAAAGTTAAACAAACGGTAAATATATTATCTATGGTGACATATAAAGTAAATCGCAGGATCAGTAAGTACATGCAGAAAGCGGTTGCAAGGCCTGCGCTCCTCTCTTATTACCCGAATTTGTTTGAAGTTTTTTTGCATGTTAATGATTTCGGGGGGGGGGGGGGGGGGGAGGTTGACATAAGTACATTGGACAGATTTTCCCTAGAGGTCTGCAGGGAACGCTTTCGTGTTAAAGCTTCTGTTGTCCACCTCCATGAGCGAGATAATTACGCTGCCCGCAGTAAGTGCCTCCTCACTGTACTCATTTTACTTGCATCCCTCTCTCTATTATTGTTCTTCCTGCTTTCCCATAGTGCTTTAACGTATTTGTCACTACTTTGTTAACTAACAAAATGTCAATCTTCAAGGATCCCAATAGAATGCGGGTACCACAGTCATGTCTGCTCTGACTAAAACTAACCAGTGTGGCTTTCACTGCCTCGAGGACAGGGAGAACCTCAGGCACAAAGAAATCGCAGCTTGAATACATTACAGTGTGACAGATTTCCGCAGAATACCTTTGCGAGAATAAGCCACACATTTTATTATTTAACAGCTACGACCACTCAAACAAACAAAGAGAAGTGAAGGAAGGCGTTGCCTAGTTGAGCATCCGTTACACCATTAACGGGTTTACCGATTAAGCCCGTTGCATCTGCCTTGTATGGTTTTGTGGTTGAAATTTTAACACTACAAGCATCGTGAAGGTTTTTCGGTTTTAGGAACTTTTTTTTTCTATTTTGTATTTGGATTCCCCAACTTTGCTTTCCTGGTGTTTTCCCTTTCAGAAAACGCAGCAATGTAAAGCACCACGAGCAATACTTCCATTCCGAATGTCTTCATCAATCCTTGAAATTGACATGCCGTTCGAATGGCGATCACCGGCATGTCAGATTTCACCACGGGGTGAAGACGACGTGTCGCATTTGTGCGTGCACGGTCGCCACAAAGAACTAAAGGTGTGTGCCAAACCAGCACAACCATGCTGAAAGTTCCAAAAATACTCATTTTTATGCGACTTCATGGAAAGCACTATTGATTGAAGGACAGAGCAACGCTTGCTTCGTGAACCTGCTGAGACCCTTCGCTCCACCAACTTTTTCTCTCTTGGTGAAACTGCATGCTTCCCCTAAACGATAGCCAACGCACCTTTGATATCAGAAACAAACAAACTTGGCGCGTAGAAAAAGCAGAGTAGAACGAAACAAGGTCAAAAAGGCGATTCTGAATAAAATAGATGAGAAACAATGGAATATATAAAGAAATGCGGAAGTAGGCTCGTTAGTACTTCATTGTATCAGGAACGAACAGCACGAAAGACAGGAGAGAGCTTTGACAGGCAGACAGCACTGAACTTGCAACCCTTGAGCAACAATGAAGAATCGACAACAAAGAAGAACTGCCAAGAAAAAAGTCGCCAAAAGAATTACTCCATCTCCCGCAAAAGGGAACCATGTGTGGATGCGAAGCAGCGGGGAGATGGTTAGCTTGAGCGGGAAATGGTTTCGCGGCAGCGGCCCGAGCGCTCATCGCGGCGCTGCACAGGAGAGAGAATGAGGCGCGCGCGCTCCGTCGTTTTCATACCGCGGAACTACTGTGGCGCCCCCAGCGGAGTATGCAGCTGTCGCACCACCTGTCGAGTGCACCGCTCCGGATTCCTAGAGTAGAGAAAGGGGAGGAGCGTAGGAGAGGAGAGAGAGGGGGAGGGGACGCGCATGCACTGTGGGGGTGTCGCACGCGGGCGCTACTCCGTAGAGTATTCCTAGAGGAGAGAAAGGTGGAGCGTAGGAGAGGAGAGAGAGGGGGAGGGGACGCGCATGCGCTGTGGGAGTGTGGGAAGCGGGCGCCGCTCCGTACAGGATTCCTAGAGGAGAGAAAGGTGGGAGCGTAGGTGAGGAGAGAGAGGGGGAGGGGACGCTCATGCGCTGTGGGGGTGTGGGACGCGGGATAACGGACAGAGCCGCCGGCAAGAAATGCTTCGCATTTAAAAACAAGCGATTGAAAATAAGCGCGCACGAAGGTTCGCCGATTTTTTGTGCGCTGATGTATATATATAAGAAGGCAAATTTCACTTGTGGACACTGCTACATAAGCCAAAGCGGCAGATGCATAAGTAAGAAACTTCGCAAACATGCGCACTCGCTCAAGAAATATTTTTTTTTTTGATTGCGCTGCAGAAAACTGTAAAATTCACGGAGGACAGTTATTTGGAGCACAATTTCCCATCCCTAAATCTGATGTCTATCTTAGGCAAGTGCAATACAAAAATAAGATAGGCAATGCAACTATGATACCAACGACATGAAATTAAGACGCGTTCCGAAAAAAGTGGGGGGGGGGCACAGTTTATTTCGGATTGTATCTCAGGTGGCCAGATGCCGAGAGCACAGATATGTAAGTATAATCTACGAAAGCGTTAATTTCTTCCAGTAGCGCCCCTGATGAGTTACATAGCGGGAGAAAAAGAAAAGAAAAAGCTACTCGTCCCGCAGTGCCCTGACAAAACACTTCCGGCGTTGAGCCGTGCTGAGCAAAGCTGCTAAAGGAGTGAGCGCTGGGAAGAAGCAAACCAAAACGTCAACGATAAAGCGGTAAAGAAGATTAGTTTAACTAAAAAACAATGAAACAGCTGTCGGTTCGTAGCCCAGGACTTTAAGCAGCAATGTCGTCCGAGTGACAAGTGAAGGCGGCGATGTGGTTTATATCCCTTAAAAGCTACCCGTACATGCTGAAGAGGCACCGCTGACAATTCGGGGAGCTTGAGTTGACGTTGAGTGGGTGCAGATGCAATAGTTCACATATCAAACAATGCTAGACGACAAGCGGGTTTGGAAGAAAACTTATTTTATTTTCCAGTTGGCCATGTTGACAGGGGATATCGGGGGAAAAAACGCTAGCATGGATTCGAAACATCAAGGAATACAAAAAGGTGTGTGAGAAGTGTGGAAGAAAAAAAAAAAAGCCTGAACGGGGGACCTGTGGTAGCGTAAGCCAGATGCGTCAGAATATTTCTATGAAAAGAAGATGGCATGTACTGGGGGAGAGCGAGGCCTTACATGGAAACTCGCGCGTACAAAAAGAAGGTTTAGCTGCTATTTCGCGAGGACGTATTGACGTGACAGAAAAAAACAGACACAAGAAGTTTTGTCGCAAATGCGAACGTGTTGCGCCCACATGTGTGGACCCTTCAGTTCTTTTTGTTTGCACACGTGATGAAAGTGCTGTAGTAACATTGTGATTTCCTTTTTTGCCGTATGCTTAGCACGCATGTGGCTTTCATCGAGCAAACCACGCTTGCTCGTGCATTTTTTTTTTCGTGAGAGCTTCAGTTTTCGTTGTCGCGGCGCCTAGATTTGCCGTGAGGTCAAAGGAACCTTTTGCTTCAGATGAGCAATACTGTTGTTACTATGGCTTGGCTTGCGTGAAAGGCGATCAAGTTCAATAATCGCCAAAAAAGGGACTCCTTGTTTGGCACGTACGCGATATGATAGTAATACGCTGAGATTTCCAAACGTTGCGTGCTAGCACGACTTCGATGATCCTACTTTGCGTTTGTGGAAAGTACAACAGCGTGTTGATGTACGATTTGCCCATGTAGAGCTAGTTCCAAAGAACTACAGGAGAAAGCAGCGAAGCCTGAAGCTCACAATGACCTGCTCTGCCTGGAAATCAATTTTACCGAATGTCTTTTCATGGGCTATGCCCCAGACATGAAGCGAATTGAGGCGTTTGTCGTAGTAACACAAACATGATTTTACAACACTTGGTTTCCTTTTCCCTTTCAATCTTTTCCTCTTTTTTTATTCCTTTTTTTGCGGGCATTCATAGCCTTCACAATTCCTTCCCTAGTTCTCGCACGAACCCTTTTGTTTTGTTTTTTTCTTCATTGTAGACCCATTCTGATGGGTACGTTGCTTCCTGTCTCGCCTTGGTTCGAGCCTCTAAAATTCTAAATAATTAGGCAGGCTCAATTCCAGTTGCTATCCACGAAGCATGATTGGCTTGGTAGAGAAGGATTGGAATAAATCATATAAGTAGTCTGCAGGCGAACGGCTACTGCTCTTGAGACATGTGTATCCTATGAGTTTATCTGTGTGTGTGTGTGCGCGCGCACACACACACACACACCGTGGGTTGCATGTTGGTACATTTACGCTAACTTACTAGTGCACGTCAGAATCTTCATGTCTTGAGGTAATTATATCTTTTGCACAACCTTTACTGCCCAAACAGTGAAATCAAAGTTTTCCCGCTGCGTTACTCGACACGCACGTAGTCTGGCCAGACTGAGCAGCCTTTGCGCATGAATACGTACACCCGGCCGCAAAATATTACGGACCAAGAAATCTGAGAAAAAGTTGAATATCTCCCCAGCCTCACAACGTAGCCCGGCATTTGCATTTCGGGCCTCGACTAGAACATTCTAACAACATTCTCGTATACAGTTTTACTGGCTACTGATACAGGCTGCTTTTGAATTGGACGTTTTCTGAGATCCTGTAGTCCGTAAAGTTTTGTGGCCGGGTGTACCTTCTCTTTACAGAGATACGACAACGAAGATTGTCATTACTCTCGTTTAACCAGAAATACTGGGCTCGTTATTGGAAAGGATTAGGCGAATTATCTTTTCCAGCTGCCAGGATTATCTCTCTAAGACCGTGTTTCCATCCGGAGCTTTTGTCGTCAGCACGTTCGTCCTCCATTGTTTGCCAAGGCGGGAATGCATGGCTGTCGATAGTCGGTGGCGGCTACTTCCCCTTCTGTATTCTTGGGTTCTTATTTGGTGTGTCGCCGACTGTACTTGCTTGGACGGCGTCTCACTAATGAAAGCGATTAACTCTCTTTCCTTGCTCCAAATCCCTACCGGAACGTGCTTTGACAGTGTCTTCATTCGCCGAGCCGACATCCATTCCCCCTCGAGATTTAGCGACGTGGGAGTGGCAAGGCCGGCAATTTGTCAACGATGAGCGATGATTGGCTTCTGCCTGGCAGCCCGTTTCCTTGCCGCCGGTTCGCCGATAAATAAGGAAATTGTCATCGTTTGCTCTTATCTGGGCATGCGCGAACAGACGAGAGCGGAGACGAGATGGAAGGCGAGACCACCAGAGCGATTATTTGAAGCTATTTCTCTAATCCCAGCATTATAAAACGAAAACGGTAGCAGCGTTGTTCATGCCCCAGTATTTTTCTGAATGGTACTTCACGAAAACTGTGCGAAATTGTAGAAATGTGTCGTTAGTGCGAGATGATAAGCGAACGAACTTCGCAAACAGACAATTCTTAAACGAACAGCACAAGACCAGAGGCCATTTAAGAACTGTCTGCGATTTATCACTCTGACGTAATGAACGGGGATGGTTTTGGTCAGTCATGTGGTCCTTATTTTGCTAGCATGAGTTACGCTTCGCGGCGTGCTTTTTTCTTTTCATGAGACATGGTGCAACAATGGTGAAACAGAAGTGAATATGCCGTCCAACAAACTGTACCACTATACTTAAACGCGTTCGTTCGTAAACAATATACACTTGTCCGTTTGTGGTCAACGGAAGGCACTGGCTCTTTTTGTCATAATTAACCTTTTTTGTGGTTCTTCATGCTTCCATGGCTCTCGCTGTTCGTCATCATTTGCAATAACGAGGACAAGAAAACAGAGATAGGCGAGCGCTCGCACAATAATTGAACTCTTTTCATGTTACCGCAGTGTACAGTTTACTAACCATATAATTCAAACCTTCAGTTCATAACCGTATTTTTGTCGCTACAGCTCTGGATTATGTTGAGTATGGAAGCTCCAGCATACCGACTGTACGGAACATTAAAGACGAGGCCTGGGTAAGGTTTTTTTATTGGGCGCGCATCAGCGGACCTAAAACTTAACAGGTATGAAAAAGCGCGAGCCAGTCGCTTTATTTCGTCCAGTGTCGTCCACCCTCGTCTGCGAAAGCAGCATGGAATGGTGGATTCCTTCTACAGATGCTCTCCGACGAAAAGCCATTGCCCCGACCTTGCAAAACTGATACCCAGTAGCATTTCAAGGACCACTCGATTGTGCTGATTACTCACGTAACTGGCTCCTTTCCTTCTCAATCACGCGCATTATGTTTCAACTACATGACATCCGCTGTTATGCCCAAAAGCGTCGAATGCGCTACCCACAAGCGGCAATCGTTCTCCTTGTTTTATTCTGCTATACTTAACGAGGTGCTGTTAAGACGGCCACTTGCAGGCACACGTTGGTCGTTTTAAAACGCAAACATGCAAAGTGGGGACAGCACTATGCATCGTCTATCGTGTGGCTCAATATCGCAACTGACGACGGCATATCAAAACTAGTCAAGGGGTGTATGACTGCCTCGCTGCTTTATTATCAGCAACCACTTTGTCTATCAGCGCATGCGACGTTCATAGCTCTGCGCAATGTGTTTCCAAAGCGCTGAGAATTTGCGGCATTCGGTGAGGTACGACGTTGAGTAATCATAATTTCGTTCTCATAGAAATTACAAGAAATTTCTCAGCCTTTTAACTTAACGTTGTCAAATTTATTATTCGTTTTAATAAAAATATTTTTCTATTTCTTTTTTTTTTTCTTCTACGGGCTCATCTGAACCCCTTTCTTGTCCATCGATCAGACGGGGCAAGAGGAATCTTCCCGAAATTGCACCACCCGCCGCTCACCCTCTGAAGCAGCAGCGGATGAGAGCTATTCATCTCTGCTGTCTAGTAGGAGCGCGTAGCTGGGTGATGAATCCTGGCGCTAAATTCAGTAGGGGAACGTCCTTCAATCATGGGAAGGCGCTGTCTGCTAGAAAAAAAAAAAAAAACTGACGAAGGAAGCAGAGAATAAACAAAGGCCGCGTTTGTTGGTAATCAACTGCTGTAATCTCGACGAAGTTTTCCTTTCTTTTTTCTTCGGGAAGCCTTTTCGGTCTATTAGCGTACTGCGCATGTCTTAGCAGTATCAGCTACTCATATATTAGCTACACATAACTGCTACAGAAGCACGCTTAGTCTCTTAGTCCGACGGCGCCATAATAAGTTGCCTTTGTCTCTGCTTTCGAGAGCAACTGCGATAGCAGCCTCACCATTGTTCACAACCCTGTCTTTTGTTGCTTTCGAGAAATCTTAGGAACTGACTTCGGCCCTAGTTTTACTTTGGTTTTTCAGCTCCATGATAAGAATGCAGTTAAACATATATATGATTACTTTTGTCTCTCTGCACGGCACATTGAAGGTACCGCATAGATTATACACACCGCATCAGCGGATAAAAATATTGTGTCTTCTCTTCCCATCGTCATTTGTTCACCGTCGTCCTATCGTCTGACGTCCTCTATCTCATTCGTTTATCTGCTCCAACTATCTGATCCTTCGTCTAATGAGTGGGTCCTCCATAAGCACCCTCTCCAAAACAAAGTCATTTGCGTCTTTAACAATGCGGTCGTCGCAATGTCATCGGGTTATTCGGCCGTGCTGTTTCTATCCGTCAACAATCTTTCTCACCTTCGCACCTTGCAAAATTATAATGGTCCGGCCAGGCAGCACAAGGCACCGCACACCTGTATCCATCTCTAAAGCATGCAAAAACGTCGCAAAACTGAGGTCGAATAGCCTAGGAAATAAACGATATTCTTGACGAACCCCACTAGTAAATGGAAAGGGAGCGCTTTTCAAGCCACTAAGGAATAAGGTAATCTGTATGTCAGTATAGAAATTCCTGAGTAATTCTAGAAGGGATCGTGGAAAGCCAAAAGCTATCAGGACATAGAATATGTATGTGTGTTTGAGTAGGTCAAATACCTTGTCATGATCTAACGAAACTAGAAGATAACGTCTAGATCAAGCCAACGTGGAGGTTGTGATGTCACAAACAGTAAACAGAGGCTTGGTGATGAAAAACTAGGAAGAGTTAGAGAAGTTTATTTAACCAGTACACAGTGCGAGAACCGATAGGTGCTACAGGTGCTTGTGTGCCATTTTTTCTGACCTACGTTTTTTTTTTCTGAATTACTTGCACAAACTCTAGAAGTAACGTGAAACACCAATGCAGCCGTGCAACATAAGCAACGTAAAGCTGAGAGCCTGGAAAACATGTCTAACATAGGTAACTTTGTTGAACGAAAATACGCAGGTGTGTGGGCTAAATGCGCTGGATGTTTTAACTTGCATCGGTATATCCTACACTAATACTACACACCGATTCACAAAAAATGCAACATGCAGCCTTGAAAAACCTGCTACAGCGGCTACATAGTTTTCTCACACAGAGTACATGTTTCAGGATTATTTAAATAGAAATTAAGACAGTTCCACACTTGTGAAATCTGATGAAACAGCGGAGCTCTGCAAGAGTGTATGCATAGCGTAGTGGGTATGACGCTCGCCTTCGGACCGTGAGAACCAGGGTTCAAATCCCCGCCTCGCCAGGAAAGTTTGTTTGTTTTTTGTCTTCTCTAGCTTTCTTTCTCTCTCCTTCCTTCTCTCTCTTCCTTTCTCTCTCGCCCATAGCACGTTGGGTTGCAAGCGTCGGTACAATGTAACCGTATGGTTCCCATAAATGCATGTTCTGCAAGCCTGGCTGTATAGCGCGTGGTTATGCCGCTCTTCTTCAGACCGTGGGTACACGGGTTCGAGTCCCGCCTCGCCAAGAAAGTTCACTTTGTTTTCTTTGTTTCTATCACTCTCTGACTGTCTCTTTCTTTCTCTCTCTGCACCTCCTCTCCTCATATGATCTGCTTTCACTACTGATCAATGCTCCACACGGTTCAGCCTCGGTTTTAACCAGCGCCGCTGTTAAAATCGGAAGGGAAAGAAAAAGAAAGGCTGTTTCTGTAAGGTACTTCAGTACGGCGCTGCTGGAAACTCAATTTTTCCCGCTCGCATTAGGAAAACACATGTGCGCCAACCCCTTAAAAAAGCATAAACGCAGTTTGCTTCGAGTTGGTTAAATACTGCGCTGTGGCTATTAAATTATTCACAAACTGGCTGATTATTTTCAACGACAGACAGAGAAAAATTTGGTGGGAAAGGCAGGGAGGTTAACCAGAAGAGCTTGCTGCCCTGTAATTAGGGAAGGGTACAGGGGAAAAAAGGCGGAAAGCAAAGAAGTTGCAGTTTCGCACGAAAGGCGAAGCATCGATTGCGATAGCAAATTAGTAGACAGCTATATGAAATAGGGATAGTAGATTTATCGGCGGCATAAACTTGTAAACATTAAACAATTATGAGTTTTTACGGGCCAAAACCACGATATGATTATCAGGTATGCCGTAGTGGGGGACTCCGGAATAATTTGCACCACCTGGGGTTCTTTAACGTGCGCCTAAACCTAAGTACACGGGTGTTTTCGCATTTTGCCCCCCATTGAAATGCGGCCGCCGTGGCCGGGACTTGATTCCGCGAGTTGTAAACATTCGCTTAGAAACTAAATTAACAAGCACGGTGTCACGAGCGCACAGGTAAACATCAAAACATCTCCCTCGATGACGGCAGAAAGTCGCTGTCAAAACGGTGGAGTGGGGAAGCGCGGCAGCAGCTGGCGAGCAAATTGACCTTCGTGCTTTCTCTCGCTTCAAACGCGAACTAAACGTCGAAAGCACAGCGCATACGAAGCCACCGGCACTCGGCGCAGTTTGTTCTTGTCGCAGATCGCCTTGAAGATGAGGTCCGCGCGGGCGCGCACTTTGTCCACATTGCAAATCGCTTTCACGATAATGCGTCCGCGCGGCCGCGCCGTAAGCAACCGCCGCCGCAGTAGAACGCGGCGGCTGTTCTACTACGGCGGCGCAGTAGAATACGACACTCGAACGCGAACCAAGTTCGGCAGAACCCATCTCACGATGACTATCGACTGCAATGCATTGAGCATTGAATCAATATAGCGACATAACGTACTGCCACCGTTGAAACGAGTTATGTATGAGGCGTGTACTGCAGCGGGTTTCCTCTTTCGCGCTTCCTTAGGAACACTCGGCGCCATCGACCGGCGCCACCACGAAGCTTGCGCATGGCTTACGAAGTGCATGACGCGCTAGTGCGTGCGAACGCTGAGAAACGCCCCATGCGGCATCGGAGCTCCTCTCCCTCGCTTCTTTATAAGCACGCTGCGTCCTCTAGAGGTGCCACCGAGAAGTCAGCGCGCGATCTTCGCGACGAGAAGCGTGGCGCGCCGGTGTGCGCAAACGCTGAGAATTGATCCCTCGCTTGCCGCGCACCAAGTGGCACCTACACAGTGAACCAAGTTGGCGAGACGTTCGTTGAAAAGCGGCACATACCCAGTGCATTTGTGGAGCAGCCTACTAACGCGTCGGGGTGCTGTCCTTGAGGAACCCTTTAGGTCAAGATTCGACCGAGCATCGGAGTAATTCAGTGGATCTTTTTTCTTCTTTTTAACACGATGGCGTTCAGTGCCCCGTGTCGCAGAAAATCCGGCGTCGGTAACCGGCGTGTGATCGCGGGTGGTGTGAACCACATCGACAGCGCAGGTCCTCCATGCGGTGCAAGGTTTTGGTCAACAAAAATTGAATTTTTCACAGTGAAATCCGCCAGAAAAATGGTAAAGTACGACTTTACCATTCGGCGTCGGATTCGCCGTCGAATTGTTTACCACTGAGCATCGGAGTGTAATTTGAATGTACGAGAAAACCTAATTCTGCTACGAGGAAACTCTAACAATTATAGCAGACCTGCGCGCATCGGAGCAATAGCAAACTATAATACAATAATAATAAAATAAATAAATAAAATAAATAATAATTTTAATATGAGACCACTTATATTTCCCCTGGAAAAACGTCTTTTCAGCAATGCATTTCAGTTTGAAAGTGAAGCCGACTTTAAGGGGATTGGTGTAAGCTTGGTCTGTGTAAGCTGGCTTTCCCACGTTAA
Source organism: Dermacentor silvarum (assembly GCF_013339745.2). NCBI lineage: Eukaryota > Metazoa > Arthropoda > Arachnida > Ixodida > Ixodidae > Dermacentor > Dermacentor silvarum. Next base: position 97,131,532 of record NC_051159.1, read on the forward strand.
GATTTGCAGTGAATGAAGCCTACTTGCCGTATGCGAACGATGCGAGGCGAACGGGTCCCGATAACGTTATCGCGTTCCACTCTTAAGGGCGAAGCTTAAACGTCCTCCAATTTTTTTTATTGTATAGTGGAACACACTTACTGGCGCGTACCCAGTGCTCCAAATCGGCGTCAAAGAGTTTCATTGAACAGCGGTACACACCCAGCCCCGCATACGCAGTGGCCCATGTCGGCTGAAAAGAGGTTCGTTGAAGAACGGCACATTTGTACACATTGCCACATAGCCAGGGACTCAAGTTGGTCAGGCGGTTGGTTTTGAACCTTGTTCCCTCGGCACAGCAGCCCGATGTTCTAACCATTCGACCGTAGCGTAATTATAGAACTAGATAGATAGATAGCCCCCGGAAAGACCGTTACGTACCGCAAGATTGCTAATGCATTGAAACTTTATAAATGTCTTGACTGACTTGTGGTGTGGCGTCGTTGTAGGCCGAAGTAAGCGAGCAGGTTATGCGGAGGGCACAAATCAAATCGCCACACTAGCAATAGTGCTTTAGAAGTACACTACAGACCTCGGTGACGGCGGGTTTGATGTTGGTGACACAAATTATCGCCGACATGTTTTGGTAGACGGCATGACACCGTGACGAGAGGGGTGTGACAATCACGGGGATATGGACGGTGCGACGATTACGGCATTGTGACCAACACGGCATGACGACACAGAATGACGACAGCGTGATAACGATGGCGTCGCAACGGCTGCGCACCCGCACTTTCTTCTGCGCTTGTCTACTCCACGGAGCCCAGATACTCCTTCGGCCGGTTGTTTTAAAATCGTGCAGATCTCAACTCCGCGCTACCCAGCAGGCCTACGAAGCGGCGAAGAGGCAAGACCTCGACGTCTCATCGTGGGAGGCCTAGGCCCAGCCGACTAAACTGCTGGTTCTCAATAAAGTTCACTCTCTCTCTCCCAGGAACCACCTAAGTTGGTCTGCGCAAGGGGGGCTCAACGGCCATGCTGGTCTACGCGAAGCTGCGGGAGCCGGCAAGACGAAACTGCGCACCTCGACAAGGGACGTGCAGCAGACTTCGGTGACGAACGCGCCCCTCAAACGTCAGCCGAGGTGTCAGAGAAACGTGACACAGCGCCACCACCGACGACAGCATCTAAGCCTTCAGACGCCACGAAGCTCTCGCGCTACAGTACGTGCGAGTGAAAGAGCTCGTTGTCGTTAGCGACGGCCGCGCCCAACTACTTGGTTGCTTGAGAGCGCATGCCGAGCAGCCGGCCGTCGACCACCACGAAAGCGGAAGAAAGAGTAAAATGAAGCTCTTCTGTTGAAAAAAAATTAACACTGTAAAACGTTTTTGCACTGATAGATTTGTGCACGTCATGAACTTTACCTCCAGACATTCTAATTTAAAGAGACCACTTGAACTATATAGAGACAATATACTAGGTGGGGTGATGAAGTTAAGAAATTTGCAGGCGCAAGTTGGAATCAACTAGCCCAAGACAGGGGTAATTGGAGATCGCAGGGAGAGGCCTTCGACCTGAAGTGGACATAAATATAGGCTGATGATGATGAATACTTAGACGACCATTCGCGTCTCTGACGTAGGAATCAGCTCGAGAGTTGCTATTATTCACGAAGTCGAGTATGCCAACTGAAACACTGAGAATCACCTCGTGGGATTCTATTTAGGCACACTTCCTCCTTTCTGCTTCTTTTTTTCTTTTTTTTGCACTATTCTCCTGTTCCTCATTTGTCCCTGTTCGCAGTCTTTCCTGTCAACAAGCCGTACGTGTGTGCCGTAGGCCTTTCTGCCTTCCCTTTCATCCCCACATTTCACCTTCCCGCTCTCTCCCCATCGCCGATACAAGTCGGCTCGGCGAGGGGCCCGCCGGTGTCATGGCGGCCATGGCATCCGTCTCGCAAATATTCCCGGGGTACGAGTCGTGAAACCACCTAAGTTCAGAGTATCGCCTACCTGTCTCAGAAAGAAGAAAAGGGACAAATAATAGAAATATGGAAAGCTAGGACGTCAACCAGACGCACATCCGGTTTGCTACCCTACACAGGGAAAAAGGTTAAGGGGTAAAAGGAAGGAATAAAGGAGAGAACTCTGAGGCTGCCGCTTGCCGCTTCATCCAGTGGTGCACATCAACACCACAGTAGGTCACTGAGATATGTAAAGGTCGGTTTCTGAGCGTGAGGAACAAAGAAAAATATACAATTAGAAATAGTGCCGTTGTTGGGTATGGATCTGATGAACTCCCATATCTCCACGAGGCTCGGCGGCGTCCATGCGCATGGACAGGAGTAACATGCCCTTAAAATATGTCCTGTGAGTGAACAGGGCCCATGTGCCACCTCAAAAGCTGCTGGATACGTGTGACTGCTCGCGTGTTGACAAACGTGACGTAAGATTGTTTCGGACAGTGCTAGCATAAACACTAGCCGCTCGGAATTATTCCATAGTCACTACGACGTCCTTCGTAAGCAACCTTCCGAGTTACGGCTACTTATGCGCCGTAAAAATCAGTAGATCTCCTTTGCTAATTTCTCTCAACGTATCGTCTCTAAAACGAAAGAGAGGGCTAATTTGAGAGCGTGCACTGAACATAAATGGTTGCTGATGACAATCACAATTATGATTATGCAATGTATGAATGATTATACATACAAGAATGTAAACTGGAGAATAAATTGATTTGATTTTATTTGATTTGATTATGCAATTACTATGTCTCCCGGCCTGGTGCTCAGCCATTATAAGGAACTCAACGCTTGGAAAGGGTATGTTTAACTCCGAACTGAAGGCGTCCTCAATAGGTGCATTTGGGATGCAACATGGGCAATTGCCGCCAAGGAAGTGGCCAACACCTACTTTTTTGTGCTCACAAGGGTTTCGATGGCGAGTTTAGAATGTATGCTTCTTTCCCAAGCGTATCTCCTCTGAAGAAAGCCGAACACCAGGCTGGGGTACGCATGTACCCATTTGAACTAGTGGGTGCCCGACGGGGGTGGGCACAGCCGAGGTGTGCGCTCTACAACGAGGCTACCTTTACTGAGTTCACCTTACTTCTCCTGCCCCCCCCCCCCCCCCCTCTCTTTAGGCATTCGCTTCCCAAATTCACGAATCTTGCAGAAAGCACAAGCACAGTCGCAGCAGAATAAGATAAGCACAAGTGACTGGCGGCCGGATTGGAAAAATCACGACACGCGGCACAAGTGACTTGTGACCAGAGCAGCAAAATCACGACACGTTTTCTGACGGCCACCCCTGCTTTGGAAAATGGAATGTGCCACTCCGGCCACCAGTCACTTGTGCTAATCTTCTTTCGCAGGTACTGTGCGCACATATACCGATTGTGGCAAACGCTTCTTCCGAACGAAAGTTTTCGTCGACAAGCAGATATGCCATTATGCATCTGGCCGCATTAACTCCTCCACAGCAAAGTCCGTCGGATGCAATGTAAACAACGCGAATTCGCGTTTAAGTTGTTTTCATTAGCTAATAACGGCGAAGGACCGCCTCTCGGAATATGAATACCGTGATCAGCTGCTGAATAAACAAAATTAACAAGTGCTGAGGTGCTATATTGCTCGCGATACTGCGGAGGCAATGGCAGAGAGAAATAGGAGGGTGAGAGTTAGTTGAGTAACGTATTCCTTCTCGAAGCCATGATCACACGCATGCCTCCCTCGTTCCAAAGCAGCCAGCTTTTTGAAACACTCGGCGCGTGCACCCTGTGCCAGATTGTCTTCTTTTCTTGTGGCAGCTCGCGCTTTGAGAAGCCGTATTAGACTGTACTATCTCCAGGACCGGCCCACGTTTTCCAGCACTTTGCTCGCAGCAGTTAACGCTACGTAGAAACTGTGCGACATTGTACAAACTTCATGAGCACCCAAGCTAATCAAGTTTTAAGATTTCTTCGCCGAAATACAAATGAAATCATCGTTTTAATACACACCACATTCAATAGCCATATGTATACGCACACTCGCATGACACGTAGTTGCTCGTGACGTCACAATCCGTGGTTCTCTCGCTTACGCTCGTCCGCTACCCATGTAGAACCCAACAATCGTCATGTCGTAGGCTTCGCGTCGAAGGAGCGGCGCAGAAATCGTGCAATTTCCCTCATCCGATCGTCTACAACCGGGTTGTAGTCGTGATTACGGCGCAAAACACACGCGTGCTTGCGACCCACGCACACACAACTACTTAATTTACAGGAACACATTGGTCCACCCTGTATTGCTTCGCGGAACCCCGAACAATGCTGGATAGCCAGGTACCAGCAAAATGCTTCGCATAACGTAGTTACTCATAGTGCTTGCGATCTGCACAATTTTTTCTCCCCTGCACCTTCGCACTCGCGTGCGGATTTTCACAAACGCTTAACTTTCCTGTTTGCTTTTTGCCTCTGTTGTGGCGGTTGTCCAAGCACTTCACTGATCTAGAGTTTGTGATATACGACTGCTCGTCCTTAGCCTTTTCTAAATGCTCTAGCCTTCGGCATTGCGTCATTCTGGCTGGAAAAGCTACGAGCAGCCACTGTTGAAGCAAACGTGGCGTAAGCCGCCTTCGCAGCGTCCTGCGCTGTGGTATGCCGCGAAATATGATTCCTTTTACTATTTTATTGTTTCGATTGCAGTTCCTTGTGACGCCATACTCTTCTGACGCCTTTCAAGAGTGTATAGAAACAATGGTGACAGGTTTAACGTTGTTTACGAGTTCCAAACAGTCCAGTTTCTTTAAAAGGTGCCCTTCCCTTCTTCTTTAAGGATATGTGAACAGCGAACCCAAAATTTATGGCCATTCCAAGGGTTCAATCTGCTTTTAGGAGGCGTCGTAAATTTTGGGACTTATAAAAGCACCCAAAAAGCCGCATTGCCTGACATTGTTTTGTTCTTTTCAATCTGTGTTTGGACCCGCTCACAAAAAATACAAATATTACAATTTTTGTATACGGGAGGAAGCCCCGCAATCAAAAAGACTTACGGAAGGCCTTCGGTTAGTTTTAACTGAAGCGACGCGAGCATTTGTTGCAACTTTAGCGGTTAACAAATAAATAAATAAATAAATAAATAAATAAATAAATAAATAAATAAATAAATAAATAAATAAATAAATAAATAAATAAATAAATAAACGAATGAATAATTACATATGGTAATGGGAAGGTAGAAATTGTGTTATAACCTGAAAGCAGTTAGCGATTTCATAAGGTAGGCTTCGTAAAGATATGGTAGAGAAACTTGCATTGAGCCTGCCATAATTGCTTGCAGATCTAGATGGAATTCAGTTATTATTGAACGCAAAGCGAATAGGCCTGGAGCTGGGAATATGGTTGTTAAACATAGAACCAGCATTCAAGCGAAAGCTCATATGCTAGAATTGTTCGCAAGAGCACATCCAGCCAATCCTGATAATGGACATGTTAATAGTGAAGGTTCAAATGCCAAAGAGGACTTATGGACAAAAAGCTTTGCCAATTAGCCCCAGCTGGAAAAGTAATTTTGAGTAAGTAATTTGATCATCAGAATTTCAGATGTTTGAGAAGCCTGTGCATGGACGGAATGGTGTAAGCATATTGTCACGGGGAAATAGAGGTTTAAATTATATTTACAGAATATTTACAATGCGTCCACTGGCATACAAGGCATACAAGATGCAAAACCAGTCCGCGCGACATCATAGATCGCCATCGTCTTCTGTATTGTCCTCAGCGTTGTCTCGAGCATTGCTTGGAAAAATGACCCCCGGTAGCGAAGGCGCCGTCCCGTTGCTTGCTAGATCGTCGGAGTGGTACCGCTTGAGGCGCGTGACGTGGACGACATCGGTGGAAGGTCGACGCATGCTGGAATCGAGGGGCGTGATTTCATATGTGACGTCGGTCACTGGGCACAAGACCCGGTACGGGCCCGACCCACATGGAGAAATTTTCTTACGAAAAACTGGCGCACGGCCGCGCGCGGCGTCCGCCCAGAGCCAGCGGCTGCTCGCTCGGCAGCCGGCGGCTGTTCGCCGCCGATCAAGGCGGGCTAGACATGTTCACAGACGGTCAACCGCTCGCCGGAAGCACCGAATGAAGGCTGTCAGCGCGGACCAATCAGGGTGCAGTCGCGTCCGAGTCCGACTTTCCTGCCGCCGCATTTGACTCGGCTAGCCAGCCAAAGAGCCTAGTGTGAACATGGCGACAAAACTGCGCGCTTCGCGTACAATGATCGCCTGATCACAGCCATCCAGGCGCGATCAATATGGTTCAGTTGCAGAATAATGGTTCAATTGCAGACACAAAACTATTTTTAGGGGCGAAGCACCTTAGGGCCGAGCCTTGTCCCTCGTCGAAATGAGCAGGTTGACGCGGAAGCAAAAATGGCGCACACTGACGGGAAGATTATAAAACTTCCCTTTTGCCGTTATGACATCAACGCCTTGCTACACAACTCCATCAAAACGTCTATGGAGCGACAATGGTACAACCCCGAACATCGACGAGAGCGCCTCTATAGACTTGACGCCGGTTTGCGATTCCGACTTCCACTTCGTATGCGGAGAGGCCAGGAAACACTAATCCATCGATTACGGCTTGGTGTGGCGTACACTCGCAAATACCTTCACAAGATTGGACGAGAACGGGACCCTGGTTGTAGCGTCTGTCACACTCCCGAGACTATAGAACACATACTTTGCGTGTGCCCTCAATATGCGACCGAGCGAAGGACACTAAAACGTAGTGTTGACTGTTTGGACTCCCGCCGCTTTACGGAAGCCAAGGTTTTAGGCTCATGGAGAAGCGTTGATCATGCCCAACGCACCATAAGATCACTTTTGAACTTTATGTGTGAGACGGGCTTAGACGGTCGTCTCTAGGACCTGTGCAGTGTGCAGTGCGCGAAATGTGTTTGTGCGATGACATTCTGTGTGGACAACACTACTCCTACGTGTAGTGTGTGAAAAGTGCACAACCGCGTATTGGACTACGTGTGTAAATAGTAGCTCATTGTACGATATCATAATCACCTGTCACCTACCTCTCTCTGTATCTCCCACTTCCCCTTACCCCAGTGAGGAGTAGCAGGCTAGAGACACGCTCTCCAGGCCGACCTCTCCTCCCTTCTCTTCATTAAAATCTACTCTCTCTCTCTCTTGTCCCTCGTCGTCCGTCGTGCGTAGCTCTGGTTTGCATGGAGACCGCTAGGGGCGCTGCGGTGCACAAGTGCGTTCGTTCCCGACGCGCGCTCTTTTTCTCTCTCGTCCGTAGCTCTGGTTTGCATGTAGTCCGCTAGGGGCACTGCGGTGCACAAGCGCGTTCGTTCCCAACCACGGTGTAAGAACATTTAGGTGTTGACACTGCGCGCGCGCGCGTACGTCAAGATTATGTTCGGCAGCGTGCCGGCGCACCGAGTAGCTCTGCTGAAAGCCGATAGATGGCGCCGCGGTCAGTGGTCCCAACTTAGCGGCGCCGGCGGCTTGGCATTCCTCTGCCTCCGCTAAATTTTCGTTCATAGTGGAGTGAGTAAATCTCAAAGCGCGAAAAAAAATCCTTATTTCACATTAAAGTGATAAGTCTACCAGGCTTCGCTATTATGAAGGTTCCTTGTGCAGGGCGTGAATGACGTGAACACGGATCGATCGGGCAGCACTCAAAACTCACTCAAGTTACGCTCGCGCGCACAATTTGTTTCTTCCAGGTCTAGCCGTTCATCCAAGCATAAAAAATAAAAGCGATAGCCCACGTGCTACCCCTCGATCAGAAGAAAATAATGAGTGCACCGGAAAATGTTGTATTTCATGCTTATCGCTGCTTTCATTCACACTCAGAAAACCAGTTCAAGCATCGTTTCGCGGAATTCAGTGTGGCTGCGGTATAAATTACGAAATGAAACGGCGCAAGCTAGCGATATGCAACGCACTAGAGCAAAGTGGCTGTTCATGGCTAGAACTTAAGATGAGAATGCACATCAGCTATGTTAAAACTCTTTCAAATGGGAATTTATTAGGCGGACGAAGTCAGGCGTCTTATCTTGGATTACAGCATCACTACTACAGTTTACTGATAAAAACTGAGCAAATTCCTTTTTTATTTCAATTCCACTTAACATAGGCCGTGTACATATTCATTTGGTATTTGTCCATTGAGGACTGAGTAGCTCTTGCAAGATCTAAAAAAGAGGCGACTTTCTTTTTTCTTAAATTGCATATAAGAATATGCCAATGCAAGGTTGTTTGACAATGCATGCTACAGCCTGTCCACAAATACACTTACACCCACCACAAAATAATCCCACAGACAATTTTTTTTTGCAAAGACACAATACGAAAAAAATTGTGTGCAAAGAAGCTCGATAATTTTAATAGGGGATAACCATCCCAGAAGCTTACGCTCTCATACACTCCCACAATGGAAAAACGTTGAATAAAAACATGCAAGCGTGTAATATACACCGCATGCGCATTCTAAAAAATTTGGTAGCCAGGATGGAACAAATGTGAAAATCAGGCACACATCTGCACAGAAAACAGCAGTATTATACGGGGTGCACAAAGATTTAAAAATATGCAAATAGCCCTGTAATTAATCACGGACCCAAGGTTCCCCACACGGATGGGAACGTCCGTAGCACGAGATGCGACACCAGACTTGATATTCGTTAAGAACATAACCGAGGTGGCATGGCAAAACCTTCAGGAAAGCTTGGGTAGTGACCACTTCGTCATAACTTTCGCTGTCAAGGTCAAAACCGCGCCTCCCAGGGAGTTTCGAGTCACCGATTGGGATGTTTTCCGTAAAATCAGAAAAGAGGACACCGAAGAATACGGCAGCCTAGGCGACTTATTCGAAAGACTAAAGAAAGATGCCGAGCAGGCTACTAAGGTGATCAACATGGAGGCTTGAGGTCCCAAGAATGGATTCGCATTTGGCGCACCTTCTGGAGGCCAAAAGCTCCATTCAGGCACGTTGGAAAACACAGAGACTGAACCCCAGACTCCGGAAGAAAATAGCGGAACTCAGTAGAGAGCTTGAAGAGTACTGCGCAGAACTAGCTAAGCAACAATGGAGTGAGATTTGCTCCGCGGTGGATGGGCGAATGCGAACAGGAGGAAAGTGGAACCTCCTTAAACATTTGCTTGACGACTCGCAGGCAAAAAGTAATCAAACACTTGCAATCGATAGGATAGTGCGGAAGCACAAAGAGAAGGGAGGTTCAGAGACGGCCCTCATCATGGAGCTGGCTAATCGATATCTCCCGATGGGTCCGGCTGGTCATCGGGACTATCCCAGCTACCTCGGGGAAGAGGTGGGGGAGCTGGACGTCCCCTTTACAGAGGCTGAGATCAGAGAGATATTACATAACCATAATGGCCGCTCGGCCTACGGGCCGGATGGTATTTCCAACCGCCTCCTTCGCAACCTAGATGATAAGTCCATCACGAAGTTGACGGAAGAAATCAACAGGATATGGGAATCAGGCACGGTTCCTGAGTCCTGGAAGACTGCTTCGGTGGTCCTCATTCCTAAGCCAGCGAAACCTCTAGCTCTGGAAAACCGGCGCCCGATCTCACTCACCTCTTGTGCGGGTAAGGTTGCAGAACACGCTATTCACAATAGGATTTCAAAGTATATCGAGGGCCGGGAAATATTTCCTTACAATATGGTAGGCTTCAGACCCGCACTCTCCACACAAGATGTGATGCTTCTCATCAAACGCCAAATTATTGACCGCAGGACTAGAGATATTAGGGGAATACTAGCCCTGGATCTGGCTAAAGCATTTGACAATATCTCACATAGATTCATACTTGAGGTGGTCTCGGAGCTAAATTTGGGACGGAGATTCCACACATATGTTAGATCCTTTCTTACGGATAGAGTTGCTACCATCAAAATTGGGCAAATTAAATCTGGTGAGTTTGAATTGGGGACAAGAGGGACCCTGCAAGGGGCAGTAATCTCCCCTCTCTTATTTAATATTGCCATGAGGGGACTCTCAGAGCGCCTATCCTCAGTGCAAAACATTGACCATGCCTTATACACAGACGACACCACGATTTGGTGTCCAGGTGGATCAGACGCGGACGTTGAACAGGCGCTACAAGAAGCACTAAATGTAACGGAAGAATTCTTAACTGAAAGAGGGCTCAGCCTCTCACCTACCAAGTCTGAGTTATTGCTGTACAGGCCGGCGAGACAGGGCGTTAGGGGTTTGGTTCCGATGGAACAGATACCTATTGCCTTACACACGAAGGATGGTCAGACTATTCCTCGAGTTATAACTCGATCAGGATATTGGGCCTGTTACTGGACGCCAGAGGCTGTAATGCAAAGGCAATTGCCCACATCACCTCCAAAACGGAGAGTATGCTCCGGCTCATCTCTAGAGTCTCGAATCAAAAAGGGGGACTTAGAGAGGACAATCTTCTCAGGATATATCACGCGTTCCTGATGAGTCACATTATTTATGTGGCATCTGCTCTAAATTGGACTAAGACAGAAAGGAATAAAATAGACACGCTCATGCGCAAGAGCATTAAAAGAGTACTGTGATTACCTTAACCACTAGTACAGAGAAGCTTATGCAGCTGGGCATGCATAATACCATCTCGGAGGTGATAGAGGCCCAAAGAACAGCACAAATTGTCAGGCTATCTACATCCAAAGCCGGCAGACGTTTGCTAGAGTCAGTCAACTTAGCTCCAAGCCTGATTAACGACCACGAAGAATCACTCTCGGAAACAATCCGGGCGTCATTCGCTGTTAGTCCTTTTCCTAGGAATGTTCACCCACAGTATAACATTGGGCGACGCAAGGCTCGCACCCGGGCTATGTTAAAGACAGTCGCACATAGCCCAAGCTGGGAAGCATTCGTAGATGCGGCCCAATATGGACAGACCAGCAACTTTGTTTCGGCAGTAGTTGATACGAACGGTTTAATATTCAACGCGGCTTCTTTCCGTCATATCTCCATCGATGTTGCAGAACAGATAGTCATAGCTTTGGCAATGAGTGGCCCTGTGCGTCCCAATATATACACAGACTCTCGCGCGACCATACGTGCCTTTGCATCGGGTTCCAACTCCCGAGAGGCGGCGGCCATCCTCAGAAATAGGGTGGTTACTGGTTTACTGGTTACCAGCCCACATGGGTCCGAATATTATTACAAATCTCCCAAACCCCAATGAGTTTGCTCATAACCGTGCGCGAGATCTTAGCCGCCGCGGCGGTATGGAAGCTTTTTTTTTTTTTTTTTTTTTTTGGGGTGGGGGGTCAGACGAAATTAAGCACAGCGACCCATCACTTACTTTCCACGAAATAGTTTCTCACTACCAGTTAGAGCGGAGGGGTTTTCCACTACCTCATCCTGAGCTTAAAAGGTCTCAATCGTCGACTTTTAGAATGCTCCAACCGGGGTCCTTTCCTTCGAGGGGATTTCTAAGTCGCATCGCCCCAAATATAGACCCACACTGTCCAGATTGTGGTGTGCATTTCTGTACATTGGCCCACATGCTCTGGCAATGCGCTGCGTTACGTACCGCACCGTTAAACAAAGAAATGGACTGCGAGAATGCCCTTAAAAGCAGCGTACTCTCAGTACAACTCCAGGCTGTCCAGAGGGCCTGCGAAAGGGCGGAGTAGCACGGTCTTCCTGCTCCTACGTGGACGCGGCCAGCGACTACTACGGACTTTCCACAGGGGTCCCCACGTAGTTCCTCAGGACCAAATAAAGTTCACGTCTGTCTCTCTGTCTGTCACGTAGCTGGACAGATCTATAGTGATGTTGTTGCCGTCCCTTGGAGATACTCAGATTATTTTTTTACATTCCGCCTAATTACATAAGTAGTCTTAATCAATTATTTAACTTCTCAAATATTATAATTAGATTAAAAGTGTCAATGTGAAAATTGTAGAGCAACATGAAAGACTCCCAATACAGCTTTCTATTGCTCAATACGCGCTACGTAGAAGTGTTTTTTTTTTTCGAGCGTGAAAGAAGCCCACGGATACACGCAAAGTGGCTCGAGCGGCCAGTCGCGCGGCAATTTTGCGTGTATTCGCGGGTTTCTTTCACGCTCGGAAAACACTTTTATGTATCAGGTATTGAGCAACCGAAAGCTGTATAGGGAGTTTTCCATGTTGCTGTACAATTCTCTCGTCCACACTTTTTATCCAGTTATAGCATTAGAAAAGTTGTTTAATCAATTATGAAAATATCTATGTAATTAGGCGGAATGCAAAAAAAATAATCTGAGTATCTCCATGCGACGGCAGACATTACCTTGGTTCTGTCCAGCTACGTGAAATTTGCATATTTTTAAATCTTGGTGCATGATAATTAAACCACCCAGTCTATATCTTGTACATGCAGCAAAATTTGCACGAACTGCTGTGGCACACAGGCGGTTCTCTCTTCCGCAGCGGCTTTCGAGGTTTATTTGACCGTGTGAGGTTCTTTGGACAGTTCGGAAATAAGGTGGGAACCCTCTCATCGAGCTCCGCGTAATATGCCATCGATATCGTATCCTCTGAAAAATGGTTGGAGGAGACACATGGTGGTTAGGCATTAGAGTTCGGTCTGCCCTCAGATTTGCACGACGCCACTGCTCTAGATGCCCGCTGTCAGACGGCGCTTTGAATAAAGGCACACACTCCGCACAAGTCCGGTATCCAGAATTACAGTTCGGAACGAAGCACTTACGAGCCATTTCAAATGCCCCTCAGAAGGCCGCTGCCACCTTTGTCGAGTGCCCGTGGCGACAATACCCAAGCACAAGCTCATGAAACGCACGCGAACAAAAAGCGTGCCTTCAAAACAGCGCGGCCGCACATGCAAGCAGAAAAACGAAGCAGCGGCAGCACGCACCTTGACGCCGAGGCTGGGACCGCATTCCGCAGCGCCCTCTACGACGGCGCCGACCGAGCTGTCACCGAGCAAACATAATCTGGACGCGAGCGGGCGGCGCTTTCGCGCGTGTTGTAGGGAGAGTGTCAGCACCTCTCTTGCTTAATCTTACAGCGTGTTCCCGACGCGCGCTCCGACGCGTGTTCCCGACAGAGAGCGGGAAAGGGCCAAGAAGGTCAAGACCAAACCTAAAGAATGGCTCCGGTGGTACGTCAAGGGGTCGACGGCGGCCAGCTGGGAGTACTGCTGGTTTCTTGTGGCGCTGGCATTTTTCACAGGAACCAACGTAACGTTACGGCAGACGGAATGGTAAATGCCGGGCCAAAAGAAGCGATGTCGAACGCGGTAATATAGGCTCCGTACAGTGAAGTTTGCTGCGATTGCTGCTCCATCTGTCGCAGCGCCGCCAACAATAATGAGACGGCCAAAGGGCGCGGGGGTATTCGTAGGCGCGGCGTCTCTGGTGCTGTTCGGTCGTTTCTGGCGTTGAGACAATGTCATCCTTCAGCTCGACTAATTCTGATACATCGACTGAAAGCGTACGGAAAAGGAAGAGGAACAAGTGGCGGTACTGCTGCGTAAAAAACTGCCACAGCCACGAAGGCCAGCCTGGCGTGAAATTGTACCGATTTCCTGGCCACCCGTGGGAGCAAGAACGACGAAAAAGATGCATTGTTACTATTCGAAGAGTTAAGTAATTGTGAAAACAGCATTTTCCTAGTGTCAATGTAACTATATGCTGTAAGGTCTAGTCAGGTCTAGCTGCTTGAGTTTCTGCAACTGTATTTGTGTGTTAAGCGCGGTTGGAAGTGTATGGAGCACGTTTTGCACAGCAAGCTTGCGTAGCGCGAAATTTTACGGCGCGAATTTGCGCCTCAAATGCTCTTGTAGGCTGCATGCGAATCTTTGTTGATTTGCTTGCATGCTAGTAAACTGCTCAATTGCGTTTTTCTGTGATACTTTCAGCGAAGTAAGTAAACTCGGTTTGCGTTGATTTTGGGGGTAGTGATGGTGCGTGTAACATCTAAACTTCAAATGCCTTCACCAAGTGGCACCCGCCGTTAGACTGCTCTCTCTCGTCAGCGCTTTGTGGCGTGTTTGCCTCTTTTACCGTCTCGTGAAGAAGTCATTCGGTTACTGCATGTGCGCTCTTGCTTCCGGCCGCATGCATAGGACACTGTGTCGTCAGTATGAACTGCGTAGTACTCGCAATCATGCTCCTCTTGTTTTCTTCGGCGAATATGACGGCTCGCCGTGGATGCCGAAGCAGACGAGCAGGATCTGCTCCAAACACTTCGTGAACGGCGGAGTAGCCAATAAAGTAAAAATCAACACCTAGAAACGCTTCATTTATAGATTTGCAAAAATGCGTTTCTGCGCACGTCAGGCCACGAAATGAACGAAATACTGTAAATAGCAGAGTTGCAGTTGCACATTTCTGTGACCACGCACCGGAATACCTGGCAACGTAGCAAAAACGACGTGTAATCACCGAATGTCGATTTGGGACTGTTCTCATTCAAAAAACGTCGCGGTAGCATAATCTTGGTTTGAGCTAGTTGCAATGCGCCGCAAGCTCCCGTCTGTTTGTGTGTTCGTCTTCGTTTAACTTGCACCGAAGATTTTCCTCCAATCAGTGGTGGTAGCGTGTGCGCTTCCGCTTATGCGTCAAAACCACTCGCTGATGTAAAAATGCCGGCATGTTCTCCGTACCTGCAAGGAAACGTCGTACACTTGTTTCCCTTGGTGAGAGTGATCGACGGCGCCCTCAAGTCGGCGCCGTAGGTCTCCTTCACGTCGTAAACGTGGCCCGCAACATACAGCTTGTCTCCTTTGTCGAGTATAGGCACACGAAAGTAATTTTCAATACAGCTTATCGGCTTAAAGCCGCAAAACAACACACGCGACATTTTGAACGTCACGCGCGCGTTGAAACCCGTTCAGTCGCTGCCGCGGGGCTCGGAGCGGCCGTCTCAGTGTTTCCCATTCCTACCACCATTGCACGGCGTTTTGCCGTGCAAAACTTAACTTTTGCCGTATTCGATTGTAGCGCCCTCTGTTCACTGTACGGAGCCTATATCCTAGAGACTCCAAGGTGACTAGTTTGACGCATGTGTGTAGGAATAACCAAGAGCAGTTCAGGACCGTCAGGGTGTATGTTGTAATGGTACAAGACGCCATCCTGCAGCTAAAACATACGCAGAGAAGGGGAAGGTGTCTCAGGAGTCAGCCGGAGAATGACGTCTCGCAAGTAGGGGTCACGGCGTTGATCATCTCCGATGTTCTGAAACGCAGTAAGCGACAGCACGCAGGTATACTCTGAACTGTCGGGAAGCTCCGGTGGGTCTACTGGATGGCGCGACAAGCAATCAGCATGTTCATGCAGTCGGCCTCTCTTATGCACAACTGTGCATGAGTTCTCTTGGAGTCGTAGAGCCCACCGACGGAGACGGCCAGTAGAATCCTTTAGGAATGAAAGCGAGCATAAGGCATGATTGTCTGTGATAAATGTGAACGGCCGGCCGTACAAGTAGGGGCGAAATTTACCCACTGCCCAAACGAGGGCAAGGTACTCGCGGTCAGTAATGGAATAATTACGCTCCGCTTGGGACAGAAGACGGCTAGCGTACGAAATAACACGATCGCAACCTTGCTGGCACTGAGCCAAAACAGCGCCGATTACATGACCGCTGGCATTGGTTCGAACTTCCGTCGGAGCGGGCACGTCAAAATAGGCTAGAACTGGTGGTGAAGTGAGCTGCACATTTGCCTCAGTGAACGCAGTAGCTTGTTCCGGGCCCAGACAAGAACAGCGTCTTTCTTGAGAAGTTCTGTGAGAGGGCGCGCATCGTTAGCGAAATCGCATACGAACCGGCGGAAGTATTAGCAGAGGCCCACAAAGCTTCGAACGTCGTTGGCACAGGTCGGCACGGGGAAATTCTTGACGGCGCGAACTTTCTCTGTAGCGGGGCGGACGCTGGAAGAATCGACGCGGTGTCCGAGCACAGTAAGTTTCCGGTGGCCGAAGTGGCATTTTGATGAATTAAGCTGAAGCCAAGCCTTGCGGAAAACAGAAAGAATTGTCGAAAGACGCTCGAGGTGCGTGGCAAAAGTTGGCGATAAGACAATAGCGTCATCGAGGTAGCACAGGCAGATTGACCACTTAAAGACGCGAAAGAGAGCGTCCATCATACGTACAAATGTAGCCGGGACATTACATAACCCGAACGACATCACGTTAAACTGATAGAGGCCAACAGGCGTAATAAAAGCGGTATTTTCACGGTCCATGTCGTCAACTGCAATCTGCCAGTACCCGGAGCGAAGGTCTATCGAAGGAAAATATTATGCACCATGTAAACAATGAAGGGCGTCATCTATCAGCTATAGGGGATACACGTCTTTTTTTGTTACTTTGTTGAGATGGCGATAATCGACGTAGAAGCGCCAGCTGTCATCCTTCTTTTTCACGAGCACGACCGGAGAATCCCAAGGGCTGCAAGAAGGTTCATTGATATCTCGCGCAAACATCTTGCCGACTTCCTTCTGTATGACTTGGCGCTCAGTAGGGGAGACGCGGTAGGGCCGTCGGTAAATCGTGCTAGCGTCGCCGGTGTGTATCCGATGCTTCACAACGGACGTTTGACCTAGTTGCCCGGTCATCGAGATCGAAAATATCCTGGTACAAGGTCGAGAAGACATCGAAGTGCGTCCGCATGGTGGGCCAGAAGTTCAGGAGCGATCATTGTCGCGAAAGGTTCTAATACTCGGGTTGTAGGGCCCGAACCAGCAGAGGTAGACGATGCAGTATCACCAGATAAGGCAGAAATATGGTAGTCGGAAGCCGGGGCCAAGGTTGCAAGAGATATGCCCTGAGGTAGCACTTGAGGAGAGAGGCCAAATTCAGTACAGGAAGACAGCCGGCATTGTCTTTTATGCGGACGACCGTGTGGAGGAATGCGACGTTCTGCGACAGGAGGACAGTCGACTTTGGGCGACATGACGTAATCACCGTCGGCGACAGGTGGATCGGGAGAAACGGCAATATAGATCACGGCTCGGTGAGATAGGCGAACGTAATCGGTGGAACAAAGTCGACTCGGCGTAGGATGAGGAGGGTCAACGGCATACGGTAGGGCGAGTTGGACAACACCCGCAGAGCAGTCAATAATGGCTGAATGTGCCGACAGAAAATCAAGGCCTATAGGTGATTTCGTGTGTGCACTGCTCCAAGACGTAAAGCAAAACAGAAGTACGGTGTCCGGCTACAGTGACACGGGCGGCACACATCCCAGTGACAGCTGGGATGTGTGCTAAGCTAAACATGACTGGCTAAGGCAAACGTGACTCAATTTCTAGGAACCAATAAGGCAGTATATTCATTTAATTGAGACAGGTAACAAGAAATTGTACATAAGTTGCCTTTCTTTCTCTTATTTCTTTTAAAGCTTTTGCACCTGTGTTTGAGTATCATACATGTTTCTACTATAACGGTGTCTAGTTTTATCTTTTGACAACACCGATCTTTCAGTCAGTTTGCTTACTCTCGCTTGTGTACTTTCCATATGCAATGCTTTCAGGGCATTAGTTTCGTTAAATAAACTTACTGCAAACCTAGAAACCTTGTGATAACGTCACACCAGTAATATTTTTTTTTATTAAGTGGTTCCAGTGTACCAAGAGTGCGCGACAGGCAAGTAGTAAACGGGGCGGATGGCTGTCTGACGGACTTTCTAATTGGTTGAGGTGTCCCCTGCTCCCTACGTTCACGGCCGCTCTCCGATGCTGGCACGGCTAGTCGGCGCCGTCACCCATCGCGCCACTGTTTCCAAAAATCAGCTGCTGCTCCCCCCTGCTTGCTCACTTTGGTTCCTCGCGTTTACCCACCACTAGCCCGACTAGAGTGCGAGTGGACGCACGGCAACAAGGTGCACACAACTAAGCACAACTAAAAACGGAGATAAAATTACATCTTATTATCTTGCTTTCACTGTGAGTGACAATCACAGAAAATATAGGCGCGCGTAATGTTTTATTAATACCGTACCAACTGAGCTGCCACTTTTTGCAGCCTTGAAAGTGAAGCTTTGGCTATTTCCCACTTTTTTCATGGAATGTAGCAGTGTAATAGAGTAGAATTCCTGGCGAGCCTAACTAAGTGTGAAACAGAGAACCTGAAATAGCAGCGATGATTGCACAGATGGCATACCACTCTAATTTGCTGCATACTAGATATAGTGAACGTTTATTTTGGTTGTAGCTATTCTTTCGAAAAAAAAAGCTATTCTAGCTTTTTTTTTCGTGGTGCCACATTCTAATTTTTTTTCTTTTTCGTTATTCTACTTTTACGTTCCCTTGCACGGTGCCAATTACGGCGCAGCTTGTTTTCGTACGCAATCATCCTTTCATGCAGGCTCAGCGAATGTGAACGCATATCCGAAGAAATCCTCTGCAATTTATTTCCCTGTATTAGTCGGCTGCACAATGCGCTCGAGAACAGGACGCTTTATTTTTCATGCGATATGCCGAACCGAAGAGAGCAATAATTCTGTGAGTTCTTTTTTTTTTCGTGTTTTTAGGCTGCGGCGTATGCTGAGAACAATGACGATAGTACAAATTCTGCTTATTATCCCCTATTCATTTTATTTTCTTCCTTCCGCCTGCATTGGTGGAACATTTCTACGCTGGAAGAACACCGACGTGTTTAAACCTTCTTCGCCTTCTTTTTTTCGCCGATACATGCCTCGAAGGTTCCAACTTCTTAGACAAAGTCTACCGACTCATTTTGCATTTCCGGAACAGCAACGCTTTGATCCAAGAAAGAAAGGAGGAACTGGAAAATTCATGCTACATTTGACGTGGTCGTATTATTCTCGCACATGTTAGCAGTCGCTACACGCAACCACCCTCCTACGCTGTCAACCGAAAATTCTTGAAGGCCATTTGCGAGCTGTCACGCAATGCAGCCGATGTTTCTAATACCAGATAAAAAAAACGTGAGCTCACCGGTAAGTTCGCTCGGCGGAGGTGGTTGCGCTTCCGCGTACTTATCGGCCGGCTCTTCGAGCGAGGTAAGGCTGTCGGCGACGCATTTCGAAAGCGAACAACTCCGCCCGGAGGAGAAATTCGACGTCGTCGGTGTTGCGGCAAAAGGCACTCGTGTTTTCTTTCTTTCTTTTGTTTTTCTTTCGGGATGGCGCTAGCTTCTATCGTCAGCAGGCGAACTGCTCCTGCCAGCTTTTAAGGTTTTACTCACGAAGCTGCGCGCACCGTCATGCAAGCCCGAAACACCATCGCCGACACATTTCCGGCTGCTTTCTCCTCCCCAAGGTTGGCTTCCTGGCGCTGTCTATATGAACGTGGCAGCGCGTTTATTTTTGCCTTTGGGTGGTACTTACACAGTCGTCTCTGCCACCGCAGAATGCGTGCGTGTCACTCAGTTGCGTTTATTGATGTTATCTGTTCGCATACCACCATGGTTTCCATATAAATTGAATGGTTTACGAATGAGTCGTCTCCATGCTTTTTCTTTTTAATGTTACTTCATTTCTTTTATCGGCTCCTTTTTTATTGGCTTTCGAACGGGTAAACATCTCGCCACCGCTCTTAAAATTCTATAAGAAATCGGCTTATTAAAGCAAGGTATTTAGCTTTTGATAAGCGGTTATGGGTGCTTTCGGCCTTTAATTTATTTAAAATGATTTAATGCTCAAATCTCTGAGAACGCTGTGCCATATAACGGGCCAAAGTGAGCATAGAAACAAGCAGATACATGACCCTCCGCATCCATCATCATTCGCATCCGCCAATGAGGCGGACTTCACAACAACAGTACCCACACGATGACACTTATAGTAGGAGTGAAAGTCAAATAAACAACATACGCGGAGGCATTGATTTCAGCTGTGGTAAAATTTGCAGTGCGAAGAACAGCGAAAATCGTATGAAGCGGGAAGTGGAAGAATAGTTGAACAGATCTAATGAGTGCCTTGATAGAGAAAGGGCTTTGGGAGAAGTGAGGAAATGTACAGATGCTAAGCTGAAACGTTTGCAGCGTAACAGCCATATTGAAAAGATAATTCAATCGGTATAGTGATTCCACTTACTCATTCAGCAGCAGCTCCTCCGGGAAAGGCGTGTGTTGGTAGACGACCGACTGCCTGCACAGTAGTTTGGATGACCTTCGTCAGCGGGCGAACGTAAATTGTGTGAGACATGAATAACGAAAATGAGCAAACTACTCGTCCGTGCCTTCCATTCTCCGATGCTTAGCTTTTACGTCACACCCCCCCCCCCCTTTTTTTTTAGGGGCGAAGCACCTTAGGGCCGAGCCTTGTCACTCGTCGTCGTCCGTAGCTCTGGTTTGCATGGAGACCACTAGGGGCGCTGCGGTGCACAAGGGCTATATAAGCGCTGTATATACTGTACACATGTTCAGTATATATATATATATATATATATATATACAGGGTATTCACGGTTACCCGAATGATCCCCCGGTGCTTCGCCTACTCATCATCATTCACTTCGTGGATATACGCGTTTTTTTTCTTTTTTTTTCTCTTTTTGTATGTGTGTGTGGAGGATCTTAGGAATCTCTTATAGTCTTCTTTGTACAATTGCTTCGTTTTCCTGGCTGTATCTTCGGCTCCAAGGCTAACGAGACATGAAGAACATTTGGCAAAGCCTGTAATGAAGAACGATAACATAGAAGCAATAAATTAAGAAAAAATGGATCTTTGTCAACGCCTGCCATTAAGATACGACTGCGTAGAAGTAATAAATTTTAAAGATGAACGGATCTGAATCCTATCAAACGTCGACAATTTGTCGCTGGCTTTGCCCTCACACAAGTTATGATTGATATTCAATAGACTTTCCAAAGACAGTTTTTTGAAAGGTGGTTCAGCCTCGGGAGAGGAAGAGAAAGAAGTGCTCAGGGCTCACCGGTGCTCTGGGCCTCTCGCTATTATGCAGTCTTTTACGGTTCTGCCAGTTTCGTCAACGTATTCTTATCAAGAATGAGCAGGAAGACGCTCGCACGACCACCTGAACAAGGTCAGCCGTCTACTTCATCGCTCATGTTTAGGCAACGTGACTTTGGCAGCTCGGACCAGCTCCATTCCCGGGAGAGCTCAACGCCCGAAGCCATGGACTCCGACAACGAATACACCGTAGTCATGGGCCGTCGTTTGAAGAAGAGGATGCGCCAGATGTCAAGTGAGCAGACTTCATCTAACGAGAGGGAGCAGCAGTCTTTCATGGTCTCTTACGTGCCGCTTACGGCGTCACACAACCTGAACTCCTTAAGTAGGCAGTTTTTATATGAATATTTTGAAAGTGTGGCCCCTGGTCAAATCAACGAAATCCGGATCAACTCTCGAAAAAACATCCTGACGGTAGATGCCAAGAGTTCAACTATAATAGAGAAGTTAAAGACTATTCCAACATTAAGCGGAATTCCCGTCCGTTCCTTTTTTACTTACGGGAAGGAGTCAACGACTGGTGTAATTTCTGATGTCGACCTTGACATGAAAAATGTTGACCTCAGGAATTTACTGAGTTCATCGGTGCAGATTCTTGAGATTCACCGCTTGGGGAACTCCCGCTGCATCAAACTAGTATTTGCTTCGTCAACTTTGCCAATGACTGTCAAAGTGGGGTACGTGATACACCACGTCCGACCATTCGTCCCGAGGCCTCTGCAGTGTCGGAAATGTCTCAAGATTGGCCACGTAAGCGCTGTGTGCAGAAATCAAGTGACCTGCCAGCGTTGCGGTAGGCAACATAATACCACCGACTGTGATGCACCTTCATTGAAATGTCCCAACTGTCCTGGCTCTCACGAAGCAACGTCGAAGTATTGCCCGAAGATGCAGCAGGAAGTTCGTATTCTCCGAAAAATGGCAAAAAAACAAGTCTTCCCATAGACAGGCTGCTCAATCTGTTCGCCGAGACAGACAACGCTCGCATAAGAAGCGCCATCCAATGACTTCAGGAGAACTGGATTGTGGGCCGCAGGGGCCTCGACAACCTCTGCCTTTGCCGGCATCGAGGACGGTAACCGCGCCTACAGCAAATTCAGGATCTCCGAGACCACAGGGCGCACATTCGTCGCCCCTGGGTGGCACAGACACGGAGTGGCCTTCGCTACCCAGTAGATCCACGCCCACGATACCATGCCGTAGTGTTCCTCTACGTCAAGAAGTGGATTATAGGGCTAGTAAAGCCGATAACCCTATAAGCAAGCAAGGAGCTGAAAAGAATGACCAAGAAAGCGTTGAAAAAATGCTGAAACGCCTGCTAGAATCAATGCGCGTGATTCTCTGTGGTCTCCAGACTCCGGCCGCTAAAAGCGCCGTGCATGTCCTCGCCGTACTGGAGCAGCTGATCGCTGCTCTTTACATAATTTAATTACCTTGCTTGGCACCTGTGGTGCTCACGCAGGAGAAGCCCATACACAAGCTTCTTCGCGGCGCGTTTTTGTGAACTTTCAATTGTACTTGTGACTCCGTCCATGCACTATAGAAGGTAGATGACACGTTTGAAGGACCTTTTTGGACTTTGTTGATAGCCATGAGGATGCTGAACTTGCCTTTACCGTTGTACATCCTTCTTCTATGTCATCATCACCCCTCATCCAGCCTTTATGTCCCCGTTCCCCCCTCCCCCTGTGCAGAGTAGCAGGCTAGAGCATGCTAGCTCAGGCCGACCTCTCTGCCTTCCTTCAAATAAATTATCTCTCTCTCTATTTTTGAAAGGTATAGATACTAAGCAATGATTTTTTTACAATATCAACAAGAATCCTTGTAAGGCCGCCTTCGTTCATTAGAGTCACAAATATATGCAATATATTACAGCCTTTATTGACCACACTTCTGAGTGTGAGTATGCATCTGCTATAAAGCTGGTGTTTTATACCTACCTTTCCTATGGTTGATGCATGGTGTATAATCGAACGCGATATCCGATGCTTGTAGAGGTGAGATGGTGAAGACAGGTGTATGTAATGAGTAGCACGACACGTATCTAGCTAAATAGAAGCATTATGTACCTCTTGTGTTACAGTGTTATATAGCAATTCTGTATGAGACAGACCGAAAAAAATTTAATTTTGCCATAAGGGCGAAGCAACGAATGCGATAGCAACCTGTTACATTAGGCCCTCTTCTATTTAACATTTACGGTAACGATCTGCAATATGCAGTCGCCATTAAAATATTTCGGTATGCAGACGGTACAGTCTTAGTTTTTCATGCAGCTTCTTATTTATAAGAAGCAGCAACTAAGGCAATGGACTAGTTTGCAACAAATTTAATTGACATTATCGCACTAAAAATTGAGACGAAGTGTAAGAATCGTAGCTGAAGCGGCAGTATGAATTGCAGTGAACATTAGCTGACTAAGTAGACACGCGTGGTGTGGCATGTGTAGACAGATGAGAAAACTGCATAACCGTGTGCAGCATCGGTAAGAACTACATGGTCTTGTCGTCGTTGTCATCTTTTGTCGACCTCACGTTCCCGTACTAGGGCATGCTCACGGCGGGCACGATGTGTGCGTCAGCATCGCGCTTAGCCTCGGCCTCCTATTCCCACAGCGCCAAGTCTAGCGCTCTAGCGCCTCCGGCGTTGAGCTGCCGCGTGCGCCTCACACGCTGCAGCACACTGTTTCTGCATCTCAAGTAATGGAGTGGAATAGAGCACACTGTTCTATTCCGCATACTGAGGCATGCGCCGGACGCCTAATGGTTAGAGGATCGAGCTATTGGGCTAGGGGTCCTCTGTTCGAACCCTGCCGTCGGGCAATTTCATTGATACTTACTTATTAAAGACAAGGTCCTACTTAGCGACTTACCACAACTTTAGGCGGTGCTTTCAGTAGGCTACTCATACTAAGAATAGGGAATTATTAGAATTTTAATTAAGGTTTATTGAGGTGCTTCATTGAAGTTTTACAAAAATTCTCAAAAGCTATCTGACCATTTATTTACAGCAGCAGCGAAGTGCTACGTTAATACGTTCCAGAATATTCTGCGTCGTCCACGATGTAAAAATGTGTTAGAAAAGTTGCACAAAGAAAGTTCTTAACACAACATCGCAGATCAGATATTCACTCCAAGCTAGTGTTTTCATGTACCTGAAAAAGGTACATGATGAGGTACATGGATAAAGTTCCATTCAAAATCTGAAACAATATGATAAATAACATAGTGAGCTTGTTAAATATCAACAGCCAAAAAAAATTGAATATAGTGCCACTAAAAAGTTTGCTTTCCGCTAAACCTACGTTGCAGATGCCAAAAATGTCAGAAATTTGCCAAATCTAACAAAAAAGTCAAAGAGCATGAAAACTTACTCAACCAACACAACACCAAATATAGGCGATCGTTTCTTTCATTGGGCTGGACACTTTGTCCTCCCTCGATTAGCCCTAATTACATCTTGCCCTTCAAACGGCGATCACAAAATTTCCATTCGCGCTGCTTTGAAGCAATTAGACGACAGCCTTTTGTAGACGAAACTACTCTAGAGCCATGGGCTTCGTTAGATGCGAAAGCGCAATGTCAGTTAAGCGCTGCTGCGTGTTTTTTTAAAGAGATTTACCAGCCTTTATGAACGCTTGTGATAGAGCGGACGATGAACGCTTGAGCTTATGCGTACTTGTTGTGAAATATTTATTCTCGCCTTGTCCTAATTCCGCTCTTTCGTAATTGCTCAACCATGTTGAACCTAGTAAGGTATAGCCAGCTAGGCTAAACACGATAGACTTCTCTGCCTTTTTCTTATTACTCCTCTTTCCCTCGTTACTTCTTGCACACCATTTACATTTTACGTTGTTCATTTCGGACGAAATATTTCTGCCAGGAAGCTGCCAAAGAGCATTATTTTCTGCTAATGCTTCGAACTTGGCACACAGCTATCGGGACGCAAAGTGTGTTTGTTGCCGGAAACAGAAAGGAAGTCCATTAGGCCTTCCAATGTGCCGCCGATCGTTTACTTTTATGCTGCTTCCATAGAGCGGCCTCTTTGCATTAAAAACGACCAAACGCACGACTGAAGAGCCAAAATGGCACCGAAGTGATGGTATCAAGCAGCCGAAGCGAGTGAATGAGTAGCAAGGGGAAAGAACCAGCCGCCAGACCCCACACAACTTGGGAGCTTAATCAGCAGTCTGCTTGCTTATCCAAACGTTCATGGGTGAGCTTCGATGACGTCCCGCTGATTTCAGTGAAAGCGACGGGGCCTTCGCCAAGCAAGGCGGGCTGGCGTCTGCTTACAATGTTTCTCATTAAGTTCGACCAATTGATGAAGAAATAACGGCAGCTAATGTATAGAGCACAAAATCACGCTCTCTGTCTTTTCGAAAGGCAGTTTCGTCGAGGGAGCATTTATGAAGAGGAGATGATAAAGATGAAGAGGAGGAGTGCACCATATTGCAGGAGGAGGACGAGGAGGAGGAAAAACTTTTATTGGTCTAGGGTTACTCGCGGTGGCCTCGCCGCTGGGTGGCCATCAGCCCTTGGGCTACGACGACCTCCTCGGCTGATGCGACGGCGGAGATCTGGATCTTTGGGTCGGAACTGAGGAGCATGGTCTCCGACTTCTCGGTACTCATGGGGTTTGAGGGTGGTTTAGGGTGATCGTGACACGTGCACATGATGTGGGAGATATCGCCAAACGGGAAAGCACAACACTTGCATTTACTTGAGAACTGAGCTGGTTAGTAGAAGTAATACAGGACGGGACATGAGAACGCGTCTTTTTAGAGTCATCGCCAGGCTACCTTCTTCCTTTATCTAGTGTTGCACCTCTCTGAGGGAAGGTTCCGCGATTTAGCTTAGCGTGCTGTGTAATTTCCTGGTAGGACTGTAGCTTGTCTCGGCTTCCCCCGTACTACAACTGGCCTTCCGCAACCTGGTCGATAAACCCTCGGGCCACGCAGCGCGCTGCGTCGTTTCCGGGGAGGGCTGAGTGTGCTTGCGTCCATACCAGTTGTAGGATTTAGAATAGTTTGAGCAATCGGACCGATCCGCCCTCGGGCGAGGTTTCGGACCGCGGCTTTAGAATAACTTATAATTTCTTCTATATCTAGGGCTAAGGTTGCCTCCTCCGCCTCCTCGCACGGAGCATGCAGTGAGCACGCATTAGGAGGAATCTACTACGGCCAGGACCATTTTATCTGGGTCTCGGTGTTCAGCGGCGGCGACATATGCTATGTTATTCTTTCCCTTGTATTTTTTATGTAGGTTTTGAGTTCGACTTATGACTTTTTCGTATGGCTTTGCAATGAACGGGATGCATGCTTTTGGTATGGGGGCATAAATAGGCACTCTCTTACATTTGTGGCAATACCGATCTTGGGGGAGCATTCCGTTGCCCTTCTTATACCCGGGCTTTTCAAAAAGCATGTGCCTGCCTGTGGCGCTCTTTGTAAGCCTTTCGTATTGCGCAGTTAATTGGGCTTCGCATATCTGATTTGCTGTGTTGTGTACTCCGAGCTATAGGAGCTTCTTGGTTGATGTGGTTTGAGGTAGCGTGAGTGCCTGTTAGTATGTCTTGCGTATTAAAGCATCCAAGTGCTGTTTGTCTGTCTTATCAAGGTTAACGTACGGGCTAAGAAGCCATTCTGCTCATTTAGAAGGCTTGCACCAATTTCCTGATGTCTGCCTCCTTCAGGATTGTGGGTTTGTTGAATATGCGTGAGATAAGTCCTAGTGTTTGCTAGACGCAAACGTACAACTTTTGCAGGGTGGTCATGTTTTTCTTGTTGGATTGGATGATCATATGGAGAACTCGTATAGTGTTGACCTCAGCTATATCAGTCTCATGGATTTGGAGAGAGATTTTCGGTGGACTGTCGGGCTTGCACCCACGCGTGGAGGGGCGTATAAGTAGAAATTCGTATTTCGTGGGTGAGCAGGCAAGACTTGTGTACACAAGATAGTCACAGACAGCATTTATTGCAGTCTGTAGTGTGTGTTCGATGCGCCCATCGTTACCATTTGTGACCCACATAGTGATGTCATCTGCATAAAGACTGTGATGTAGATGTGGGATTTGGTTTAGTTTCTCGGGGAGTCCTATTATTGCTATAGTGAAGAATAGGAGTGAAAGTACGGAACCTATTGGGGTGCCTCTGTACCCTAGTTTGCAGGTTGAGTAGGGAATGTCTCCGAGAATAAATTCTGTTCTGTCAGCGAGAAAGTCTCATACGTACGTAGCTATGCACGCGTTCCCCTACGTGGAGAGTTTGCAAATTATTAAGAATGGCCTTTTGGGCTACCCTGTCAAAAGCGTTGGTTTAGTCTAGGCCAAGGATTGTTCTTGTGTCGCTGCGACATGGATTGTTAAGTACTTGGTGATATACCTGAAGCATTATGACCTGTGTGGACAAGTGGGCGCGGAAGATTTAATAATTAAACTTATTGACTAAGTAGTTGTGGAAGGAATGGTTCAGCAGAACACGCTTTAATAGAACAGCCAGATGAGAAAATGTGGTTGCCCTTTTGCATATTTGATGCAAGGTTTGTGCACCGCGACACCCTTCCCGCAGTGCCCTCGCTTGCTGGTCCACTTGGTCAGACATTGTATCTGTGCGACCAACAGTCATACCTCGCCAGGGTCTACAAGGTGCACTGAGGCCCTTAACCTGGTTGACTCCCAGGACGTAATCAACGATGTACGCGCAACGGCTTCATGACTAAAGGCCCATGCAAGGTGCCACCGAAACAATCCAGCAGTCGCAGTCTTCCATCCTGAGTGGCACCGACGCCACCTTTACCGGAAGGCGTGCAGCTTAACCAAGAAATCCGCCTTCGCGATTCGTCGTCTTATGTGCAGCAACTCTTGGCAAGGAACCCCCGAAAGGGGAAGAGATAGAATTAATCTGGGTTCCGGCCCACTCCGCAGTGGAGGGCAATGAGTTTGCCCACCAGCAGGCCCGAGCGCTGTCACACCGGGCCACAGCCGTGGATAGGGAAGAGGAGAACGGAAAGAGCCAACCACTAGTCACGTACAAAGACATAGTAGAATATTACAGAAACGGGAGACAGAGCTTCCCCGAGCCACACCTCAAGTTAACCAGGGCGCAGCAGACAACATATAGGCAGATTCAGACAGAGTTGTTTCCCCACCCCCGATTACTAAACCGCATGTACCCGAGCCAGTACGGGCAAGAATGCTCCGTGTGTCACGAGCCAGGTACACTCCAACACATGATAGCAGAATGCAAATTTAGCCAACAACACTCACCATTCCTCACCAATCCTAACCCCAACATGATCACCCTACCCATCCAACCCCTTAGAGAGCGATGGAAGATCTTTCTGTCCAGCCCCGCCCTGGAAGACCAGCTTTGGCTCGTAAACGAGGGCCAGGCAGCGAGAGCAGCATATGGATTCTCGTGAAGTGGGAACCACTTCCATCCGGCGCATGCGCTGAAAAGCTCAGGAAATAAAGTTTCTATTCATTCATTGGTCTCGACGCTGACCTGATGTGGCATTGCCACTATGAAAGTGCCAATGCTGTTGCGGACTGTTATGCCAGAGCCGACGTACTGATCCATGGTGTCTGTAGCAGCGACTTCGAACCGTCGTTCGGCGCTCCTCCAAAGTGCCTTGGTGCCTTGAAATCGACCGCCGTAGCTGTTGGGGGTTTACTTGCAATCCATGATGCTCTGGTGTCCGTCACCATGACCCCTGCGGATGTTCGACGGCTTGACCCTAGGGTATGTGAGGATCCGCCATAGAACGCTAGCCGGGGACCCATACTGGTCTACATTGCGTATACGTCCAGGGCCCGAGCCCCACCTAGCCGGCTTGCGGGTACTATAGAGTCGATCTTCAGCCTCAGCAGCTTCCGTTTCCCGTCGTCATGTCGCTGCTCCTGGACAGCGCGCCCAGAGAATAAGCTCTAGTTAAGCGCAGGGAAATATCGGCAAAACTGTATATCCACACAATGATAGATCGTAGGTAGGTATTGAAATAGCTATAAGGAGACAGAGACATTGGTGTGTGCGTGCTGTCTTTTCTTTCTTTCCGTATCTGTCCCGTTCATGCTTTCTTCTGCGACCCTTACTGCCTTGCCCAGACGACCATGCTTTTTTCTGTTTGTAGGTACTTAGGTGGTGACCTAAACGTGAGGTGAAAGAGCAAACGATACCTGAATGCTCGAAGAATCTACAAGCCGAAACAAATCAATACAGCGTAATCACCTTTAGGGAGGTTTGACAATTTTCGTTCCCGTTGTGACGTCGCCGTGCTGTGAAAAGCGTGGAAGTGGTCTCCTATGCAAGCATGCACGTTCTTTGCACACAACTTAGCTCAGCCATGGCTGCCTTCAGGCCCTAGCCACAAGCTGCCACCTGATCTCGATGGAGCAATCAATCAAACGTCTCAGAGTATACGACGTAGTTTATGCGGGAACACGGTGCCGATATCTCGAACAAGCACGTCAGCCACCATATTCTTTTACAGTAACGCGCCCCTCTTTCCTCTCATTTGCCTCCGTTCTGCCTACACTTAGAACAGCTACAAGTGTCGAGCTGTGTTACTCACTCGCTATGTGTATTTCCTTTTCCTGAAGTGTTGTTGTTGCTGGAGGCTGTACATCCTGAAAGTGCTGAAGCAGTTTCCATGCGCGACATTGAAGATTACGCCCAGTAATCTTTTCTGGTCCTGCACGTTCACAAAGTCGCTGCCCAAGTTTCGCTTTCAACATAAACGAATGGAATTTATGATCGGAAAACTAAATTCGCGTATGTTACGATTCGGATGGTAGGTTTACTATTTTTATGCTGTGCGTGCGTCAGCGTTGGTACTTGCTTCATTTGGGTACATGGCAGAGACTATTGTGTAAATAACTTGAGGAGTACCAACATTTTTTAGACGCTCCTATGTTCACCAGGACACACATTAAGGCGTACCCTTCTTTTCTCTCTCTCTCTTTCTCTCTTGTTTTTTGTAGTTGTATCACTTTTTTCGCACTAACCGCTAGCCGTCCACATAGATTTAGGCTATGAAGTTAGATCATCGTAAAGATAAAGGTCTGATAATGTGGTAAATGTCTAAAATAAATCACGAAGAATCTCGGAGGTCTTGCTTGATACTCCTTTTCTGCATTTTTTTTTTGCAGAGGAAAAAAGGAAATGATGTCAAAACATTATTACTGATTATGTCGTAGGATTAGTTTGTTCCGCGCGCTCTATAAAAGAACCAAACAAACGGTGTAGCAATATTGTTGAGAGGAGCTCCCCTGTTCTCTCATCGCCTGAACCAATGCTGCGTTGCATCGCATCGATCCCGTTCAGCTTCTTCCTCTTCACACCACAATCTTTCTCTTTCTCGTTCAGCGCGCTATAGTGGTTCTCAGTGCGGGACGTGGTTCCAGAGCTCCGAGTAGTGTGTGCGCAAATAATCAAAACCAACTGCCTTTTTGCGCACGAAAACTGTAGTGAATGACAGACAAGGTTATGGTTCTACTCTGCTGCGTGAGTGCTCGCAGTTGTCTGCCCGTCAAATTCTACCACCAGGCACTAAACGCCTTTCGCGTGTTTTTGACAGGCGATCTTAGTACAGAGGGATCATGCTGGGCGAAGCGCGGAGCTGACAGTGCTGCTGCTGTTCCGTTTGTTGCTCTCTTTTGTTTGTTTGCAGTAGGAGAGCAATGTTCAACGTCATAACACAAGGATTCAATGACAGCTGACGTTGATCCGCGCACCTGTAGACACGTTTACTACGGCACATCTATCTCAGAGGAGTGTTCTACTGGCCGGGACAATATGTCTAGCATAGCAACAGTTTACTGCTGTAGCCTTCCAGAGTATTCAACCATCAAGCCCATCTTACATCATAAGAAAAGAATTATTTCAAAAGGTAATATAATACAATGAGTGTCAACGGAAAATTCTGGCCGTAAGTTTAAGTGACCGCAAGAAGGTGGCATGCGGATTAGTGATCAAACGCGGCTGGATGATTAACATGGCTAAATGCCTAGACGAAGTTAAATGCCATTATTATGGGGTGATCTGAGCTCTACAACCTTTTATATGGAGTGTTTTGAGTTTATTGCGTGATGAGTAGGTGTCATTGCGGGTGCAAGCATAAAAAAAAAACATCCTTTAACACCCATTCAACACCCTTATGCGTGTTAAAATTCTTTAATAGTGGCTGAAATTCATCGGAAGAGGTGGGGTTGGGCTGGTAACGTAATGTCTTCATATAAATAACGTAAGTGGCAATTTGTTCAGTAACACAATGGGTGCTGAAGGAGGGAAGCGTTGTCAGGGGAAGTGGTGAATTCAGTGTGACGAGATTAGAAAACTGCCCCATAGAGGTTATTCGGCCCACTTAGGACAGAGGTAATGGTGTATCACTCGCAGAGGTCTCCGTTCCGCAGTCTACCGGCACAAGGTGATACTGACGACAATGATGACGGTGGCGACGGCGAAGCGATAGTGTGAAAATAGCCTGCGCTAGAATTACGGAGGGTCAATGTGTGAACTCTCTCAGTGCGGCATGGGAGACGTCACCATATATGTCGCACTACTCCTGTGACGACGTCGAGAAACACCGAAGCATGCGCAACCGTGCGGTAATAGCTTGCACTTCACATCCAAGCGCACGTGAAGCAGCAAGAACACTCGTACGAGCATTTTCGAAGCTTTGATCCGGTATCCACTCGGTGGAAATTTCAGCTTTCAGCAACTGATAAGCTTTAGCGTGAGATCGGTACTTGAATACAGAAGAACACTGGTACCGCGGTAACTCTGTTTTTTTTTTTTTAGTTTACATACACTGCCGTCTCATTGCGAGACACTGAATGATTTCCATTAGTGTCGGCGTTAATATTTATATAGGTTGTATCATGCAAAAAAAAAAAGATCTCCTTACTCTCACACTTTCTACAACGACACCTGCTATTCTTCTCTGGTTTCTTCGCATCCCAAAATTACCGTCGTCGGATACTGAGGAGCAAAATCAGAATATTTCCTTAATTTCCTTCTCTTTCAAATACACATAATCTAGCAGGCCTTCTACTAGAAAACAACAAAGAAACGAAACCGTTAAAAAACAAAAAGCAAGAAAAAAAAGGAAACAATATGTCAAAGACCGTTTTATTCTATGGTGTTTCCAAAGTCCAGCCTCCGGTGTCGCAATAATCTGACAACGGCACGTCTCCTCTCCGGTTCTTCCTTGATGAGCATGGTCACCTTGCACCTTCACAAGCAAATAGCCCTAGCGGGTGCTTAAGAAATGAGAACACGCCTGTGTAATTGCTTCCAGGACCCTCGTCTCCTCCCACTGATCATTTATGCATGGCGTCTTGGGCGCTCTTCCTTTCCTCGCCCCCGGAAGCTCGAAACGTGCGCTTGTCAATTAGCATTCAATTTTGATAGCGACGACAAGGAAGCAGACGCCGTCTTAATGACTTTCGTTGAATGACGCTGCTTTAGTGCATGCTTTTCGTTAGTTTTATGTTTGACTAGAACTGCCCATGGTATGCAATTTTTAGATACTACTTTCAGGACATTTCCTTCTTGGCGTTCAGTGATAGATGCGCTAGTCAATGTCAGGGTGAGTTATCCAAGTCAGAGTGAGACAGAATAAGTACTATTCTTTCTGTTGTGTTCTCGGAATATAGAGTTTCAAATCTTTACCAGGTTAAAGTTAATTTGCTGAAGGGCATGCGATCGTTGCATGATATTTTTAGGTGGTCCTACAGGTTGCGATAGAGGGACCATGTTCACAAAGACGCTCCTGGGTGATTCCACGAGAGATCAACACGGGTCCAAAAATTCATATTTTAGATTTCATTCAATATTTTATATTTTGTGGGCATATCACTCGGTAGTACGAAAGTGAACTTGCATTCTTTGAGAAATGAATACTTTAGGAGAAAAAAAATATCGAAATTCTTCAGGTGGCAGGCACCATTTACATGCACCGGGCATTCTCGCAAATTCACAACAATGTCAAATACAAACTATTACGGCTACAAAAATGCATTTTCTTGTGTAAAACGTATACGTAAAGAAGAGTCAGCAAGAGTTGTTTGAGGCTTCTGTGCAAAACGGAAGGGTTTTAGAAAAAATTCTTAATTTGCTACAGTTTTCGAAAGTTGCTATATTTACGAATTTTTATCTACGAAACTAATGAATGTAGTCTTTTAAAATTTGGTGGGCCATGAGACCTTAACCTGTTTAACGATTGTGCTGAATATTGTTGCTGTAGCACAAATTTCCATTTTGACACTTTGCCTCAAATGTGAAGTATTAAAACGGATAGGCGGGCTAGTTGGTTTGGCATCATAATGAAACTGCGCTAGTCCTTGTGTACTTCTTCGTTGTGGTTTCGTGTTGTGTGCGCAAAAGTTTCATTGTGAAGTATTGACAAAAATGAGCACTATTTAAAAATCAAAATAAAAAAAACACCATCGTTAATTTTTCTCAAAATTTCGTAAACAGCTGTCCACAGACACTGGAAAAAGTACATTAAAAACATCTTGCATTATTTTGTTTTTAATGACAATATATGTGGTAGAAATGAGAGCTTCGCCGGGATGCAGCAAGGTGCTAAGAAATAGGGACATCGGGGTAAAAAGAACGTCCATTAGCCCCTGACTTGCCTAAACTTGGCCAGGATTGCGCAACAAGGGTAATTTTACCCTTATGGTCAATACTTATGCATAAAATACCGTTTAGTAGAATACTCATTCTCTTGAATGTGAGTAAAGATACGTCAACAGAGCAACATTTACATGGCTCGTTTTATTTAACACGTGTGCGTAGTTTGCAGCGCAGATAATTTCAGATTTAACGGTGAACTCCCTGTGCATGAACGCAAGTAACAAAATTTACGGCAGGTAAAATTCTCTAAAAATTTCGTACTTGCCATGGCTCCGTCGGAAACGTCATTATACAGTATAACCTAAGATACAGTGATGGGAGGGGGGGGGGGGGGCGATGGTCTTGGTTAGGGCTTATTTAGCTGGCAGATAGTGCCAGCGGTTGCTCTCTTCTACCGCCTCTTTAAAAAGGGGGTTGAACAGGTGGAAAGAGGCGTGACACATCCTCTCTCCGAAACTTATGTGTTTTGGTACATATTACCTGATCCGCACACTCTTAAGGATAATGGTCTACTGTGCGAAGCCTCAAGCAGAGCGTTTCTGTTTTTAACACGAAAGTGTTTTATGCCGGGGTCCACCAAGACTTCACTGACGTATTTCCGTCACGGAAATACGTCACACGAACATACACGAACATAATATAAAGAAAGAAACCAGAAGAAAAAGTTCCACAAACATGCAAAATTTGGAAATCGAACCCACGACCTCTCAGTCCGCGACGATAGATCGCCGAGCGTTTAACCCATTGCGCCACAAACGCATTTGCAGAGAGCTACACAGACGCGCCTTATATATCTAACACTCCTCCGTGTACCCGCGCTCTTGCTCGGGGCGGTGCCGCCGCCTACGAGCAGAAAAGAGAAGTACTGCATTATGACACTAACGCGCACCGACAGTGAACGCTTCGGTGGTCTCAGCACTACGACGCCTCGATGCCAGCATTCGAAGGGACGCTGGCATCAAGAAGCACTACCAACGCCACTTAGGTGGCGTTCACCGTACTCAGCACAGCGGAGCGTGGCCTCCGCAATTAGCTCTGAAAATGTTTCTGAAGTTGATCGCGGAGGCTGCAATTACGACGCGCTGTACGCGCTGATTTGACTCGGTGACGATTCAGTTACGTGCTTTGTCTTGCGCGTTGTATTAGTGTGTCAGTTACGTGCTTCGTCTTTCGCGTTGTGCTAGCGTGTGCAGCGTAGTGCAGCTTCCATATGCACGACGGTTGCTCATGGTCATCGACGTTGGTAGTCGTGATGGAGGAGACGTGCCACCAGGCGTCAGCGTGGGTGCATCAACGCCTAAGGGCGCTTTAGCCACAAAACACCGATAGACATTATATATCAATGTGCAATAAACATTACACTACTTCTGTGCAGACACGTTTCACTTTCGTGTTCTATACCGATTCCTATATAAGAGGGATCAACCACATTTTTTTATTGAAGTATTGGCAGGCACAAATGAACTGTTCCGCGTTAACAGGGGGGGGGGTTCGCGGAACTAGTTCTTATTCTATGAAACAGCGTATAGCTTCTGCGTGACGATTCCTTGAACCACTCCTGAATGGTGAGGTGATATTCAAAGTGCTGAGAAGTCTTTATATAAGGGGTGATTCATTGTCACTCTTAATTTAATCTGCTGCATCATTGCCTGCAAGTCCAACATGTGGCGGTATCCACTGAAACTTGAGAATGAAATGCCTATTGCTGAGCTCCTTAGCTAACATCAATGACTGTCGGCCGAACTTGCTGCCATACAATGCACGGGATAATTGTTGGAGCACCGCTGGCAAATCTGAAAGGATGATAGCGTGCTTAGATTACGAAGCGCTGCAGTAATGGCGGCTCTTTCCACATTTTCAATAAGACCAACTGATCCAGAGGGCCAGATCACGCTAATCTAATGAAGCGAATCAAATAAAGCTTGCACTTAAGAGGAAGCTTTCGCTCGGGCCCAACTCCGATGCCGCCCATTCAAATAGATGTAAAACGCAGAAACGATTTCCTGAGATAACCACTGGGCCGATTTTACTTAAATTTGTTGCACATGAGAGAGAAAGGTAAATTCTAGTTACTGTCAGACTCGAAATGTCGATTTCTGGCCTGCATTGTTTAACTGTAATTTTCAAGAATTGGTAAGTTTGAAAAAAATAGACGCACGAAGTTTACAAATTCGTAGCTCTGCACCTATATAAAAGATATCGCAGACCTGTGAAAGGCATCTATTAGAGCATTCAAAACAGACAAATTTGATATGCCAATTTATTTCTTACGTGAATTTGCTACATAGTTTACAAGGATTTTGCACAAGTTCTACACACATATATATTCTACATGGCTTTAAAATAGACTACTATTTTGTAGTCTATTTTAAAGCCATGTAGAATATAGAAATGTTGGACACTTTAGATTTTCTATTCGGTGCAGTTTACAAGATTGTGATATCATGTCTCATTGCTGAGTTAGAGTTGTAAATTTGATAGTTTCGTTTTGTGAAGCTCTGCTATTTTGTCAATTTTATTAAACAGTTGACGACTTAAATAAAAAAAATCGCAACCAACAGCCACTAGAGTTTCACTTTTTTTTAACTGCAACAAACGTCATCAAATGTGGTGCAGTGGTTGCAGAGAAAAACGAATTCTCGTTTTACATGTATTTAGATAGGAGCACCCAAGCTAAAGCTTCCTCTTAAGGCGGCGGCCACACCGCCAGCAACTTTCAACGTATTTCGCTTTACCACCTGTTTGCCACCGCCTCCCACGGACCCACTCCCTATTCTGCTACACTCTACCAACTCGTTCAAAAGAGACGATTTTCAGAAGAGCATCATCTGAAAGCACTAACAAAATATGGGCGCGAATGATGACCCAGTAGCACAATTTACGTCAGAAAGTTAGGCATTCGAGAAGTGCGTGCTTGCAATCATAATACTAGTTTACCAAAACTGCCCTTGTGTCGCAATCATGGCCAAGTTTAGGCAAGTCAGAGGCTAATGGACGTTCTTTTTACCCCGATGTCCCTATTTCTTAGCACCTTGCTGCATTCCGGCGAAGCTCTCATTTCTACCACATATATTGTCATTAAAAACAAAATAATGCAAGATGTTTTTAATGTTCATTTTCCAATGTCTGTGGACAGCTGTTTACGAAATTTTGAGAAAAATTAACGATGGGGTTTTTTTATTTTGATTTTTAAATAGTGCTCATTTTTGTCAATACCTCACATTTGAAGCAAACTGTAAAAATGGAAATTTGTGCTACAGCAACAATATTCAGCACAATCGTTAAACAGGTTAAGGTCTCATAGCCCACCAAATTTTAAAAGCCTACATTTATTAGTTTAGTAGATAAAAATTCGTAAATATAGCAATTTTCGAAAAGTGTAGCAAATTAAGAATTTTTTCTAAAACACTTCCGTTTTGCACAGAAGCCTCAAACAACTCTTGCTGACTCTTCTTTACGTATACGTTTTACACAAGAAAATGCATTCTTTGTAGCCGTAATATTTTGTATTTGACATTGTTGTGAATTTGCGAGAATGCCCGGTGCATGTAAATGGCGCCTGCCACCTGAAGAATTTTGATATTTTTTTTCTCCTAATGTATCCATTTCTCAAAGAATCCAAGTTCACTTTCGTACTACCGAGTGATATGCCCACAAAATATAAAATATTGAATGAAATCTAAAATATGTATTTTTGGACCCGTGTTGATCTCTCGTGGAATCACCCTCTTACGACAGAATGGTGCTCAAAATCAAGATACAGCCAATCACGATAGTTAACTGGATATTTATGATGCCGAATGGCCAGTGACAAAGAGGTTTCAGGAAGAAAAAGTTGGGTGAAGTTGGTCCCAAGAGCAAATACTTGCAACGAATGCACCTTTTTGTTCCGCGAATACGTTACGGCGATCTATGTTGACTGAGATGCAATTTACATCCGTCGCGAAAGACAAAAGATGACATTAACATGCAGACTAGAGAACCTTGACAGCTCGTGTGCGCGCCCCACGAAGCGTGAATTCTGAATTAATAGCGAGATCATAAGCTTCTGCGTCTGGGGCGAGTATATATGCCTTGAGCCAACCTATTCATTTTGCCTTTGTTTTGGTCCGAAGTTCAGATTTCCTCACTGTCACATATTGTGAAACCGGGAGACACTATTGTTTCTCTAGCCCGACCAAGAGAATTATAATGAACTATGTGTATTTGTCTTCATGTTTTCTTTTTTTTTAGCTGGGCGAATCCAAGGTGGCGCACACTGCAGTGTGGTATTTATAACTCGGAGTTCTTGCTTCGCCATATAATCGCGTCGTCGGAGCGTACGTACATCGAAACGAACCGATTTTCGATAGTTGTGCCTCAAAGATAAGTAACTATATTGTTGTAAAGGCAGCCAAATCCCTACTGCACATTGTACATTTCATGCTTTATCGAAAACTCAAATGCGATGAAATGTTCAAAAAGTGGGCAGCATGCACTCGAAAAGAAAGTAAGAAATGGGACCAGATTTTCACACCTAATCTTGTTTACTTCAGTATTTTGCAACCATAGCCTCACAAGACGTTCGTGCAGTATGGTTAAAAAGTAATTTCTTAAACTTTCAGACGCACGAATTCGGTCACCTTCAAAATACTCCGCATTAAGCACAATACTTTGATTTTACCTCTTCTTTCATGGCTGGAGCACCCTTGGAAATCCTCTTCTTTTAGGCGCTTCTGGAACGATGTCGTTTCCTTTTGAATTATCCCATACGGTACATCAAAAATACCACCTCCGGATCACCAACCTCCATTTGGAGAACAAAAAAAATATATGTGGATTCCACGCACTGTGGTAATAAATGTAAGCGAGGCTTTCTATGCTGTTTGCTTTGATTTACGATAATTAGCTGTAGTGCTGACGGCGAATGCTTAATTTCTTCAACGTTAAGTCCAATACGAGAGTGGTGAGTTGATGTTACACGTTACGTTGCGTGCACCACTGCTGGTTGTCTGCGTAGTACAGAAAACACAAAGGGAGACGTGTTTGCTTGAGGCGTTGTTGTGCGTCATTGTTCATAATCTCTCAGGTGGTTGAGCATTATCATTGACTAACACGGCACATAGCATCGTGGCAGATGTGTTAAACTTTAATTAAAGTATGGGTCTGTACGTATGAAAACCACAATCGGATTATGAGGCACGCCGTCGTAGCAGACTACGGATTAATTTTAACACCCTGGTGTTCTTTAACGTGCACCTAAATCTAAGCGCACGAGTGTTTCTGTATTTCGCTCCTGTCGAAGCGCGGTTGTCGAACCCGACCATGTTTTTCTATCAGTGCAATATTCTCCCTATCACAACTTCTGCTCAGGAGTGAGCAGTTTAGGGGCCATCTTGGCGCAAACAGTATTCTTTTCCATATTTTGAGTCAAAATGCGGTAAACTGACGATTTTCCCAAAATAAGTGCTTAATTCTGCTACCATTCAAACATTGATTCGGCGGTCACTGACCACAAGAGATTGTACATAATCAATGGTTTCAACTTCGCATGAGGTGGAGGAGCGTGCTGATCTTGCATCGTACTTGGAGTCCTCATATCGTTCCCGAAAATGATGTACCCACCTGAACAGACTCTTTTTATTTTTAGGACATTCTTTCCATAGGCCTTCTGCAACATTTCATGAATTTCTGAACCATTCTTGCCCAGTTTCACAGGAAATTTGAAATTGATCTTTTGTTCCGTCAGTTCATCGATCTTCATTTCGGCAAAAACTAAAAATGGATTGCAGAAAAAGTGCAAGCATAAATTTTTGCCCTGTCATAAAGCAGTACGGCTCGTACTAGTAGTCAACCGGGTCCTTTCGAGTGGAGAGAGTGGCGCCGCGACAGCCTCTCCTACTGTTTTGATGACTCACTCCAAGAACGTTTGGGATATACGTCGCACATATACTTATTGCAAAGTGTA
Source organism: Dermacentor silvarum (assembly GCF_013339745.2). Classification (NCBI taxonomy): domain Eukaryota; kingdom Metazoa; phylum Arthropoda; class Arachnida; order Ixodida; family Ixodidae; genus Dermacentor; species Dermacentor silvarum. The sequence continues at coordinate 97,171,026 of NC_051159.1, forward strand.
ACGCCTCTCACGCACGCGAAAATAAATCAGTCTTGGTGCAATGAGCAATAAGGTGGTGAGTGCTTTTTTTTGTTTCTCATTCGAATAGGAAACAACCATTCTGCTCTATGGAGAATTTCCGTCTGCAGCGTCTTTGTGTGCGCTTATCCTTTTAAGGCTATCTTGACACAAGTCTGATGGCCTAGACAATGTAATGAAAAGAACGTTGTCATCAGTTTACGAACAATTTGAGGAAGCTATTTTGACGTAGCGAATGCTTGAACAATGTTTCATTTTTCTTGAATTCCTGCGTGCTCTTCAGCAGTTGAACTTTCGTTAAGTGCGTTACTTCGGAACGACGGTAATATAATCGATAGGACTGACAGAGTGCACTTCCCTAAACGTACACACGAGCTGTGAAAAGAGGCTGTAAGCGAAGCTTCGCAATTTTTTGTTGCCAACAGGGGATCTTCGCCATGCGATAAATGCACCGCAAACGAGCGTCTGTGCTCTCCGCGCACGTTGGTACGCGGTCGCAGCAGAGAGGAAACGAACATGTGACCTCCTGCCGGGCAGTAGAACATTGTAGCCACCACTGTGGAGGCTGGAACGATATAAATGCATATTAAATAATATTCCACCTCTGGTTTCTTGTTTCTCTCAGAGCGTTTCCTCCGGTCGTTATCTGAACGTTACGCATGGCGTATTGTAGTTATGCCTCTTTATGTTCAAAGTTATATTCGAAGTTCAAGTTAGGTTCAAAACCGTGCCAAGAGATACACGTTTAAGTTCTCCCATAATTAAAGCATAACTCAGCTAAAATTTGATGCCAACGTTATTACCTTGCCACATCGCAGTGAAATAGCTAGGCTTTGCCTCTTTCACGAGCGTTACTATTCCCATTTTGGCCATTCTGTCATTTCACGGGCTCATCATACGCCAGCCCGCATCATCCATCAATGTGGAGTATACCCTCCTCCCGCACGGGAATCCGCACACTTAGCCCTCCGGACATTTAGTGCCATTTTTCTCAAAGACATGAAGGTACGGGAATATATGACTTGCCCACTGCAACAGTGGCCTTCAACTCACGCTTTTTTTAAGTCTTTGTTATAACAAAACAGTGGAGACGTGTACGTGCCTATAGTCCTCAGAGCAGTTGGAGAGTGTTTAATTTTGACGCCGGAATGTATTTTTGCTCACCTTGGCCACATTGGTACCTAATGCGCGAACACGACTCAATAACGATGACAGCGAGCGTGCCGAGAAGCAGCGCACTTCTCAGTCAGCGTCAACCACCGAAGCGCAAAAAGGCGTGACGAGTGCAATTCGTTCTCGCTAGAGCGGGCTGCAAATTGAGTTTTCGCAGCGCCGTGTAGGAAGGGGAATAAGGGACGTCTCCGTAGTTCTGAGAATGCCAACGACCTTAGAAGACCAGGGAGCGCTAAAAGAAAAAGAAGGAACCAAAGACGGGCGATGGCGAATTGTGTGGATATGGTCGCGCCTGCTACATCCGTCGTCGCAGTCTGCCGACAGATGCAGGAAAGAGCAAATACAAATAGCCACAAGCGCGATGTTAAGAAAGGAGCTTCCCTCTTCAGCTGTTTCCTAGCTTCCTTACTCGCAACCTGAAGCGACAAGTGCAGCAACCCGGAAGCACGTACAACCCGAATTTTAGCTCTCTAGCAAAGGCAGCACTTCCGTTCCTTCTTTGTGTAACCTTTCTTCGACGAGGCGTCGATGTGTCCTAGTAGTCCTCATCGTGTTACTCAAGCATATCCCAAACGTCCCGAAAAAAGAAATATGTACAACTCGAGGCTGCCAGGAAGCAAACTGTCTCTCTCGTCGGCGTTGACTTCCAATAAAACGTTGTCATTATGGTGTCAGAGAAAAGACTAATTGGCAAAGCGTGTCGCTTTTACCGTTCCCCGAAAGGGAACGTTTAGTTGAGTGCTAATCACCGCTGTCACTGCCTAACCTACGGGCGTGGCTGAGCGCCATAAGATGGCTATAGCATCGGCGCTGACTGCGCAATCAATAACAGAGGACTCACAGATTAAAAGCTTTAGCAAAAGACATTCGAAGACATAACTTCGGAAGTAAGGGTCTTTCAAGGTTCCTCACATGCCATTGAATGTTTGAGCACATTGTGACCGTAGCAAGGACAACTGTACAACCCTATCTTGTTCGCGCGTACAAGTACTGTGTGGAAATAGGAATACCAAGCTGCTAAAATAGTCAGCGTCTTCTCAGCTCCCGCGGTTCGTAAACTTTTCACGCCGCCCGTATACCAGGCAGGTTTAACGAAGCATGCTCTCAAGTATGCTGCCCTTGACTCAAGGGCCCCGGCATGCATTACGCCTAGCCTTTCTATAAGCAAAATGTGTTCTTCCCTTGTTCCTTCCAATAAAACCCTCCAGGATGTGTTCTTTGTTCTACGAGTATTTGCACACTTGGTAGCCAACGCTTTCCCCTTTGCTTTCTCAATACTATGCAGGCCATACGCTCACAAAGGTTCCGCCCATCTATTTTCTCATTCTGGTATTTTTGGCGTAATGACGACGTCTCGATGCTCTCTGACTTGGTTCGGGCTTTCTCTGCCCTCAATGCCTGACTACGTCTCCTTCGGTGCTGAACTTGCGACGTAGCGGGATCCCTCTCGGCGAAGCCGCAGACTTACGAATTCGTACTCTTGACATAGTGGTCCGTAGACAAGATTTGTGTGCCTTGTGTACTTGTTATTTGTTCGTTTTTCTACCTCTTGTGACGCATTCCTGCAGTGCTCTAAGGAAAGGGAATGCTCGTTTAGAAGGTTGTTGTTGTTGTTGCCTTTGACTTATGTCACTATTTACGACGGTACTCAGGAGAGTTTCTTTCGGAGTCGTCTGTTTCTTTTTTATCAAGGACTGGCGTGAAAGAAACGTAAAAGTTATGGCCCCGCCAAGTTTTCAATTTGTAGTAATGAGACGACCTTAAATAGAAAACGCACTACTCCTATATATTGTAACCTGGCGAAGAGGAGGAGATATAAGAGGAGGAGAACTAAGAACTCAGCAGCAGCCACGGCTACATTTCGGTGGCGACATCGTGGCGACCTCTCATACATCCTGGTCTTCATCTGTTAATAAACATCGATCATCCGTAACAGTTTTTGGTGGAGGTGCGGGGTACCCCCGACCACTACGCAACACGGACAACACGGTTCTCCTCCTCTTCTATCTCCTCCTCTTCGCCACGTTACAGGCGTTGTAAGAGGTATTGGAAAGGGGGGTCCGAGCAAAGGCTAAATGGGTACAGACCAAAGCATAATATACACACACGATAAATAAACTCTATATTGAGGCATACATAACATATTATACAACAAAAGAGCGTTCCAGAAAGCATAACGCAAGAAGAAATAAAAGACATCATGCCGCTTGCCATCGTTATGCAGTGTAATATGAGAGAGAGAGAGAGAGAGAGAGAGAAAAACATTTATTTAGACCATTCAGATCGTTGATCTTGAGGACGAGTGGGTGGTGTCCTCATTCCAGGACTCCACTGGCCATGGCTGCTCGACGTACTTGCTGGACGAGAGCTTGTTGTCCCGCCAGGGTATCGCCGGTCAGCTGTACCTCCCACCGCTCAAATGACGTGTTAGGCGTCTTTAAATGTTGAGGTTTGCCCCCGCACCCCCACGAGATGTGAAAGAGTGTAGGGCGTGTGTCGCCGCACCAGGGGCAGATTCCGCGATATGTTTGTGGGTATATTTTGCAGTATCTGTGTAGGTTTGGGAATGTGTTTGTTTGGATAAGTCTGAGGGCTATTGCCTCTTCAGTGCTGAGATTTTTGTGAGGGGGAGGATAAATCCTGCGGTTGAGTCGCTGGATTTCGAGTCGGTCGCAGTAATTTGATGGCAGGGGCACAAAGGTAAAGGGAGGGGATTGATAAGACGATTGGTTTTGCCCCGCTCGGTTAATTAGCGCTCGAGCTAAGGCGTTCGCCCTTTCGTTCCCCTCCAGTCCCGCGTGACCCGGCGTCCAAGTGATTTGATGGGTTTCTTGTAGCCTCGGGCCTAGAATTTGAGCCGCCAGCACCGGTGTTCGTCCGTTGGTAAAGTTTCGGCAGGCCTGTCGCGAGTCGGTAACGACATGAACTTCCCTGCCCACCCTGTCATGTTGTTTTATTACTAGCGCTGCGGCTATGGTCTCAGCCGCAGCTGGGGTCTCTGCCCTGACGGAGGCCGCGAGGGTTAAGGAGTTGTCTCTCCCGTTCACGGCGGCTACCGCGAAGAGGCCCCCTGCGGGGTACGCCGCCACGTCCACGTACTGTACGTACGGGTCACTCTTGAATTGTCGGCGCTGTCTGTTGACCCGCGCCTTGCGTCGTCCTTCGTGGAGTTCATGACTCATGTGCTTTGGTATGGGGTTCGCCGTGATCTTGCTTTTGACCTCGGGCGGGAGTGATCGTTGCCCATCGAGGGCACGAAGCTCCGTGGCCGTGCCGGTCCGGTGGAGGATGGCTCTGCCCGCCGCCGTGTTCTGTAGTCTGGCTTTTTGCGAAGCCATAACCGCGTCCGACAGCTCAGCGAAGGTGTTGTGGATGCCGAGAGCCGCTAACCTCTCGTTTGAGGTGGTAACAGGGAGACCCAGGGCCGTTTTGTACGCGCCTCTGATGATGGCATCGACTTGTTCTTGGTCGCGTTTGTTTAGCGAGTCGTAGTGATACGGCATGCTAAACGTTACTCTGCTGATCACCAGAGCCTGGACGAGGCGGAGCGTGTCCTCTTCTCGCATGCCCTTGCGGCTTCTTGTTATTCGTTTGATAATCCGCGAGATCTGGTTGGTGGTGGACCTTAGGGTTTGGATGGTGTGGGATGCTTTCAAGTTGCTCTGGATCCAAAAACCCAGAATTCTAGTCTTTTTGCTTTCCGTGATATTGTGGTCCTCTAGATAGAGTTCGATAGGGCCGGGTGACTTATAGATTCCTCCTCCGTGCACCCGTATCACCTCGGACTTATATACTACGTAATATGAACTTGTATACTGGTGGAATCGATGAAGATTTGTTTCGGAAACGATGGAATCAGGAAGAGTGTTCTAGAACCATCCGATGGCAAGCATAGTATATATATATGACCAATTTATTTTCCGACATTTCCGCCAGGGAATGGCCTTTATCGAGAATGGTTTAGCATGCGTAATGACAGCTATTTTATACATTTAGGCTTGAGCCTATACATCTTCTTTTGACTGCGGTGAAAGGAAACACATTCAAGTGAAAAATATTGACTGACGTTTAGCTCTTCTACACCTAGTTATCATCAGCGAAAGGTCTGTTTGGCATGCTTTTGCAATGACTATGTACACAGTGTTTCATTAATGCACGCTTTTGCGCTTGGTGAGCTTCTCTATAATATGCTAATCTGGCCTCCCTTTGATCCGGTGTTTCAGCAAGCCAACTTTGCCTTTACTTGAGATTTCGCAGCCTGCCGTCTAGCTATATCTACTGGATGATGGAAGTCAGCCTGTCGCTTGCGCTGAAGCGCACTCACAGACGGCCCAGTCGGCGCGCCACCCATGATGTGACTGAGCGACCAAGCGCCCACGAATAAGCCATTCAACCTCTCGCCTAGTCACGTGGTACCGCAGCGGCGAGGCTCCGAGCGAGCCCAGCTGCGACGCATCTCCACAGCAGATCACGAGGCCTGACGTCACACCTGTCACACTTGCGCTTTGGCGGCTCGTGCTCCGGCGGCTCAAGGTCATTGCGACGCGATGGATGACGTTGCGAGACATGGCGTAGTAGAGCTTTCGCTCTTAAAATAATGCAGAAATTTGCTACTACATCTAACGCTGACACATAAATTGCTTGAGTTGGCTGAAAATCGGACGACATTTTCAACCTTGCATACGTTCATTTACTGCGGAAGTATAGGGCCTCCCGAGGTGATTGCGAAGCTTTTCAGCAGCTAACATTGCTCTGCCCAACTGCACAACTGTTTCTTTTTTGTAAAACGATGCTTTGATATCGTGAGAAATAGTTCGTCAGAATTACTAATTGATCAAGGATTCCTCGATTATCAAGACACTCGCATTCTATAGCAATGAATGCTAATGGACGAAACAACGTACGTTTGCTTAGCCATCACAGAGACGAGTCATCGTTACGACGAATAGTTGGGCGGTCTTGACGATGCCCTGGTTGCAAGGAGACAATCAGTGTTCATTGGAGATGGCAATAACGCTCATCTCTCCATCAATCCGTTCAAACCTGTCCAAGCTTTTGTGCTCAACCAACATCTTACGTCATGCTTGCGTTGATGAGTGGCGATGTGTCTTGTATAGAAACTTGCATTGACGGAGAGGTTTTGTTTTTCGAAAGTGAATAAATTGCTCTGAGGGCCGGCCAGCACCTCATCAGCAATGGCGCTTCAGATTGTTTACCTTATGGGCGAAAGATGCGCTGAGAACACAATACGCCGCTAATTTTATAGGAACGGCTGCCATAGCACTCATTTTCTTCTGCATTACTTAATCGAGTTACTTTACATTTTATGAACGCGAATGACTAGAACCGTTTTCCCCCCGGCTTGATCTCTTTGCCCTACTGGTGATCTGATATCTTTGCAGCAAGCAGCAAACAGTGACCCAATGTACCGTTCCAGTGTGCCGTTGCCTGGATAACGTGTAGAAACCCGTCAAAGTTCTTTCTTTGAACTGCAGAGAATGACTGCGTTTGTTTCCTTTGACAGTACTCCTACTTCACGCCTATATAACGGTCAAAAAACAGGGGCAGTTTGCTTTAATCTTCCAGCCTTCTTAACTTCACGAATGCGCTCCTCACCAATGGTTGATAGAACCTAAAGTGCTTCTCAGAACTCTCTTCAAGCCGCTGCTTTAAAGCTCAATAAGTTTGCTAATACCCCTGCATCTAAGAAACAGGTCATACAGTTGTGGTGGTCTCTGTACTCCTCTCCATCCTTCTCCCTATTTCTCTGTTCCTTCTTCTAACTGCGAAACTTGAAATCTTTGTTCAACACAGTAACTTCTCAGAACTCGTCGTCGACGCTATCCCAATAAATGAATCACCCGTTTCTTATGCCTCCTGTGTTACTAATACGCCATTCTTCTCAAGTGAGCTACGCGACAAACATGCGGTGAAAGCCGGGTATATAGAAAGCAGAAAGACTAGCACACCGCCTTTGTTCCTCACTAATTGAGGCGCTGGCTAAATTCCGGGATAACCTACTGGTCCTAGTTAAACGGGGGCCTCAAACCGAGATACTATTAGAGCCGCTGGCGCGTCCAGGTTTCTAGTAGAGCTCACCGAGTGTCCTGTGTTCGGTTCGAATACCATTTGTCTAATGCACTGTAATTCTTCTCAACGCGAGCATCGCCCTCCAAAGATTTACCTCAGTTCCTTGAAAACCTCGTCAATATGGAAAGTTGAATCCATCGTAACACTGAGAGTGGTCCGTCTGGTGAATTTTAAAAATGTTTTCTGTTCTCTAAGCGGCACAGTTTTGCGATACCGAGATTGTGTGGCTGCGAACACGGTAAGAAATTCGTAGCGCGTGATGGTTTTTCGTGACATTTCTTAGATACAAAATGATGTGCAGGCAACATAATCCTGGGACAAAGGCACTATTTATTTATACGTTGCTCGCGTACTCCCAGCGCAATGATTATTAAATTAAATGTATATTTCGCACTGTTTCAACGAATATAAGGATGTAAAAATTGTGGAACAAGAAAACAGCACAAAAGGAATTTAGCAACATAGCTTTTCTGTTGTCATCTGTTCACTGTTCCCCACTTTTTCTGTAGTTTCGCTGTCGTTTTCTGCTCGTGGTGTTTGTCGTAATTCTGTTGATTAAAATGTTTTTACTCTCGCAACCACGTTTAGAGAAAGTGCACCTAATCTCGTCTCCAAGTCACCATCTGTCAATGCAGTCTCCGAGGGACTGCTGCTTTCATAACGTCACAGATGACGACAAAGCCATGGCGAGCGAGCACTGGAGGTAAGCAGACCAGAAGGACAGGCAGGTAGCTATCGACGCAGTTCGTTCCGCCTGTTTTTACAGTTCCAAGCCAAAGATGACTGCCATGTACAAGCGCTGAAAATTCTGTTCAGTATAAAACATTTGTTACCTAGTTCAGTCCTTTTATGACTGCAGCTGTCAGGGAGAATGAAAATGTCAAAAGTACGATGCTGTGGCTGAGATTATACAAGTGTAGCTGGTAGTCACGTTAAATATAGCAAATGAGTAGCGACAAGGCTCTACGCGACACATTCAAGTGTTAAAACCACCAGTATATACAGTCATGCTCTGACTGGCACGGTGAGAAGCTATATCATTTGAAGAAATTAAGTATAATTGGCTTATGCACATGAGGTACGTCTACCTCGACTTACGTGGCTGGAGAAGCGGCACACAAATGCTAATTGAAGATTGAAAACAAACGAAAAAAATTCATATTGCTCAGAGTGCTTACGAAAATATTTTCGCTTAACACGATAAGGAGAAACTCTATTAAAATTAAGCAAAAGGATTTCATTGCGTGAACGAAAAAAACAGCTCAATTTAAATCTCTGTAGTTCCCGTTGAAAGCAATTTTCTCTGCTAAAAATATAAATTTTCTGCCACTTCTTTGTTTTTGAAGGCTGTTTTTTTTTACATTGAAGTCATCATATCCCACTCATCAAGATGAAGTTGTAACAAAGAATGCAACCTTGAAAAGCATTACTGGCATGGTACACACCCCACCGGTGTGCCCGAAACTACCAGAAGGACAGACATGCACGTGTGTAGCCGACCCTGAATGACAAGCTATCTTTCTGAACTAGCTCATCAGCATACGAGACGGGTTGGACTCATTGATGCGATTCGTCGAAGTTGCACAATATTAGAAACTTGTCATCCGCACCGGCTTCTTCGCAAGCAATTCACGACAACCGTCGCGTAGCCCAATGCACGTCGCTGTCAAATGCCATCCACCAGCTGGCAAGAAATGCTCCTATTCCGAACCACGTCCAGTGGGTCCCACTTGCTGCTCTAACTGGTCAGTTAGATGCGGATTCTGCCAGTCGACCCCTGCCAGATCTCACCGAGTACCGCGATTTCCCGAACATGCCTGCAGACAACTGCTGCGCCAAAAGGACAGTATCCGATGCGCCACATAAGCACTCATACCTCAGTGTGGTTCCGACACCCCTAGTGAGCTCACTCGACTAGAGGAGGCGGTACTTCGGACACTCCACGTTGGGGCAGCGCTTACACCGGCAGTGATCTTCCACTGGCCGCATCAGTACTAAAGAACACTTAGGTCGCAGTACCATACCACGTATGGCAAGAAATGCCCGCTATGTCACATCTCTATTAATGCAGTGAACGTGACACAGCTGCTCTGGTCTATAGTGCCCGGGGCTACAGCAAGCGCGGCTGCGGCATCTCAGAACAACCGGTCAATGTCCGGGCCGCCCTCTTATCTTAGAATGTTGAAGACATGGGCCATTTTACCGGTGCTGGGCAGACTTTATGCGCGAACGAAAGTTGTTCGTATACACCTACACACCGCCTGCCAGTACACCAACACCATACGACACGGGAAAAAATGTAAACGATGACTTTCAACGTACAACTGATACATTTCTTGAGCGGTAAACAACCATAATGGGTTTGTTTAGGCTTCCTAAAACAAAAAATGAGAGCAGCTTCACACTAGTGGTGCGAAGACTGTGAAAACTGCTAAGATGTCGATCCCACCTAGCTTTATCTCGGATTGGCTTAGTCGCTGGCCCGGATCGTTTTGTCGGCGCTTCTGGCTCGGTAACGCGAGCTCGTAACTCCAAATCTTCTGCAAATCGTCGACGTTTAGCCGCCGCTTCACCGACGAGATACTCAGGTGATTCGAAGTCATCTCATCCGCTCTCGAGTAGCGGCACCACGGTTTTTGCGAAGCGCTTCCTCTTCTTCGGGAGTAACGCACTTCTTCGGTTGCCCCATTCTCAGAGGCGATGGGCTCTGCGCAGAGACGTGGGGAATTCTATCGCCGCAGCGGCGACGCGGAGCTATTAAGGCCCCTCTATCTATGAGGGGCTTTAATTATTATTGCGATAGCAATTATATGGACACTTCCACCGGATTTCTGCCGTCGCCGTCGTCGTCGCCGTCGCCGTCGCCGTGAGGTTCCGTATCGATAAAATCTTCGTTGCGCGCCGTATGCCCGAGCGGAAGCGTGCGGGCACGCACGCTGTCACGGAGAGCGAACGCACTCAATCTCTCACGCGCAAGCAAGGAAGCGGGAAGCGAGCGCCGGAGGGAGCGGGGGGGGGGGGGGGGGGCGCACTTCTACTCTGCCAACAACCGCGCGCGTCGCTGGCCCGCACCGTCTCTTATCTCCACACGGCTCTGACCTTTATGCGCTGTGCATTCACCGCTCAGTTTCCGTTGAAGCGATAGACCGCACGTACCTTCGCCCGCTGCGGCGTATATGCGCTTGCTGCCAGCGTTTTGACAGTCGTTGTCTGCAGTCATTCAGTGTGATCTATTCATGTTTGTTTGTGCGCGCTCACACCCCAGTTAGTAATAGTCGGGCCACATTTTCCAACGCACGCTACACATGCAATGCTGCCCGGATCGGCAGTGCAGCGCTACAGGTGTGTCCCTTCGCACGCGCTGCCCACGGGCAGCGCTTCTCATCCGCACCACCGTTTCACACGCGCCTTCTCGTGGTCATCCAGTCTCTCTTCATGTCGGTCTACTTACGCCGCAGCACACCTGCTTACTTAATCAGCTCGTGTTTACTACAATTCATATTGCTACCAAAGCCGCTCACCTTACTTCGTATGACATTGCTGTGTTGTTATCGCATTCATTGCTTCGCCCTTAGGGCGAAACTGTGACATTTTTTATGAGGATCATCGCAGTGACGTCACGTCTTAGCTCCGCCTACCATAGGTGTGGCGACATGGCTATGTGGGAGCTCGGCGTGATGACGTCAGGACTCGGCAAAGCTAGGCAAAGCGATGGCGCGCGCGATGACGTCACGGCTTAGCTTGACCTACACAGCTGTTGCGAGGCTCAGCGTTGCTAGGCGACGCGTTGATAGGCGACGCGGAATGTCGTAATGGCTCGGCAAGGTTTTCCTGCGCACACTCACCGGACTAACCACCGGCATAAACAGCTTCGCTGTTAAAACGGTGCCCATCGTGAACGAGGGGTAAGAAGTCTTGCCTCGCCGTTTCCAACATTGCACTTCAAGATCTTTGTTAAGCGGTTCCTCATGTAGTCGCGCGGTGGGTGTTCAAAACCCCGCGATATAATCGTGTTCTAAACAGAATAATTTTGCATAAACTGCTACTACGTTCGCTTGTTTGGAATTGTAGTGCAACAACCGGAGGTGAACTGTTGCGTAGTATACTTACTTTCTTCGTTGTTGTGTAGGCGGTGTATGTTTAGGCTCACTCAACGGGGTTCTGCGGCAAGATGTCGAGAAATCGGGTAAAAAAACAACTCTGCCGTGAGCCCCCCACACCCCACACGCCCCGCACGCCCTCCGACCCGCGGCAGAAGAGGTGGAAGCCGTACCCAACAACTATTCGGCGATATTGCAACCCTACAGGCTCGAGCACCGCGTGTACCCTCCACCGCACCCAAACCTCGGCAAAGAAGAAAGCGTGGTCCTCAGACGCCTACAAAACAATACTTACACTCACGGAACTATAATGCACCGCCTCTACCCGACGCTCCACAGCTACCTCAGCCCACTCTGCAACGTTCCCGACACCCTGGCACACTTGCTCTTGGAATGCCCGTGGCATGAAGAAAGCGAAATGCAGCCGGAAATGGACTCTAACCGAGCACCACAAGCAAACGAAGACCACCTATTCGAAACGCGGGAGGCCAAGCTCGCCCTCGGGGACCTGGAAGACCAACGACAACTCGTCGCCAGGGCCAAGAGGACAGCCGAAGCCAGAGGGTTCCTGGACTAAGGAACCTTCCCACCTCAGGGTGATACCGGGCCTCGCTCGGGACACTGTTTCAAGAATAAACGTTTTTTTTCTGTTTCTCTGCCGTGAGCTACTAATAACTTGAAGCAGAGAGCGAAAATATAAGCAGCATTATCTGCAGTGAGAAAACTGGGCCAGGTCAAGAAAGGATGATCGCAGGCTTTGGCTGCCACTGATACAGTGTCACGTAAGCGATTTGGTTATTTTGAATTTACCTTACAGTCAGCAGCATGCGTGCCCTTAATCGCCTGCGCACTTGATAGGCCCAATTGAGGCCCGTGTGCCGTCACCAGTCGCCTTGCGTCCCGGCACTAATCTCAAGTTTCTATACATTGGCTCTTTTTCAGACGAAATATTTTCCATCTTTGCTGCCGCCAATATCATCTCCATCGCTACCGTACGGCTCAGTGTATTCGTAATGTCCTTGTTGGTGCTCGAGTTAAACGCTCTCTTTTAGAAGTTGCACCCTACTTTTCAACCGGTATCGTTTCAGAAATATTTTTCAACAAACATCTTTCAGATGGGCCTGGTTTCTCTGCTCCATCCAAGTAGTTAAACTTGTCTTCAAACCTTTCATTTACTATCCATCCGTCGGATTACGTTGAAAGCTTCGACACTGCGCCGATCATGGCAACTTAAAAAAAAAAGAAAAGAAAACGAAGAAATATGCGGATCCCATGCGCTGTGGCAATCGGTTTAGCGAAGCTTTCATTTGGTGTTTCCGAAGAATTCTTTTCATATCTATATAGGGCTATCAGTGTAGGCACAATTCCTTTCGGAAACTTTCGCTCAAGCTAAACTTGTGGCGCTCGAAGATGCGGACCCCACGCGTGACATCAAACGAATTACGGCGACGGCATGACCACGATGACGTGACGACGACCACATAACGACAACGGGATGACGACCCTGGAATGAGGACGATAGAATGACCATTGATGACATGACGATGACGCAATGACGACGTTCGCGTGACTACGACGACATGAAGACAATGATGACGCTGGAACGATGACGGCCGTAAGATGAAACGATAATGACAAACACACAACAATGACGACGATATGATATCAATGGCATGACGACATCGGGATGGCGACGCTGCAATGACGGCGATGCCGTGACGACAATTTCATAAAAAAGGCGGTATGAAGACGATGACATGACGACAATGGTATGACGACGTTAAATTACCGACGACGGCTTTACAATAATGGGCTGACAACGTTTACGTGACGCTGAGGGCCTAGCAATAATGGGATGACTACGCTGGAATAACAACGAAAGTACGACAATGATCGAATGGCGACGACCGTATGACCGCGAAAGAATGAAGACAACTGCATTGGCGACGATCGCCTGACGATGACGGAATGTGATGACGGCATGGTGACGCTGGAATGACGGTGGCGCAATGGCGATGATATGATGATGACGTTGTCACGACTTTGGAATAGCGACGAGTTCATGATCACAATGGCTTGAAGACGTTAGGATGATGACTAGTGAATTAGAACAACGTAATGGTGATGACGGCTTGAAACACAGACACCAATATCATCTTGCCTGACGCTGTCACTCACAAGCGTCGAGGCCATTCCTGAGACAGCCTTTCGTCTTGGAGATGACGGTCTTCTATTAGTTCCGACACAGCATCTTTTTCGCGTGCCTCTTGGGTTCTGCTTTTAATGGTACGTTTGCTTCTTTTAGTAAGTCATGGAGCGCCATTGGGCATCTTTAGCAACTTATTCATTGCCGAGGATGCTTTCTGTCTTGCATTCTTGAGTTCTAGGGTCTAGGGTCTTCCCATACAGTTTTTCTTCAAGGGATATCATTGAAGCCGTCCTTGCTCCTTTTCCCAGAATTCATCGTATTTTTTAATGTTTGACTATATACTTTATATTTAAGTTACCATATATATTTTGAATCAGTGTACCAAATAGGTATTCGTCGTATATTTTAATGTTTCAGTTCCTCCGACAGACGACCAATACGTCGCGCCTGCTGAAACGGGCGACCAACCAGCGACAGGGCATGAAGGAAGAAAGCCTCATCCGCCCTGTTCACTCGTTCATCATCTGTCACATCACGTAGGTCGCCGCCTTCCATAATTGGTACTAAGCAGAAAAGACTAAATTGGACATCATTATACGCGGCGCCCACAAGCTAGCCTTAGGACTGCCAAACAACACCAGCACTGAACTTCTACTCCAATTAGGACTCCATAAGACCCTAGACGAATTAATCGAAGCACAGCGTCGGTCTCATCTGGAGCGTCTCACCCTCACAGAAACGGGCCGGCACATTCTAACTAAACTCGGCATCACCTACCACCGTCAACATGGAGACAAATACCCAATTCCACGCGAAGTACAGACTTGGCTACGTGCCGACCCTATCCCCCAAAACATGCACCCGAACTTCAATAAAGAACGTCGGAAGGCAAGGGCTGTCTCCCTCATTAAAGAGTATGGCGACACCACGGGCGTCACCTTCGTCGACGCAGCTGAATATCAAGACGGGCACCGCTTCGCCGCGGCTACCACAGTAGGCGGCTCGCTCAAACATGCCGCCAGCATCGTAACCCAAAACGCCGAGACGGCCGAGGAAGTGGCCATCGCCCTGGCCACCCTCGATCCGGACTTCCACACCATCGTGAGCGATTCCCGCACGGCAATCAGCAATTACATCAAAGGTCGTATTTCAAAACAAGTGCTACGCATCTTGCACCAAGCCCCTCACTCACATGAAAAGCAAATCATTCTCGTCTGGTTCTCACCGCACGCCGGGGACTTACAGTGGTGAGCACTGTTAGGGTGAAGACCACATTAGTATTCAAGTTGGAATAATTTCAACATACCTTCTACTTGTGGGGGGAAATGGGTCGAATACGACGCCTAATGATGATGCCGATAAAATAAATAATAGTTTTCTTTATTTTGTACTACACATCAAGTACTATATGCTCGTGAATACTAATTAGGTGTTCACCCTAACAGTTCTCAACACTGCGCATCCGCACCTCACCAACCTCAATGAGGTCGCTCACTCCGTAGCCCGAGGCCTTGTCAACCGTGCCGGAGACAGCGCAGGTGCACTCGCGGAACGCGATTGCCTCACCAGCTACAACGACCTTACGAAACCATTCTATTTCGACAGAAGAACCTTCCCCATCCCTCATCACAAGCTAAACAGAGCACAGGCAACCACCCTTCGCCTGTTACAAACACGTACCCCTCACTAACACGTTACCACAGGATTTACCCAGATACCTACCCTAGTAACATTTGCAAGATCTGTAAGACTCATCGTTACATTCACACAGCATCGCTTCCCGACATGCTGTGGGAATGTAAAGACCAATATCCGACAAATAATACCGTGACCCTCTCCTCGAGATGGCACGCCTTCCTGCGCACCTCCCACCTCGACGACCAACTCTGAGCTACCCAGCCAGCCTGCAAGGCGGCGAAGAGGCAAGACTGCAACGTCCCCACGTGGGAGGCCTAGGCCCAGTCAACTAAACTGTTGGTTTAAATAAAAGTTTGTTCCACCTCGTCCTCCTCAGATTTGTTCGTACTTGCGATATATTCTGCTTTTGATTCTGTCCTCTTTACGTTCAAGACATTGTTGAAAATGTTAAGACATTTTGTTGCCCATGGTATACTCCTTTTTGTCCATTATGCGATCCTTGGTTTGTCTTTTTCATAAGGCGATAGCAATTATATGGACAGCTCAAGCGGATTTCTGCCGTCTGCGTCGCCGTCGCCGTGAGGTTCTGCATGTATAAAGTCCAAGGGTGATAAAATCGTTGCCGCGCACCGTATGTGCGAGTGCAAGCGCGCGGGGGACGCGCGCTATCACGCATAGCGAACGCAGGGCGGAGAGCAAACGCGACTTCCGTCGCGCGAAAGGCCCTGGGGGTATGGGACGGAGGGAGGGGGGCGACGCTGTGCTGCGGCACCAAATGCGTATCTTGCAACCGAGCGCAAGGGGAACTGGTGACGCACTCTGCCACGCGAAAGGAGCAAAGCGGGAAGGCAGCGCGGGAGGCAGGGGGGGGGGGGGGGGGGCGGCTTCTTCTCTGCCAACAAATGCGTTCTTGTACTTTGCGCCGGTACGGGCTGTCGGTGTAGTCGCGCGCACCGCATCTTGCAAGCGATCTCCACATGGATCTGACCTTTGTATGCGCTGTGCCTTCGACGCTCAGTTTCCGTTGAAGCGATAGACCGCACGAACCTTCGCTCGCTGCGGCGGCCGCGCTTTCCCACGCCAGCGTTTTCACAGTGGTTGTCTGCAGTCATAGAGTGTAATCTATTCATGTTTGCTTGTGCGCGCTGACACCACGCTTGTTAATTCAGTTAGTAAGCGAATGTGTCAAGTTTATGCAGCCGATAAAACAACTATCCCTACTCATTATAGCTATCTACTAATTTGCTATCGCAATCGATGCTTCGCCTTGCTGGCGAAACTGTGACACTTTTTCTATTTGCTAATCTCCTATAGGTTTAGCGCCGACTGTACCTCGGTGTCTTGTGCTTCAGCGAGACTGCAGCTGGTTTAGGATATTTCGTTATGCCTTACAGGCTATGAAAAAACTTTGCACTAAAGAAACACCTTTTAATTCCCCTACTTCCCACAACATAGTCAGAAAATTATGTTCACATGCCCAAGGAGACGTTCTCGGTTGGTCATCATGGCTGCATGCGCTTTCCAATGCGATTATACGCATGTAGGAGCTGTTACTACTCGTCTATTGCTTTTATTAGCATGCATGATATCAGATGCCAAAGTTTTATGAAGCACGGCAGTGCGGTCACGTCAAAAGTGAACGAAAGAACACACATTAGTTGTTAGCTCAGTCGCGCTCGTAACAGGACAAAGCTCGCCTATATTAGAGATGTTATCTTTTTTTCAAAGCTGAGTAGTAGCCTTTAAAAATATTTTATTGCAACTCTATTAGTCAACAATTCCTGCCCAACACTCAAACTCTCCTTTTCTCTTCTTGGTACTGTGGAGTACGCGGAGCTCGCATATACAGTCCTGAGGATACTTCTTTTTTTCAGCGTGCAACGTACCACTTTGCTTCGTATGCGCAACATGCTATTCTTTACACTCAGCTCAACAAGCTCATTCCCGTGTATCGGTGACTCGCGTATCTTGCTGCTCCCAGAAGGCGTCGCATGTCGTTGCATGGCGTCGCATTCGTCATGAGCCGGTATAGCACCACCATGACGACGTCGTGAGTCAGTAACACCTTCTATCTTGCACGACTGAATCTAACCGCTATAAACGGTCTCTGTGACACAGCTTCACACAGGATCTTAGATGTTGCCGCTAACGTGATGAAGAAATTGAAACGAGGAGTATAGCACGGACAGAAAGCTGGTAAATTCGTGGCTAAGTGGGACGCGCGTGTTCGTGCGGGCAAGTATTGCAGTTCCTTCACTCGCTCCTTTCACTCCCGTTTCCTCTTCCACGCAGGCGAAGCCGCTTTCGTCGCATCGCAGCAGTGACGGATTAGGGATGGCGGCGTACGCACTGAGCCATGGGACGGGAGAGGCGAAGCCGCTGATGGTTTGGCGCGTCGCGTGCTCTCTTCGCTCTTCCTCGCCGGCCACCACGTGGGATTTGCGGGTAGAGAAATATGAAACGGTGCCTGATGAGAAACGCTTCTGGCACCACTGATGGATTATGCGGGGGCTCTGCCCTGCTCATTCACCCTTAGGCCTCCTCTTAGCTCTGTGGCTTCCTGTCGCGTTTTCTCTGTCTTTTGTCTCAAGGATGTGTTCTTCTATATGTTTATGGGTGTATTCATCTTCAGACAAGCTCACTTCTACAGGCAATGCGCTGCCTCGGAGTAAGAGCTTTGTTTATTTTATTGCTTTCTTGCTTTCTTTTTTTCGGAAAGGAGAAGGGGCGGGGGGAAGGAGACGTTGGTTCCGGCATTTTTTTTTTTTTGGGGGGGGGGGGGTATATTCGCCAGGCCGCGTTGTCATTTTCTCCTGCAGCCTCTCTATTTCGGGCCATTTGTATTGCTGGTGTCGCTAGGAGCATCACAGAAGCAATAGTTCCACCAAAGAAAGACACATTTCCTTCTTTTTCTTTTAAGTACTAGAAACAAGCGTTTTCACTCTCCCAATTTAGGTGGATCTGTGCGTAGAGGTTAAACCTTTCTCTCTCTCTCTTCTGTTTTAGATCGGTATATCCCCCACGAGAGTGCAGAGTAGCAAACCGGAAACTCGCATCTGGTTAACCTCCCTGCCTCTCTCTCTTTTGCGTAATGGGAGCTAAACTAGTATAGTGCGTTTTACTTAATGTTCAAGGGGAAAATAGGCGCATAAGAGGAACAAAACCAAATAAATTAGTGATGGGGAGGCGCAGATGGCAATAACACGGGTTTGCCATCCCTGCAATAGTCATCAGTAAGTCAGAACTCCCCGAGGATTCTAAGAGAGCTTCACCGACTTTTTTGTTGTTTTCATCTTTTTTGCACGGCCTTTCGTTCACGAACGTCGATAGCCGCGTGCGCCTCGTGCTTGAGACAATCATTTTTCTGGACGTAAGGGGGGGATAATTGAAATCTAGTTGGTGGTTGCCTTCTCTTCAGTAGGCGGTGTTCAAATCCATGCCCCAACGATGGTTCTGTCTGGACAACAAAAAACACATCTCGAAGGCTATGCTGGCTGCTGGTTGCTGGCTGCATACGCTGGGCGCATACGCCAGTAGGAATTTGCGAAGATGAAATATGTCATAGACGCTCGGTTTTGGACACCACCTAAATGCAAAGAAAAAGCTCTCTGTCTTACTAGGAAGACTGGAAAAACTTGCGCCATAAGAGCGGGAAATTTCGTTAACCCAGTGCCAAGAGAAACCTGTGAATCGAGTTTAAATGACCGCTAAAACTTAATAAAAATATTGAAGGCGCGGCAGTTACGACAGTTGCTGCCGGTGCTCTTAACATTGCGTCTACTTAGGTGATTATTAATCACATATGTTTTTCCTGTGATATTTCTTTGACTCTCGCGTTTATTCTCCCATTTTAAGATTGAGTTAACCGACAGTCAACCGCATTTATTAAATAGAACTGGCTGCACCCGTTATTCATGTCTGGCCTGCGCAGGCTTATTATAATTTTACTCTGGATGTCATTCCATCTTCATCATTCGGTTGTTCTCATGCCTTCGTCGCCATGCAGTCCTCATCATCTCATTGTCCTCATCTCGTCGTTGTCACTCTTTCAACGTCATACCATCTTCGTCATTTAGGAATCATCATTTCGCCACCTCTGTCATTCCATCGACGTCATTTCATTGCCCTGATTTCGTCGTCGTCACTGCGTCCCCATCATGCAGTGGTGGTCATGTCACCGTGCTCACGGTGAGCTAGGCAAGCAAGTGCCGTAGCAAAGTGAGACAATACCGGAGTATGTAGCGTATAGCCAAAGCAACAGAAGTATCAGAATGACCCCTAGATAAATTTAATAACCATGACTTTAAGAACATACATGTCTTGCTACATTGCTCGAACGCTAATCGCATTTCTATCTATAGTCACCGTGAAATAAGTTATGCCGTAATTTTTTCTCTGTGGTGGCCTGCGGGAAATTCTGCGCGCTAGGCAGAATGAGAAAAAAAAAAACAGTCAAGCGTGAGCACTTTCATCTTTTATTTCGAAAAAACCAAAACCAAACCATCATAATTCGAAAGGCTGCTCTTGTTTTCATATTAATATATTAACTTTTTATGGTTTTTTTATGGTTTAACACCAGCCTGAATTTCTTCTAGCATGAAAAAGTAATAGTGAAAAAGCACAAAGGCGAATAATGAATGTGTTTTGCATTTTACATTGAGGCACTTATTCAAATCGCTGCAGCGGCAGGTGTCTAATCACGGCTTTGTGCGCCCTTTTCTCTTTTTCTTTAAACGATTCCTGAAGTACGGCTCAGCTTTCTTTCGTCATTAGTTTGCACAAAGGAACTGTCCTCAAGAAGTGCTCTCCTGAAGTTGGAAAACCACAATATTTTGTTTCGTTGCGTTTCCATGCAGTAGAAAGCTCGCGAAAGACCAAGAACCAATTTTACCTTTTAGATACGATGGATTTAAGTTTCTTCTATAGCGCTCTTTCTGAGGGCTAAATATAAAATGTACTTCATTTGTAATGCAGTGAGTGTGTTAAGTTTGATTGTGTGAGTAACATTATGGTTGGCTCCAAGCGCGGGCATCCCGCTAGAGCTAAGAAAACGTGTCCAAAAATTCGCCTATAGTCGATGACAATGGAAGAATTCCAAACAAGCTCCACTCAAATATCCGCAGTGCACGTGTCCTTCACCTATGAAAGAGAGTCAAGCCAGCCGAAGTCCGCTCACAGCTTAATGACGTCACTTTG
This sequence comes from Dermacentor silvarum, assembly GCF_013339745.2. Lineage (NCBI taxonomy): Eukaryota > Metazoa > Arthropoda > Arachnida > Ixodida > Ixodidae > Dermacentor > Dermacentor silvarum. The sequence goes on from NC_051159.1 coordinate 97,191,390, forward strand.
CTAATGTAAAAGCTAGGCTAATGAGAAAATAAAAGCTCGTTGATGCAAGCTCAAACATCATCTTTGGCTGAGTACTTGTATCAAGATTACCCATAAAATCTGCCAGAGCGTTCAGGTTTCATCTTAAAACTAGTGAGACAAAGAATGATCTGTATGGAGAAAACAGCTGTTTTAAACATGCAAAACCACTTGTAATCACGGAAATAAGCAAGCCTAAGTTGATGGTTTATCTACGCAAATTGCGTACTATGACTTCTTTATTCTTTGGTTGTCACCGACTACAGGTAATGATGATTGCCCGCGTTGGTTAAAAAATACAATGAACCGTAAGTTTCTGGCCCAACTATCCGTTCTCATTATTTGAGGTTCCGTACAAGACCAGTAAAAAATCGTAAATCAGTCGGCGGTTGCTGCGGTTGTGTTTCACGCACTGACTCCCAAATTCAGAAATGTATGTGAAGTTTAATTTAAGTCCATGCTTGGCTTGATCTAAATGACGCCTGTCGTGAATGCGCCAAAAGGAAACGCAATGAGTGCCCTGGGCACGTTCTGGCCAGGCGTCATCTAGACCAAGTCAAGCATGGGCGTCAAATTAGGATACATTTCTGAATGCAGGGGTTAAGCTAACACACAGGACCGAACTAATATCACAAACCGCCCTTATATGTAGTTTAATATGTACTACACCTACGGGTGCACCGGCGATCGGCTGTGTTCCCTATACGTCTTTAAGCAGTAAAACAACGAACGGTGGCAAATATCTTAAGTTCTTAAATATGCCATCAGGTACATAATTCCTTTATTAAAGCACAGCTTTTTATGCCTGCTTTCCTGGGATTCTGTGCATCTGCTGGATTGGCTTCTTTCCGAGGCCGGTCCTGGTGATAATGAAATACTAAGGTGGACCCAAACCGGAGATGGCGTGATCACAAGTCGGCCGATCGCGGAGACAGTGTAATCCGTGGTAACGTGGATCACGTGGGTCGTGTGGTGGGAGTTTCTGCGTCTCGTTGATTGGAAAGGCAGGCACATAATCGCTAAGCCGCACTACACGTTGAAGAAGATGAGTTTTATAGCATTTTATTAACCGATTCATTTGCATAAATGTAAAGCGAACCTTTGTTTGCCTCTTCTCCTTACCTCTCACTCTCCCTTTCTGCCAAGTGTACATATGTTTTCAAAACAAATAATAGTAAGAACACTCAAAATCAGGATAGCCAACATCACGAAGGAAGCCGAGGTATACGCCGACACCTTGGGTAGGCGGAGAGGGAATCAAGTATGCACCAGAGTGCAAGAGATCTTAAGCAACGAGGAGACATGGGCCATACTCCGATCGCTGCTGGCTAAGACGGAAACAAGCACAGTCACAAGTCCACACGTCAGAAGGCTCATCCAAGGCACGATAGAAGATGCCCTCAAGGCAGCCACAAACAAGTTCCTGGGAGACGGCAATATAGGACATGTCCGCCCCGAATTCCGAGAATACCAAGGGGCAGCTCAATCCGGAACTGGATTGGCCTTTTACAAGAGCAGGAATAGAAGACGCCGTAGGCAACCTGACCAGGAACACTCCACCAGGCAATGGCCAAATCAACAAAAAGACACTACGCAACTCGGAAGCCACAGTGATAGAAGCTTTGCTAGAATTCATGAATGATTGCTGGGAAGCAGGCAAGATTCTGGCTGTGTGGAAACACGCTGATGTCCCCATGGTTGGAAAGCCCGGAAAGCCATTAGCCATATAAAAGTTGAGGCAGATTTCGCTCACCTCGTGCGCGGGCACATTATATGAACATAGGGTACTCAGCAGGTTTACACCATATCTGGAAATCAACAGGCACTTCCCAAACACGATGTTTGACTTTTGCCCACACTTATCAACACAAGATATCGTCCTTGAGATCAAAGAGGAGGTAATAGATAAGTATATACAATGAGCAAGAGGGCCATCCTAACGTTAGAATTGAAGGGGGCTTTCAATAATGTCTCACAAGAAGCAATACTTGTGCACGTCAACCGCTTCAACTGCGGGGAGAGAGTTTACAATTACATCAAAGACTTACTATCCGACCGTACGGTAACGGTGGGAATAGAAAATCTAAGATCCTGACTATGGGCACGCGCCAGGGTTCGGCAATTTCCTCTCTTGCCTTCACCCTGGCACTGAGCACCCTACTGAACGTCCTCGGTGAGATGGAGGGAATTCCACACGCTCCTTATGCTGATGAATTAACCATATAGACGCATGGGGGATTGACGGAAAGAAGCCTTACAGGAGGCAGTAGAGAGAACTGAATGGCACCTGGCGGCTTGTGAACTATCATGTGCGCCTAAGAAATTGGAACTCCTGATTCTAATAAACAGAACACCAGGGCACCCTCCACAAGAGACACCATATCCTGCGGTAACGCTGAATGGATTCCACATCGCAATGGTCAATACACTCGGTATCCTTGAATTGGTCTTCCAGAAGGATGAAATGGGGCTTGCCACAGTACAGCGACATCAAGAAACGGTCGCGCAAGGTTACACAATTGGTAAAGAGGGTCACAAATAGAAGACAAGGATTAAAGGAACAAGACACCATAAAACTCATGCAAGCATTGGTGATCAGCAGAATCACCCACAGTAAAACGTACCTAGATATAAAGAATAGTGAAAATGAGAACTTGAACATAATCAACGCATACAAATTGGCAATAGGAGTACCACCGACCACGTCAACAGAAGAGCTGCTGAAGCTAGGAGTGAAGTTGAAGCTATCTGGCGTAGGCGCACAAGGCAAGCCATATCGAAGACTAAAACTTTCCACTGCCAGTAGAACTCTCCTCAGTAGACTTGGATACTCTCTCGAAGAAGGACACAACAGTCCACAGCATGTACCCCCGACACTGAGCGCAAGGATACACGTAACATTGATACCCAGAAATTTGCACCCAGAATACAAAAGACAGAAGCAAGCGAGAGCCACCGCGCTTGAAAAAAAAATGTGGCAGTTTCACCCGAAAGGCGAAGCATCAATTGCGATAGCAAATTAGTAGAGAGCTATACGGAGTAAGGAAAGTAGTTTCAGCGGCCGTGGTAGTTTTAGCAGCTGTCTAAACTTGGACATGTAGCAGCACCAGCGACGCGCAGAACTGTTGTCGACGCCGTCGGCGTTTTGCCCGCGTTCGCACCGAACGCGCGCGGCGTTGGTGACCGTTGCCGGTGCCTCTGGCGGCGGCTCGGATGATTTCGACGAGATCAGAACGGGCCACTCGTCGATGATGATAAGTGGTTCTTGAGGGAAAGGGAAAGGTTGGCGCTTTCTTCTGCAGCCCTTGAGGGAGCACGGCTCAGCGCCAATCACTCGTCGAGCAGCGTCGGAAGTCTTTACCACCTTCTCGCCTCGCACCGCTTTTATATAAATACGCATTTGGTGCCGCGGCTAAACGTCGCCTCCCCTCCCTCCCTCCTTCCCTCCCTTCCTCCCTCCCTTCCTTCCTCCCTCCCTCCCTTCCTTCCTCCCTTCCTCCCTCCCTTCCTGCCTTCCTTCCTGCCTTCCTTCTTTCCTTCCTTCCTCTTGTCCCCCACGGCCTTTCGCGCGACGGAAGAAGTCGCGTTTGCTCTCCGCCGTGCGTTCGCTTCTCGTGAAAGCGTGCGTCCCTCACGCGTTTTTCATCATCGTTGGACTTCCTACGGAACCTCACGGCGATGGCGACAGCGACGGCGACGTCGCCGACGGTACAAATCCGCTTGGAGTGTCCATATAATTGCTATCGAAATAAAATTCTAAACCACAAAAGCAACAAGGAAGAAATAAGCTACACGGATGCCGCAAGATACAAGGCAGGGAGATATGCTGCCTACGTAACCAACAAGCAGAACGAATAGATAGAAGCTGCATCCGTAGTTGCTCGAGACAGTGAGGTAGCCGAACAGGTCTCCATAGGCATGTACATAATGGCCGGTGGATGGGACAATGCCGGTCATCGTCGTAACTGATTCGCAGGCAGCCTGTCGCCATTTCCACGCAGGAAGAATCAGCTAGACCACATCACCTCACACCACATCCTCAGAAACCAATGCATCCCTGAAACGTACATTGTTTAGGCCTCGGGACGCGAATGTTTGGTGGGAAACCAAGAGGCTCACGCCGCCGCCCGAGAACAAGCACGTCGGGCAACGACACTAGGGCATCTTCTACAACCAGACCAAGACGAAAACATGCAAAGGAAATATTGCGATATTCTAGAACGTTGTAAGACGAACAGTCGGGAATGCCCGCGACCAGACTGCAAGCTTAACACGGAAGAATTCATCATACTACGCCGACTTCAGATGGGCATTACCTCCACAGCACTGTACTACTATACCTCAACATATACAAGATACGGCCAATTCTGCAGTACTTTAAAATCGTTTACCACTTGGTCTGGGAATGTGAAAAGAATCCACGGACAACGCCCATCTAAGCACCAACAGAAGACCAGTGGTAGGACCAGCGGATAAACCCAAGTCCTGAGGATCAGCAACGGCTGGTGAACAGGTTCAGGCTATCAGCACAGGGTCACGGCTACCTAGACTAGGGTGGCCGCCCACCTCTGGGCATCAACAACTTGGTCTTCGAAATAAATTTATTCACTCACACTTTTGCGAGGCTGGCTACGGCCTGCTGGCTGCTGTCTTTCACAAGTGGCCGGTACCGGACACAGTGCAAACATGCACCAGGTGGCACGCTTAAGCGCGGATGTGAGCTTTAACACAAACACACAGTCGTCGTCATCCGATCGACATCATGCTGTCGTCGTCATTCCAGAGTCGCCACCCATTGTCCTCATGCGTGGTATCCGCATAATCGAGCGCCAGAAGTTTATGTTTAGCGAAGCGTTTGAAATCAAAATATACTCGAACTTGGTAGTGTGCTCTATACTAGCAAAACAAGAACGGCATTCTTCGCAGACACCCATGAAAGCTTCGCTTAAATCGATTACTGCAGGAATCAGGATCCACATATTTTTAGTAGGACTATGACACAGCAGTGGAGAAAGACAAGAAAATTATAAATGAAAAGCAGGCAGGTTAACCAGGACTGAGCCCGGTTGGCTACCCTACACTGGAAGAAGGGGAAAGGAGAGGGAAAGTTTAGGAGAAGAGAATGTGCGCTATTGACATCACCGACGTAGTAACAGTTCTCTGTTCTATAGCACAGATGGTCACTCAGTCTGGATCACAGACGGTCACCCTGCCTGGCAGCCTTCAAAAATCACAGTAGTGGAAGGGTAGCATCTAGGTGGTAGGTGAGGGCGGCCGTGTTCTGGCAGAAACGTCGAATCGTCTAAACCTTCATATAAAATGATATGCTGCTCCGATAATAAAGCGGTAGCTAGATGTTCCTAAGCGGTGGCTTTACTGAAAGCTCTAGAAACACCTGGACACAGCGTTTGAGACAAAATCTAAACACATTAGCTGATTCCTATGCTCAATCACTGTATTCTTAAGCTACATATACGCGTATGATGCGATAGTCGAGATAATATTGTCTCGCTGTCGTTTTTGCAGTCCGGAAGTTCCGGCCATATCTCTACGGGCGCCACTTCACGATCGTTACTGACCACCCATTCGCTATGTTGGTTGGTTGGTCTCCGCGACCCGTCTCGCCGCCTTGCTCGATGGGCGCTTAGTTTACAGGAATTTGACTTTGCAGTCTGTTACAAGAGTGGCCGACATCATGCGGACGCCGATTGTCTTTCGAGGCTCTCTCTACCAACTAGTGAATGTGACGCCGACAATTTCGATGAGTTTCTGACCGCCATCGACGACTTTCTTTTTCCCGACCTGGCCACCTTCCGGGAAGAGCAGCGTCACGACCGCAGCCTGGATGCCCTCTTCGCCTCAGCTGCTCAGCCGACATGTAACAACGGCTTTGTCATCCAAGCTGGCCTGCTCTACAAGAAGAATTATGCGGCTGATGGTGCCCACCTCCTCTTAGTGGTCCCTAAAAACTTGAGAACTCACGTGCTCCGTGCTATGCACGACGACTCGACCGCTTGACACCTGGGTTTCACCAGAACATACAACCGCATTCAGGGTCGATTCTACTGGACCAGTATGCGACGTGATATAGAGAAGTATGTGGCCAGTTGTAAGAAGCTCCAGCAATTCAAGTGCCCTAACACTGCTCCGGTCGGACTCCTTCACCCTGTAGCGCCACCATCATCTCCTTTCGAAATGGTTGGAGTGGATTTTCTCGGCCCATTCCCGCACTCAACAAACGACCACCGCTGGATTATAGTCTGCGTCGACCATCTGACGCGTTATGCTGAAACCGCAGCGATGCCAACGGCCACGGCTCTTGATGCTCCGAGCTTCCTCCTCTCCTATGTTATACTGCGTCATGGACCCCCTCGTGTTATTGTGAGCGATCGCGGTCGCCAGTTCGTGGCCGTCGTAGTCGAAGAGCTGTTGCGTCTCTGTGCTTGCCAGTTTTGCCACGCGGCCCCGTATCACCCACAGACAAATGGTCTCGTCGAGCGCACTAACAGAACTTTGACCAACATGCTTTCGATGTACGTGGATTCCAGGCACAAAAATTGGGATGCCATCTTGCCTTTTATCACATACGCCTACAACACCGCAAAGCATGAAACTACAGGCTACAGCCCTTTCTATCTTCTTAATGTTAGACCACCCCGCAACTTCCTTGACACCATTCTACCTTTTACTCCTCATGCGGACTCTTCTATTGCCCAGACTCTCTGCCGCGCTGAGGAAGCGCGCCGCCTAGCTCAGCTCCGACGTTGGCATCCCAGGACCACTCCAAGATCCGCTACGATTCACGACATAAGAATGTGTCATACGACAAAGGGGACATTGTATGGCTTTGGACACCACTTCGCAAGCGCGGCCTGTGCCAGAAGTTTCTGGCTCGTTAGACCGGGCCTTTCGTCATCACCGATCGTCTCAGTGATGCAACCTACTCGATGGCTCATCTCGTGTCCAATGGCTACCGGTCTAAGAAGACGCAGCTTGTTCACGTCGCTCGCCTGAAACGCTGTCATCCACGTGACTCCGAGTGGACGTAACAGTTACTCGCCCAGCGGGCTTCGTCTGTGAAGGGAGGAGTGTTACGCTAAAGCTACGGCAATGACGGAAGAAGAGGAGGACGAAGTGCGCTTGTCTTTGTAGCGGCTCGGTGTCGGCGCGGCCCCTTTTCATTAATTCATCTGTTAATATAAACGCACCCCATCGTAACAATATTCTTTCACTGGCACGACTCAACTGCTCAATCTTTACTGCAACGTATTTGACAGACTACGTTTGTTGATGCCGTATCTCTGAGAAATACTCCCACGAAAGACTCCCACTGCAACAAGCTTTAATAGGGACAGCACTCCAAAGGTTCAAATGCGAAGCATTTACATTGACAATGAGGCAAGCGTCATACACCCCGAGCACTCCTTTCCTTCTCAAGTGGAATAGTTTCATGTCCTTGTGCACACTAACTTTCAACATATTCTGTCACATTTCAGCACTTATAATTATTTATTGTAGTCTACAGCACCGAAATTAGCGCAATCACGAATGCTTTACTCGTTTCGCCCGTCTCGTCGACGCTCGCTTGAAAAGATTATGAACCTCGCGCTCCCGTGCCCGTAACTGCGTATCACGACCATCACGGCTTGCCGATCTTTCACGCGCGAGTATTCCTTATAATTAGTCACGTTTTTTCAAGTCTTTTCTTCTCCCATTTCTATTGAGAGAGAGAGTACTTCGCCCCACGCGTCAATTGGCTGCGTCGTGTTAATTATTATTTGTTGACACAAATCCGCGCTTCCCTACGCGATCGGGGTTTAAACTCCCCTGCCACGCGCTGCCAAGGCATTACAGAAAGAGCTGCCAACTTCGAAGTACGCTCAGCGAGCCCGACGCGCCGACGCTGGAGTGTGCATGCAATTATTACGCGTTCTGCTTTAATGTATGCATGCACTTCTCCTTTGGCGCTAGGATCGTAAATTAGGCGCGTAGGACTTTCTCTGGGCACGTTCCACACGAACGTTCTCTGTCGCGCATGTGGTGGCACGTGAGGCGAGCGTAATTGCTCCCAGCTGACGCCTTAATTGGCAGGCCTTAGAGCTGGCGTCAGCCTTCCGCTGTATGTTGCGTTGGCTAGAAAAATGTGGAGACTGAGGAACTGAAGTTTGAGCTGCAGAAGTCACTTCTGTTGTTTCTTAATGCGCTCAGCGAAACATACAAACTGAACTCAATGGCCTTAAGCAGGAAAGCTCACGTGTGAAAAACGTAGATCCTTTAGATACCACACTTATAGACTTAATAAAGTTTGCGTGCTTCGTCGGCGAAATCTCTAAAGTCGTAATAATAAAACAATTCAGCGCTAGCGAGGTTCCACTCTTCCATCCACTAATGTACAGAAGGAAAACTTTCGTTCCATAAACCCTTTCCTAAATAATTTCGAGCGGTAGTGCATATGTGTGAACCTTTCCTATAGAGAGAAAAAGAAAAAGGGGAAGGAAAAACAGGGAGGTTAGCTAGTGTAAGTACCAGCTGGCTACCCTGTGCTGGGGAGAGGGGTTAAGGGAAGAAACGGGGATAGAAAAAACGCATACAAAAATAAAGTGAGAAAAATTCACGTAATAACGCGATGCTACGCGCTACAGCTTTTCAAGTCGGTCGCACAATTTACAAGCCCTTAAGAACTTAGCAGAACACTCAAGGCCTCGAGTGCCGAAACCCGTCTGGACCGGTGTCCCAGAACTTTTTCCTCTGTCCGGCGGCAATCGTCCAGTTTTTCGAGTGCGGTCGCGAGCACATCTATTGCCACATTTTAATGGATAAAATCACAGAGAAGGTGCTTAATCGTCTCCTCGCAGCCACAGCTGTCGCAAGCAGGGCTGTCGGTCATTCCAATGCGGAAGGAATAGGCATTCGTGAATTCCACGCCGAGCCAAATCTGGCACAGAAGTGTTGCTTCCGCTCGTGGTGGCCCTGGTGGAAGACGAATTTGCAGGCGTGGATCCAATCTGTGGAGACGTGTGTCGGTGAATTCACTCGTGTTCCACAGATATGTGTAGGCTCGCGTGCGAGGAAGCGAAGCCTTGTGGCTGCATGTGTACTCGGCAATGCTGTTGATATAACATGGGCACCATCGTGGGCCGATCGGGCAGCGTCATCAGCAAAGTGATTGCCCGAAATTCCGCAGCGTCCCGGTATCCACTGGTAGATGATGTTGTGCCCCTTGCGGTTGCGTGATGGTGAAGTAGTCGGATGTCTGCGACTAACTGCACGTTATAGGTCCGTGGTTGAAAGGGGACAGCAGCCACTGGAGAGCTACCTTCAAGTCACAAAAGGTGTGCCATGACTGTGATGATTCGTGAACAATAAACTCCGTAGCAGCACGGATAGCTGCGAGTTCTGCAGCCATCGAATTACTAAAGTGAGCCATCTTGAATTGGATGATGATAGATTTCGCGGGAATTACCGCTGCTCCAGCTCATTGTATAGTGGAAACAAAACCATCCGCGGAAGCGTGGAAGTGTTCTTTGTGCTTCGCAGGCAAGAATGAAAGTACGGTTTATTTGAGGGCAAAAGATGATATCTCCATTTTCTTTCTGATGCCGGAAATGACAAGAAGGGCTTGGAGTGTGTGCAGGCACGACAGCAGAAGAGATATCCATGCTGTATGCATGAAGTTCGATGGTAAAGTTCCATGGTTGGCAGCGATAACCGAGATAAACGCTGAACGTGGTCGAGCGGTCAGGAAGGGAGGCAAGATGATGCGATGGAAGTACGGACGAAGTGCCTGATGTGCGTCCTTAAAGCGTAGACTTGAATGTACGTACCTATTGATGGGGTGGTAATGCGTGATGGCTATTGTTGCTACCGTGGATGACACCTGGGTAGGCCAAGACATATTCACAGAGCTTGAGCTCACACAGACTGGAGGACACGGAGGTTGGTCCTACCGGTCCCAACCAGTACAGGTAAGCTATAGCGTAGAAGACCCAGGAACGGTGCGTTATAGAGTTGGAGCATCGCCCTCGGAGGCGCACCTGATGACTAACCCGCGAGAAATCTGAGGACATGGGTTATTATGGCTAGCTTCTTCTTTATGTAGGAGACATGAGGACTCCAGGAAAAGTATCGATCTGTTGTCCCGCCTGGAAAGCGGGGCGTCTTCTCGTAGGTGATTGGCTGTTCATTAATTTTCACGACGTGTGGCCTCGTTGCTTTGCGCATGAAAGCGACCTTAGAGCCTTTCCCGGAGGACACCTCCAGACTTCGTGCTCGGCGATACTTAATGTTAGTGTGGCCACTTTGTCGAGTCAGGCACGCACCTGGAGACGCGTCAGTCCTGATCACCAAATGCATATATATCGTTTGCATAGATCGACACGTGGGCAGGTTGCGGGAGGGAATGAACAAGAACCACTCTATTTAACCTGGGGCCATTCCTAAAATAAATAAGTGCGGGCTTTGTGTTGTGAAGTTCACAGCCTACAATCTGCTAAAAAAGGTTTGGTGAATTCGTTTCACAGCCGACTCAAGTCTGTCTGCAAGGCTCACAGTGTCCCGTGTAGTCCTGCCGATCTTCGCACAACTATTAAGGACGCCAGAACATTCCTGAGCAGACAGATGCCTCTGCGTTTTGTTGTGAATAGGGGGTCTTCTAAATACCAGAGCTAACACCGACGTTGTGATTTGTCTTTGAACCCTAGGGCCGAGACCAATGTTGTAATTTTGTAGGTGGAAAGATACAGAATCTTGGACTTCGAGAAAAATTGCGAAGAACTTTATGCAGATATTTACATAATATTTACAAATGGTAGATAGTTGGCAAATACCTGACACAGTTGACGTACAGCTGGTAAATGGCTCTCGGAGTTCACCAGAACGGCTGGGTCGACTGGTGGAGTATTTCTTAGGGCTAAAAATGGGCCGGTCCGGCCTTAAATGCCTTTGGCAACGCCGGCTCACCGGTTCATCTTCGGACAGGCGGGGCGGGAGGATGACGTCACCTGTGCCGCATTTCTTTTTTAACACGAAAGTGTTTTATGCCGGGGTCCACCAAGACTTCACTGACGTATTTCCGTCACGGAAATACGTCATAGAACATAATAGAAAGAAAGAAACCAGAAGAAAAAGTTCCACAAACATGCAAAATTTGGAAATCGAACCCACGACCTCTCGGTCCGCGACGATAGATCGCCGAGCGTTTAACCCATTGCGCCACAAACGCATTTGCAGAGAGCTACACAGACGCGCCTTATATATCTAACACTCCTCCGTGTACCCGCGCTCTTGCTCGGGGCGGTGCCGCCGCCTACGAGCAGAAAAAAGAAGTACTGCATTAGACAGTTTTAGCAGAGCGTTCACGGCCCGCTCCGCTCAGACCGTCCTGTCCTAACGATTCGCGCAGAGCCGCTCAGCGGAACGCAAGCGGGAACGCTAATGCGCGTGCGCACAACGCTTATATCGGCAGCGGAACGAAGAACGCTGCCCACGGTCCGCTACGAAGCTATTTGAGCGCAGCGTTAGGCTGCGTCTACTGGTTGATTTGTCGTTTTACAGCCACGCTGAGCGCGCGTGGCTGGCGTCTCTGGGAGACGCGCTTGTCAAACAAGCCAAATCAACGCAGTTCCTGCAGCCAACGGTGTGCGTGAAATGTTAGCGGAGCGGAGCGTAAGCAACGCTCTGCTAAAACTGTCTATTATGACACTAACGCGCACCGACAGTGAACGCTTCGGTGGTCTCAGCACTACGACGCCTCGATGCCAGCATTCGAAGGGACGCTGGCATCAAGAAGCGCTACCAACGCCACCTAGGTGGCGTTCACCGTACTCAGCACAGCGGAGCGTGGCCTCCGCAATTAGCTCTGAAAATGTTTCTGAAGTTGATCGCGGAGGCTGCAATTACGACGCGCTGTACGCGCTGATTTGACTCGGTGACGATTCAGTTACGTGCTTTGTCTTGCGCGTTGTATTAGTGTGTCAGTTACGTGCTTCGTCTTTCGCGTTGTGCTAGCGTGTGCAGCGTAGTGCAGCTTCCATATGCACGACGGTTGCTCATGGTCATCGACGTTGGTAGTCGTGTGGAGGAGACGTGCCACCAGGCGTCAGCGTGGGTGCATCAACGCCTAAGGGCGCTTTAGCCACAAAACACCAATAGACATTATATATCAATGTGCAATAAACATTACACTACTTCTGTGAAGACACGTTTCACTTTCGTGTTCTATACCGATTCATATATAAGAGGGATCAACCCATTTTTTTACTGTAAGGGAGTCACTTGAAGATATGTTTCAAAGCGCTAGCTTGCCCGATAGAAGGAGTGGTAAGATTGTTATTGTAGTTTTAGCTACACTGGCCTAGCCAAGCCCGTTTCGCGCGGCACATCAAGAGCCGTGCTGCGCATGCGCAAGGATCAGTGATGTCACACGGCTTGTGCACCGGCGCCACCGGTGCCGGCACCTCTCGCGCACTCCGCCGCCGGTCTGCGCATTCCAGAGCAGTGACGTCGTAGCCGTGGTAGACGCACTGGCGCCGGCGCGCGCTCGCTGTGTAGTCGCCGTCTGACAGTGCGCTGGAGCCGCTGTGCTTTTGACTGGCGTTTGCCAGTGTGGTATAGCCATGGAGAAGGAGAGCGCAAATGCTGCTCAACAGCGCAGAAGAACGGAGAAGCTTGACTCATCGGATCCCGAAGTAGTTGCCTGGAAATTAGCGGTTGAGCGTAGGAGGAATGAATACATGTGCCACATAATACGTATACCGCGTGTGTGTCATTGGAGCAGCAGTAAGCATGACAATCAAGTTAATCCTTGACAATCTAGACAACCAGGAAAGCTAAGAATAATCAGCTGAACCTTTGCTAACGCTACGTATATCCTGGCATAGCCGAGCTAAGCCACTGCAACTTTTTCTCTCCCGCCATGCATGCTGATGTGGACTATGAGCATCAGGCTGTGGCGCTTGGCGACCTTCGATCAAATCATATCATCGGTCTCAATAATATCTTCATTGAGCGACAACTTGCGTTAGCCACTCTGACGCCAGCATGAAGCAATAACTCGAAGCACCAATAGGCGAATGTTATGCTATCTTGAGGTACGCAAGTATTGTTTGCCTTTGTAAGGTGCTAAAAAAAGAAAGAATTGCAATTTGACGCACTTGTGTTAAAGAGTGGACCATCTGATGCGAACTGCGTATACGTGTCACTTAATGAGGCCTTTACTAGTGCAAATTACGTTCTTGTTATTACTGAGATCGCGTAAGTTGCATATACCAACGCATTAATACCGCACCCGGCGTATATCCTACGCGAACTATTCAATATTTCTTGTGGTTTTAAACATTTGTGACTTTAAACATGCTGTGCATGCTGTTCATTCAGGAATAAGAACATGGAGGTCCTGATAGGAATATTGAAATAAACGATACAGCACAGAACTTCCACTTTTGCAAAACAAACAACTCCACAAAGCGTTAAGTGCAGCTTGGATGACACCCAGCTTGTTTCCTCTTTCTTCAGTCCGCACTGCACTGCGCAATGCACTAAACACAGTATGCACCAAAGTCGCATATATTTGCATTTATTCGTGAAACGTTCCGCTTTCGCAGTTGTTTCAGACGGTTGGTTAGATGCAAGCATCATCATTTTGGTTTCTAATGAGGAAATTACTATCGCATCAAGTCACAAGATCCAAAGCACTGTTAAAAACACACACACACAAAAAAAAAGAGCGGGAAGGCGAGAGGGGCGACAGCGGCACCTCGTAAGAGCAAGAAGAAATTTTCTCAGTACTACGTTGCTGTGCAGAGCTCCATGAAGCCGGGCTCGTTCAGGCATGAACTAAGAGAAAATCGATCCTACCATGACGAATGAAAGTTCCGGGACACCGGGAAGACTGGGAAGGAGGGAAGTGGTTCCCCAGCACTGTTAGTGGAGTTCTTGCAACTGCCCCTTTGTGCGTCTTTAGCTGGGCCGTACATAGGACCGCTTATCGCACAGAGAGCGAACGACGTTTCGGGTCTGCTCTCTTTGGCGCGTGACAGCCATACGGCGCTGCGCACCAGGCGTGTTCTGATAGATGGTTTCCGAATGACTTCGGACTCGGAATCCGTGATCGCTCCTTCTCTAGAAATACCGTCTGCTGCTTCCTGCTTTCTGCCTTGCGCTGGAAAGATATACGCTTGTGATATTTTCGATATTCTTGACCATTTCAAGACGCGTTCTTAGATGTAGCCGTTGAGCCTTGTGAAAGAAAAAATGATTTATTTATTTATTTATTTATTTATTTATTTATTTATTTATTTATTTATTTGTTTATTTTATTTATTTATTTATTTATTTATTTATTTGATAGGAGAAAGCTCTGGTTTGCGTCAAACCTGAAACGTATGAGTACAAGGTACTCTTGATTATTGCAAACGAGCACCGCTCGATTTTGCGGTTATCCAAGGCATTACTTGGCTTTTCGTGCTGTTGCGAACATATTTCATCCGTTGCAGCGCAATTGGCTTCCCTTCCATTTACGCATAATTCATCCAAAAACTACAATCGCCCTTTTTGCGATTTGCTGCAGACGCCTGTCACCACGTAGTGAGGCCATCGCACAAGGACGGAGGGCTGTTGAACACGTACAGTGTTTTCTACTTTGCTTTGGTACTCTCTTGGTGCCTTGCTTTCCGCGCCTGTGTGATACTATGCTAGTTTGTGCTCTTCGACTCTCTTCACTGTTTATAAGCGCATGTTTTTACTTTCGGTAGTAACGAGTAGCAGTTGGTACCAATTAACCTATAGAAGCCAGCTTTTCATTGAAATTGATATATATAAAAATGTGTTAAAAAGGAAAAGAAAGGTGCCCAGGCAACATCATAATGAAAACATTGTGTATGGTCATAGATTGTAAAAATGACTCGCATTTCTTCAAAAAATGAAGCATTGTGCTCGGTGTGAATGTAAGTTGGAAGAAAGATTGTGAACCCTGTTCTAGCAGTCTACGGTTGTGCAAGGTGTTCAGAGTGGCGACGAGTGGTTTTCTCTATACGTAGAATCAGCGACAGTCACAACTAAAGCGCTCGAATCCCTTCCGCCACGCACTCCAAAACGCCGTTCTCAGTCAAGCAAATGCATAATACGTACGCTTGCCAGCGCGCGCTCCTTCCTGGCAGGTCCTGGCTAGACACCTTGACAGACATGACGCTATTGGGATGTGGCTAATATATGTGCAGTACACAACCGGTCCGCACCGCGTAGCACGGCCAGACTGCAGCCCATGAGTTCGAGTGCGCCCTCGAGCGCCGTTGTTGTCGTTGTCGTTGTTGTTGTTGTTGTTGTAGCCTATCACGCATGTGGCTCCTACCCACGGTGGGGGATTGGCCAAGGAACGTCGTCGTGCACATACCAAAGTCTTCTTTCGGGGGTTTTACTTCCAAAACCAGTTCTGATTATGAGGCACGCCGTAGGGGAGGGCTCCGGATTAATTTTGACCACCTGGGGTTCTTTAACGTGCACTACAACGCAAGCACACGGGCATTTTTTGCATTTCGCCTCCATCGAAATGCGGCCGCCGCGGCCGGGATTCGATCCCGCGACCTCAAGTCACTAAAGTTGCATGTAGCTGCGTCTGCGACATAACGTAAGTACCGCGGCTGCGGCGGGGTGCCTTTACGAGCCCGCTTGCTGAGCTCACTGCTGCTCGCTGAAGACAACTATGACGTGGCTCCAGGCGCGTGGCGAGCCTGTCCAACCGCCAACATCCGACCGGAACAGGTCGTCTACTTCCCGAGTTGCACACATTCGATGTGCGTCGCCATTAAGGTCGAAGTTCGTTGGGAGTCCACCAAAAGGACGATGTTTCATTCGACCCTTGGAATTTGGGTGATTGCCGTACAGATAAGTGTGAAAGGAAATAACTTACTGGCCACTGGGTGCGAGAAAGCTGCGCATAGCTATCATCTAGTACACGGTAGCACAGGAAAGGAATGAGACACCGTGAATTCAACCGCAATTTGAGGGATAGCCTCCGAGTTTGGCGCGTCGTAGGGTGCCAAAATGAGAAGGAGTGGCGTCTCCGTGAACATCCAAAATCAAATTTGAACTGCGCGCCAAGTGTGACATTCAGCAGACAGAGCGTTGTAGGCCATGGCCCGCTCCGCCGTAGCCTTCGCAGTGAAAGGTGCCGAAGAAGGAGCGAGAGCACTGCGAAGCGAATCAAATGCGATCCGTGATTGCCAATAACTCAGCTTGTGCTGAGCGCACTGAAGTACTTTTCATGGCAACGTATTTCTGAAATAGTCTATTTTAACTTCAAATGCATTTCATGACTTCGATAAAGAGTGGTTCAGGGTCCATTTAAAGAACACTTGAAAGACGCATTGAATAGATGAAAGCGCGTTGATTTGCTGTAGTAACGGCTCAGAAGTATGAAAGAAATCGGAGCAGTAATTTTTCACTTCTCTTTCATAACACAAGTAGAAGGTCCATTGAACCCTTGGTTAAAAAAACGAATCATAAGTTATCTTGGTAGCACCAACTATTGCTAGACGAGTGAGAACAGAAGGCTCTAAGATTGCGCAACCGCAGTTGTCGTGCCCCTCTATCAGCGCTAATGATAGAGGGACACGCTGAACGAGTGAAGGACAATCAGATCGCTCGGCGAAAGAGGTTGCCGAAGCATTGGCGACACTATTAATCACGAACAGCTGTCCATGTTTTCGACTGATATATGTTCCCAGTGTTCTTTCGCGGCACCAGTGTTTGTTAGGTTGACTGATTGTTAACACATTCTACATTCACTCTGTGCTTATTTTCACCGGTTCTTTTTTGACACCTTTTGCTTGTGTCTGAAGGTGCTTCGAACTGATTCAATGTCTGTTGAAATCCAGGTGCCCATTTTTCTTCCTTTCTTTGTCTGCTGTACTTTCAGAGAACTCCCCCATTCTTCGGTAACTATGATTTATTTTGACAAGGGCATGCCATTCTTCCCGAGATCCTTCTACTTCGCCGTATCAGTCGCCCACTCTTTCATTTATTTAAATTACTGTGAGCGTTTTTAAATCGGCGAGATATACAGGGAACTACTAAGCGTGGCGAGAAATTTTTAGTATGAACTGCGGTACGCGCATGGAGCGCTCAACTATAGCCAGAGCTGCCCACACACACACCCCTTCTAACCGCAGCCGGTCGCTGCGCTTCCACGCTAAAAACGTGGGCTTATATTTTCATTCTCATGACGTTGTAGCTGCGCTACTAGTTAATTCTCGACGCATGGGTGCTTCCATTGGCTTTTCCAAGCGAAGCTTGTTATAACGCACACATTTGGTGGCGTCCGTGTGGGCAAAAAACTATCATCGTCAGCATTGGCTCGAGCGTCGTCGTCTTCTTCCGCAGCTGGCTCGTTGGCGCCCCTCGGGTTGCCCTCGTGCTCGGCACGAGCTCGTGCCACTGCTCCCCCCATTCGTCGTCGTCGTCTTCTTGCACAGCTGGCTGCATTGCCGCTCATCATTCCAACGTAGAATTTCACTTCTCTTCTGTCGTCGTAATGGAGAGGCCGTGTTTACGTGGGTATCAGCCATTGCTTAAGGGGGTATGCACCATTCATTTAACTTTGATGCAATTTAATTTCGAAGAATCGCAAGCGGCAATGGCAGGCGAATGCTGCTAACCACGCCGCCGAGACATCGAAGGTAAGTGACAACGGCGGACTGCGGGCATACCGTCAGTGACGTCGTTCTCTCCGTCGCAGCCGTAGCATCATAGTTTAATGCACCCAGGACAAGCTTCGCTTACCCCCCTTTTCTGGTAGGGGAAGGGTTGGTTAGTTTTTTTCTTGGGTAATACGAGGCTTCCCCATTCCCTCGCCTCAGATTGAGACCCGTTTCGACGCACCGCTGCGAGACACTGTGCTCCTTTTCAGTGATAGGCCAATGGAGTTGCGACTCGGGAGTGTCGACGTGGAGCAATATACAGCGTCGGCAGTGCTCAGCTCTGTGCTATGTCACACGAGAAAAGGGACTCTCTTTATCTTTTCTTCCTCGCTTCATACTGTTCATTTCTTTTTTCTTTATTTTTCTCCTAGTGTGTGGGAAGTGAGAGCCCCCTTTTTTTCCGAGATATTTACGAGGACGCAGCGTCTTGACTTTCTTTTGAGGCTTCCTCCTGTTTGCTGCTGTACACCCTCTTTGACAGCACGACAGAGGCATACACAGGGGAGAGTGCATACACATAGCTGCCTGTGTGTACGTATTGTTCTTTGCGGTTGTGCGTCCCTCCATGTTCAAAACGGTGCACAAAACAGCACCGACTTTGGCCACCAACAAGTTCATTTGAATCTTGCTTTCTGCTTCTTTCTCAGAAGTACGTGTGGAGCGAACGTAAAATTTATGGCCATGCATTGAGTTCAATCTGGTGTACGCTGACGATGTTAAACCGTAGAACAAAGAAAATGGAAGAAAAAAAGTTTCTCAATTCTTGTGGGTGCACTTCGGTTCCTGATTAAAGCAGCGCAGAGAGCATATGTGAATGACGGAGGGTGGGTGCGGATAGGGAACGCGGGGCGATGACAGAAAACCGTTGCAGCCGTCGACCGTAAATCAAGTGTGGGTATAGATACTAGCACAGCCGGCGCGGCATTGAAGTACGACATGCTCCGGTCCTACACGCGCATATATAACGGACAAGCCCGAGGTGATTTCAGAGCCCCTCGGTACTCTGCTTGTGCCCTGTTTAAAGGAGAACACTATTTCATCACTCTTTATTAAGCATATCGTCATGGTCAATTTCATCAAACATATCGACACCGTCGCGAAACTGTGGCTCCGTGAACAGGTGGTGTTAACAATGGTACACTTCATACGTTTCGTACATCTCATCATTTTGTGAACACCCGACTTCTAACTTCCCAGTTTTACAATGTCATCACTTAATCTAATCATATAGCCCCCATGAATACGTGAATCTCTCCCTCGCTGTCATGGCCGGGAAGAAAAGGGAAAGTTTGAAAGTAGACGAGAGGGAAGGGCTTTGCGTATATATACAGGGTGTTTTTCTTTTTTAGCTGCAGCAAATTTTTAAAATTATAAAAATGTAAATCATCATCGCGTTATGTTTACCATTCGCGTGTACGGAATGGCGGCCTCTAGATACAAAGCAATTTCCGCACTTACGTGCGTAATTAGCGGAGTTACGCTAATTAACTTTCTAATTATCAACAATAAGTGGCTACAGCAAATGAATACTTTGGGGCCCGTCCTCGACGCTATCTATCCCAGTCATCAAATTTTGAATAGCGGAGTATCAGTCTGTAGCGTCATATCAGTCTGTAGCGTCGACTGCGAACGCCGCAGATATCAAAGAGCTATCGCAAGCTGCTCGTGGGGCCGGACCGGCGGTGATGTCTGAGACGTGACGAAAGGCGTAGGGGGGGACGGCGACATCGACGACACAGATTCTCTTTTTGCGGCCAGTTTCGGTTTCAAGCAGCCTGCCAAGGGGAAGTAATTGTTCGCGTAGCTCCCACATAAACTCCGCTATTCAAAATTTGATGACTGGGATAGATAGCGTCGAGGACGGGTGCCAAAGTACTCATTTGCTGTAGCCACCACCTATTGTTGATAATTAGAAAGTTAATTAGCGTAACTTCGCTAATTACGCACGTAAGTGTGGGAATTGCTGTGTACCTAGAGGCCCCCAATCCGTACACTCGAATGGTGAATATAACGTGACCAAGATTTATATTTTTACAATTTTGAAAATTTGGTGCAGCTAAAAAAAAAAACACCCTGTATAATCAAACTAAAATCGTGGACGACAGAGCATGAACGCGTGTACCGTGGCGAAAGAGAAAAATGTACGGTTGATGCATCAAGAAAGGCTTCGAGAAAATACGTGGATTGAAACGTATTCGGCATCGCACACACTTAAGGGACGAGGAAAAGAGCAGGTATTTCTTGTTGCCAACTTTATTGAGCTCCTGGTATGTTTCTTGAGATGGATCAGCATTGTGACCACTTGTGACTGACTGAACGACCAACGCTTCTGCATGTGTGCCTAAATACTGTGAACCTTCTTTCTCTCCTTATTCTAACCTTTGAGTCCCCTTTTCCACTTCCCCGGGTCCAGTGTAGCCAACCGGGCTATGCCTAGTCAAGGTCCCTGCCTTTCCTTATCACTTCTATTTCTCTAATTTGTTGACGCTAGATTCGCCTAGCGATAAAGATCATGGCAAGACTGCCTTCACATTTGACATGTGTCCACCTGCTACTATGTGTCCACCTGATACTATGTGTCCACGTGAATGTGTCCACGTGAATGTGTCCACGGGACATGTGTCCACGGGACATGTGTCCACGGGACATGTGTCCACGCTCTCTCTCTGTTAGCCACTTAACGTTGATGAGCCGCGATTCATCCATAACCTCATTGACATTTCCAGCTCACGTAGTTGGTACCTCAAGGCCATTTTCTTCTACTTATATTTTTCTATGTTTAATGGTGTACCTTACATTGAAGCAAGACTTATCTTAAAGTTCATTTTTTTTCAGTGTCGTTCCTGGCATCTTGTTCCTTTTTCTCCATAAATTTGACACCGAAATTAAGTTTCGTATGCCATCAAAACTGAATTACCCCGCGACACAAGTTCTCTGCGTGGAATATGACATGGCGTGCACTCAACGTTATGTATGACTTATCGGTACTGAAGATACTTCTGATTGCGACCGTTGCTGTGTACCGGAGACAATTACGTATTTATTTTCCGTCTCGCCCAACGTCCAGACAGAAACGACGCACTTGAAGCTCACCTCTGACAAACATTGATGCCACGACATTCTCATAAGGCTTCATATTGAGTCCTTGGGCCCATCGAAGATATGCTGTAATAACAGTATGAGCCATGCTTCAATTTTTACGGGAAACGGAAACGGCCTTAGGGCTTTTAAGTATGCTGCTGTGCTGACTATACTAGCATCATCGCACCAATATTCTTGCCATCGACGTCCTCCACCCCTCTTTCACTCCCCTTTTCTCCTTCCCCGTGTGCAGAGTAACACATAACATCACACAAGCTCAATCCGACCTCTCTGTATAAGCATGCTCCTCATGCCCACTATGGGAAATTGACCCCAAAAAAGCGAGAAAATCAAAGTGAAGGGCATAGAGGCTCATCAGAGTAGCCAACAATCCGCTTGGCTGCTCTTCACGGGGAGGTGCATGGCGTAAGGGCACAAAAGATGGGGCGAAAAGAAGAGAATACGTGACGAAAATTGTACGGCACAAACAACCCGAATAAAATGCCTTTCCTTACGGGCTAGGGTTTTAACAGCGGAGCTGTTGTAGGTCGAGGCTGGGCCTTCCGCCAGTGTCACGCAGGAGGCTGGTTCCCAGACCTCTAGCAAGGGGCGCTGCGTTTAATCAGAGGCCGCGCCGGCTGAGGAGCGGACCAATCAAAGTGCGCGCCAGGGGCGGGGAAGAGAGAAGGGGAGCACGGGCCCTTTCTTGCCATGGATTCCGCACGGCGCTAGCACTTGCGGAAGCTCGCCCGAGAGCGGCAGCGCCGTCGCCGGCCAAATGCTACGTTTCGAGCAAGGGAATCGGCAGCGAAATGGCAGCGGCGGGAGGCTAATCCGCAACTACGCAAGAGGGAAGCGCTAGCCCGACGTAAACGCCGGGAAACCACTACCAACGGGGATCGTCGGCGGGACGCGCAAGCAAACCTACAGCGGCGGGGAGCTAATCCCGAGCCACGTAAGAAAGAAACGCAAATCAAGCGTACTTGGAGGAAAGGGAACCCTTATTTGTCCCAGCAACAGGCAGAACAAAGACGCAAGCGCCGAGAGGTCCCTTTGACCAACAGTGAAAGAGATTTCCTCGACCGGGAGTTAGCAGGGAATGTTAAGCACTAAAAGTCAAAACATCATCCATAATCACACGAAAACCACTGGAAAACAAACATAATCGCAGAAATCCACAGAAACCCACTGATAATTACAGAATATCACAGGGAAACACAGAGAAACACTAGAGAACCACAGCTCCGCTGTTTCAGCAGATTTCACATTGGGTGTAACTGGGTTTAGCTTTTTTTTTTTCGTTTACTGTTTTGCTTATTAGCCCCATCATAATATTTGTCCCCAGTCAACACTGCTCGCACACTTTTGTGAGTGCAAGTGATGCAAGTGATAGCTGCGCATAATATTGCACCAGCTATCACTCTAATGATTCTCATTATTGTCGAATCCGGAAGTTATTTTTTTTTTCGAAATACAGTCTGTTCGTGCTAAACAACACATGGAGCCTCTGTTAACAGAATAACAAATAATCTAAGTGGGCAATTAAGCTAGTCAAGAACAATGTCGCGGCAATAGAGAACACCGAGACGCTCGTTTTCTTAGCAGTACCTGTAGCTGGGCTTGTTCGTGCATATTACAGAACCGCAACCTGGAGCACGTCCCTTCATCTTTCATCGTTCGTGTTCAAGGTTGCGCACTTTATATTTACACTCGTTTTCATTTTCTTTCTTTTTATTAAAGGAAATGTCTCCACAGTTGCCTATACTGTTGCTTATTGCGCCGTGACTGACATCAGAACCCTTTCGTTTACTGCGAAAAAGAGAACGCCTAAAAAACTAAGTTATCCTCGTTTGTTTCCCTTCGTTTCCGAAGAAGAATACACGGAACCCGACTCTCACGTTATAGTACTACATGTTCAACCATTTGATGTTTCTATCAGCCCTATTTTTCTTCTTCTCGCAAACATGCATCTCAGTGTTGACGTAGAAGCTCGCTTCTGTTCAATTCTGGCGACATTTTAAATGCGTAAGCATTCTATGGTTACCCAACGAGAAAACTGTGCGAACATCCCTCCATCCTCCGCGTAAGACGATCACTTTCAAGATCCAGCTGTGGAAGAAACGACGACGAACACGCGAGGAGCGACACGAGCGCGAGGGGCATTATGGGAACGTTGGCATGATGAGCGGCATCGGAGCCAGCTGTAGAAAAAGACGACGACGAACGCGTGAGCAGTGGCGCGAGCGCGTCTCTGTGACCACGTGACGTGTGCAATCAGGTACGCACTAGGCACATCTTTAGTAAGCCAGAACTGTGGATCACCCGTGGCTTCGGATCGGAACGTCATCAGCGCACCTCGCACCGCCACCTGCACTGGTTTGCTTGGCTCAGCAGTTCACATTGCGCCGCCTTTCGCAGTAGTTCATGTCACCGCAGCGCTGTCGTATTTGTCGTAATGGCGCCAAGACGACCGCAGCCGTTAAGCACTTATGTGATTACCAGCAGTGTTGGGTGTGAGCACTCAACACCCTGTCGTTACTACGAAACGCTCACGCATCATTCTGATAACTCCCTTAGGGGATTCTATGTAATTTTTTGTTTACATTGCGCTTTGCTGCATGTCCCTACAGAGCATGTGACGCCGTGTGCGCTGAAACAAAAATTGCGCTGAGAAACTAAGACTAACAAGGTCACCCGTCAATTGTTTTTTCATTGAAAAGTTCTGCCGCGTTTTGTACTCTTTTTCAAAAGACGCTGCCTGCGGGGCGCCTCGTCACTCTTTCTGTCAGCCGAAGCTTATTTCGTAGTTCAAGTAGCTTCAGCCCTATGTATTTCTCATTATTGTTCACTGTCTTCGGATCTCTTTATTCTGAAGCGTATGTTTTCTCCAGTTGTACAGTAGCATATCGCTTCGCACACGCGTCTCTGCTCAACGAACCTTCTTTCCGAGCATGGCGCTGTTGCATTGTACTTGCTCTTTGTCTACAACACTGTAAGCTTCAATGCATGAGTCCTTTGAGAAGTATCAGTGTCACACTGCCTTTGAGCTGTTTTCCACTTTCTGTTTCCATATATATTTGCCAGTCATATCGTAAGCACAGAAATTTCCACATAATTGTCCGTATTAGGTTCTAAAGTACGGCTCCCTTGAACTGTCCTAAAACCGAGAAAGCACTTACGTCAGGCTCTGTCTAATTTCCGTCAAATGCTAATTCACGCTAGCAAAATCCAAAGAAGCAGCCCTAAATGAATAGTTGTGCATGATAATGCAGTTCCTTAGTCTGTCTTCGTATGCCGTAGTATGCCATGGATATGTTTACGCAGATCGTGGAGCTTTACATTGTTTTTATTTGGGTGGTTCCATTAAAGCAAACTACAGTTTTCGTGAACGTTTGTGCAAGTGTGCGTGCGTGCGCGTTCTTCTTTGTTCTGCCAAACTTAGCAGAGCAGAGAAGGAAAGCATACTAAGACGGGCTTACAGTTTAGTAAAGCAGCAACAATGGTCGGTGATCTCCCAGCCTTCTCCCAGATTTTTCTTTCTTTCATTTTTTTTTTTGAAGAATTGCGCATCAATATGCGATGCGTTAAAATATTCGGACGTCTGTGAAATGAAGCAACGTGGAATGCTGTCGTTTAACATTGCCATGATAACACTGATTTCGCCCGTGTAGTGTTCTTCACCGGTTGTCTGCGTGATGTCCTAAAACAGCGCTTACAATGATTGGTAAAAATCGCAATTGATGGCGTTGTTTTCTTGTTAATGAACTTATTTCAGCGACGCATATTTCGCACATTAGCCTTTCAACAAAAATACGCTGTTTCGCCCAGGAATGAACGTCTCTCTATGCAGTATACTCACGCATTTGTATGATGTACTGGCAACGCTACGGTTCAAGCATCCTTCATACGTCACGTATGAAGCGTACAATTCGCAGAAATGAACACATGGAGCATCGATGGCACATATGTTATCTCCCTTGTGTCTCACATTCTCTCAACCTCTCTCATTTGACCTACTTATCAATAAATGAAGGAGGGGATACGTTGAGCACTTGGCATTGACATACAGCGTCCGCCTCGGCCGAAGTATTCCCGTATTCCGGTCGTGCCCGGGATTCCGCTTTCCTTATTGTTCCCGCTAATGAATAGCACACGCTTCTAAGCATTAGAGGCGCTAAGAACCACACTCCTCTGCCTCCTCCATTGCTGCATCGCTTCTCATTCCAATCAAACGACTCCTCCCGCTGTACAACTTAGTTCCGCTTTGTTGTCTCCTCCTTTGATTTACAGCGCAAGAAGCACTTTGTCTTTTGTTCTTCCGTGCTCAGTCAATAGATTACGGGAGAGAAGGGGTAAATAAAAGCGAAAAAAAAGCAGCGTTATAACGTCGACCCGTTGCTTGTACGCACCATGTGAAGCCAGTCCACGGTCGGGTCTCTCCCGTGACGTACGTTCCGCTCCATTGGTGCCGAGAAGTAGACGGGGAACGACGCCGCCACTTTAGCGACTTCTCTGCGCAGTAGAAACACGAGTGCTTTGTTGTGGTTGTTTCCTCTGAAGTTCAAGCACGTCGCCGTGAAATTGTCGTTCTCTCCCGAGATGCTTCTCACCTTTGTTTCGTGAGCTTTTTTTCTTTGCCTTTTCTTCCTAATCTTTTGTGCTCTTTTTGTGATAACTACAAACAAAGCAGCAGCTTTTTCTCGCAACAAGCGGCACATCTGGAACTCCATTGGGTAAAACTACAAGGGTGGGTCTGCTCACTCCCGCTTGCCCACTCCCGCTTTTCCAGTATGTTTTGAACGTGCAACATTATATATATGTAGGGTGTCCCAACAATCATGCACCAAGATTTAAAAATATGCAAATGCCACGTAGCTGTACAGAACCAAGGTAATGTTGTTTGCCATCGCTTGGAGATACTCAGATTACTTTTTTGTTTTCCGCTTAATTATATTATGTCCAAAATATTTACTAACTTCTCAAATATTATAATTAAATAAAAAGTGTCAATGATAAAATGAAAAACATCAAAAACTCCTGATACAGCTTTCTGTTGCTCAGTACGTTCTGCATAAAAGTTTTAGCATTGCCTTTTGATGGGTGTGTTGATATACTGATTGGAAAGCATATTTAGCGCCACCGCACAAGGACACAAGGGAGCACACAAAAGTGTTTTCCCGAGCGTGAAATTAGCCCGCGAATACGCGGCAAAGTGCCTCGAAAGGCCAGTCGCGCGGTAATTTTGCGTGTGTTCGCGGGCTACTTTCACGCTCGGAAAAACTTTTATATAGCATCTGTGGAGCAACACAAAGCTGTATCAGGAGTTTTTCTTGTTGCTCTACAATTTTCTCACTGACACTTTTAATTTAATTATAACATTTGAGAAGTTGAATAAATTATTACGACTAATTATGTAATTAGGTGCATTGCAAAAAAAGTTGTCGCAGTTTCACCTGAAAGACGAAGCATCAATTGCGATAGCAAATTTGAAGAGAGCTATACGGAGTAATGATAGCAGCTTTATCAGCTGTAGAAACTTGGACATGCAGCAGCACCGGCAACACGCAGAACTGTTCTCGACGCCGCCGGCGTTTTGCCCGCGTTCGCTCAAAATGCGTGCGGCGTTGGTGCCTGTTGCCAGAGCCTCTGATATAAATAGGCACTTGGTGCCGCAGCTAAACGTCGCCTCCCTTCCCTGCCCCTCCCCCCTCCCCCACAGCCTTTCGCGCGTCGGAAGAAGGTACGTTTACTCTACATATATGGTGATTGTAGAGGAGGAAAGAGACGCCTACTTCTGCAGCCCTTAAGGGAGCACAGCGCAGAACGCGCGTTTGTTCTCCGCCGTGCGTTCACTCCCCGTGAAAGCGCGCGTCCCTCGCGCCCTTTCACTCGCACATACAGCGTTCGGTGGCGCGCGGCGACGATTTCATTTCCATTGACGTCATACGGAACCTCACCGCGACGGCGACGGCGACGCCGACGGCAGAAATCTGCTTTTGAGTGTCCATATAATTGCTATCGCAATAAAAAGAATCTGAGTATCTCCAAGCGATGGCAAACATCATTACCTTGGTTCGGTCCAGCTACGCGGCATTCGCACATTTTTAAATCTTAATGCCTGATAGTTGGAACACCCTGTATATGCATTTCTATTGTGCCAACCAGCCAGTCCTTTTTGATTTCTTTCATTTCTCTCTGCGTGGGATTTCAGGTTTCTTTTAAGTACTTGCCTTTTGGCAAACAAAGGGAACGGTCAGTGAACATTTAGCAGGACATTGCGAAAGAACTGATTAGGTATGAAAGTGACAATAAGCGAAGTCACTGACTTCTTCGTTATCTAAGCGGGTTCACATTGCAGATGCTTCCTCGTAGCATAGGCTACAACCTAAAGACTGAAACGCCAGAGGACGGAGGGGATCACACCACAGGCCTCTGCAACCGTCGCTGATGAGGGTGATCGTACGGATGAGCTATGATCTCATTACCTGTCCTTGTTTTACCTTTAACAGCGCAGCTGTTTAAGCCGGAGGTTGGCCCGTATAGCGTACACCAGAAACTGCGCCTGGAGATGATGTCACTGCGCGTTGCCTAGCAACCACTTCGCACAGCTGCGCCTCGCATCGCCGCCGCGCCGAGCTGCTACGACCGCGCACCTGCTCCGTCTAGCCATGACGTCACTTCGCGTCGCCTAGCAACCACATCTGCCTCGCTTCGCCTAGACATGTCAACGCTTCGCCAGGCCGCGTCTTGAAGCGCGTCGTGCGGCCAAGCGAGAATCTGCGCGTCGCCGGCGAGCCGATCCAGAATACCGTGCCGAAGCTGCAGCCGAGAAGAGGCGTCGTCTAGTTGAAAATTCCGAGTTTCGAGAACGAGAACGCGATAGTCTTGCGTTTGAGCATCGAGCGTCATCAGGATAGCGACCGTGGCTGTAGTTTGGTTGATCACAAGTTCCGCTGTTTGCTCCAGCCTTGCACCACTAGTGCAAGCTGCACCGAAATCGAACCCACGACCTCTCGGTCCGCGACGATAGATCGCCGAGCGTTTAACCCATTGTGCCACAAACGCATTTGCAGAGAGCTACACAGATGCGCCTTATATATCTAACACTCCTCCGTGTACCCGCGCTCTTGCTCGGGGCGGTGCCGCCGCCTACGAGCAGAAAAGAGAAGTACTGCATTATGACACTAACGCGCACCGACAGTGAACGCTTCGGTGGTCTCAGCACTACGACGCCTCGATGCCAGCATTCGAAGGGACGCTGGCATCAAGAAGCACTACCAACGCCACTTAGGTGGCGTTCACCGTACTCAGCACAGCGGAGCGTGGCCTCCGCAATTAGCTCTGAAAATGTTTCTGAAGTTGATCGCGGAGGCTGCAATTACGACGCGCTGTACGCGCTGATTTGACTCGGTGACGATTCAGTTACGTGCTTTGTCTTGCGCGTTGTATTAGTGTGTCAGTTACGTGCTTCGTCTTTCGCGTTGTGCTAGCGTGTGCAGCGTAGTGCAGCTTCCATATGCACGACGGTTGCTCATGGTCATCGACGTTGGTAGTCGTGATGGAGGAGACGTGCCACCAGGCGTCAGCGTGGGTGCATCAACGCCTAAGGGCGCTTTAGCCACAAAACACCAATAGACATTATATATCAATGTGCAATAAACATTACACTACTTCTGTGAAGACACGTTTCACTTTCGTGTTCTATACCGATTCCTATATAAGAGGGATCAACCACATTTTTTTTATCTACGGCACTCCTTATCCTGTCTTTCATGTGGTAAGCTGCGCCGAGGCAATATAATCTAACAACGCCATGCAGCTGGGAGTTACGAGGCAGACTTTAAAGCCACTGGAGCCAATGAAAGCAGCGACGCACAGCGGCATTTTCTCCACGGGGGAGTATTCGTAAGGAAGCTCGAGATGGAGGGGGCAAACTTGGAGCAGTATTCTTTTCCTTCATTTTTCCTTACTTTTCATCGTCTTTTCAACTTTTAATTGATCCAACTGAGTGTTTATTTTTGTAGCTGTTGCTGTTGCGTCCCTGGATTTCTTATTTCTTTGTCAGGGCTTTCCACTTTCCAAGTTCTTCTCCCTCACCTTCTTTTCTCTCCACGCCTCGAACTCATCGAGAGTTTCGGTCAATCCGCGCCGTATAGCCGACAAGTTCGTGCGGCGCACGCTAGCGCTGTTCGCGTGATGAATTAAGAAGAGAAGAGGAAGGAGCGCGTGGCGCAACTTCTTCGCCACATGAATCGTGACGAAGCAGATGAGAGATGAGTGCGTGCGTGCTCTAAGTATTTAGTCGCTTCCTTCCTTATTTCTTTTTTTTCTCTCTCTCTTTCTTTCTTTCTACTTACAAACGGTAGTTTGGGTCTTTTCGTGGTAGAGCAGTTGGCTGACGGATAGGTTCGACGGCGTTTGGGCGGCGCATTACAGAAAGGAATCCACTTCAGGCACGCTCCCGCCTCCTCACTTTCCCCTTCCCTGCTTTCTATACTCTTCTTTCGCGGCATATCTTCTGTTCAGCTGATACTTCGGATCTGCGACGGAGAAATATAAAGTTGTGCCTGATGAGAAACGCCTCTCACGGAATTGATGGATTACTCGGGCCACCACTCCGTTCATTCACCCTTATTGTCGTCTTTCTGTTGTATTCATATCCTTTTGTGCGTCTATTTAGAGTCAATGTTTTGATCAAGGTTGTGTTCCGCTTTGTTTACAGACACCCAAGAGACTGACGATTCCCCTTTTGGAGCAGAATTTCTTTGTGTAAACTAACGTTTTCTATTTTTAAAGAATTCACCGCGATATCTTTCAGCCTTGAGATTTGCGCACTGCGTGTGTTTTCATTGTGCTGAGTCGCTTGATATACTTTCCTGATACTTTCGCACATGGCTGTCGTAATAAATACGCGAGTGATAAGGCCAGCCGGTAACACTGGTTTGTCTTTGATCTAAGATTTCAAAATACTGTCAGCTCAGCAGCATCTTATATCCTGTGTTTCCTGTCATGATGTAGGTTGAGATAAGTATAAGCCACTAGAGGTTGGATTGCGCAACATTTTGACGAGACACACAGAAGAGCAACACACACCACAGAGCGCTACTTGCAACTATCGATTTATTCCCTTGTCAGCAGAATAAATACAGGAAAATACTGAAAGGGGGAGAGCGACAAAAAACTTTACAAACAGGGCCATCCACCAATACCAAGTCGGCTTTGTCACATGATCATTTTTGCTGCACTTGACATCTCAAAAAAGGGACGATACAAAATTTCCGATTACCGCGTGAGCAAATCTAGGGAGACGGATGGCATGCGTATGCGGATGTCGGCCATTCTTTAAGAAATGCATGATTGTGAGCGAAGTTGGCAGCCAAATGACGCGAGGGATAATTGAAGCCGCTGAGATTGCGTGTGTGGGAAGTATGTGCGTAAGCATGCCATCCGTCTTCCTTAGTGCAAAAGAAATAGATTTCCTCACGCGGTAATCTGAAACTTAGTATCCTCGTTCCTTTTTTGGTGATGTCGAGCACAGCAAAAATTATCATGTGACAAAGCCGGCTTGCTATTGGTGGATGGCCATGTTTGTAAAGTTTTTTGTTGCTCTTCCCCTTTGAGTATCTTCCCGTATTTATTCTACTCACAAGGGCATAAATCGATAGTTGCAAGTAGCGCCCTGTGGTTTGTGTTTCTCTTCTGTGTCTCGTCAAAATGTTTCGCAATTCAATCTCTAGTATGGTATACCAACACGCCCAGTTCTTGGCAAGTATAAGCCAATCGTCGAGAAAGAAAAGCTACGTTACGCTGCTTGCGGAGATCGTATATTTGGAGAGCAAAACAGGAAAATACCCAAGGAGAAGGAAAAAACGAGAGAACTAAAGGGAGGTAAGGCAGTGAAACCACCGGAAGTGTAGTGGGAAAGGGTCATAGCCACCGCATGCATGCTGGTGCTAGTAACCTCAACTAATATCCGCGTTTGAATTTAGAGAACTAACTAGAAAACCATGCGGAGTTTCCCCTGTAATCTATTATAAACTACTCCGCGCCCTGCTCCTAACAGTTAGACATGTTGTTTAGATTGGGAGACGTACATACATGCCGATTTATTTCATGACGTCACTTAATGGCTCGCTCACGCAGGGTGTTTTACTTTTGTGTATTGCTCTTAATAAACTTCACTTATTAAACAGCAGCCCATCTTTTGTCCTTCTCTTCGTGTTGCTGTTGTTTTACGCACTGTTTTCCCGTATGCATACATTCCAATTAGCCAAACATCCTACCTTACCTTCAATTTAGTATGGTCGCTGGGGAGTCATCGCACGCTCAGACGCCAGACCACACCACGCGTCTCTATGCATCACGCGTTGGTAGTACTACAGTGTGCTAGAAGGCTTTGTAGTGGGCTCGGAGGAGGGCGTGAGCTGAAGCGCTGCACGTTGCCTGCCGAGAGGGGGCGACCTTCCTCCTGAAGCTTCGCTCCGGGACACGGCGGCTGCCGAGCGGGCAGCGTTACTTTTAACATTTCACTTCGAAGTAAACTGACGGTTTCTACACTACCGACCGGGCAATTATTTGTAGTGTAAAAAAGTGCGATTCTCCGGACCACTGCAGACGGCTCGGGGAAGATTTCACGTCGTTCCCGCGATGGTGTTGAATGTCTGCACAGTTTTTTCTTACAGTAATTACGCTTCCGCGGGCTATGTCACTGCCACAGCCTAATCGTACGCAAAGGGTTGACCCGTTAACTTCGTCATGCCCTTTGCTCTAACCGCATCGGATTTGATTGTTAAACTGCCGTGGTACATTACGCTGCTGCAGGAACGTAAACTTGCCATAGGCTTGGAGGCTAATTTTCTCAGTATTTACGCATATGCAATCTCAATCGGTTTGTCTACGGCACTCGTGCATGCTCGCTTTTACAAGACCACTTCCTTACAGTACAAAGCATAAGAGTAAATTTGCCGAAACAAACAAGCATTTTTCAGAGCATGTGTAAACACCGTAGTTACAGTAACAAATGCAACATATTGGTCAGGCGCATCTTGCAAAAATGTAGCATAACAGCATGCAGAAGGTAATGAGCATCCCAAACGACCACTCAACCCCTTCTCCCCCCCGCCTCTTATGTTGCATATTTAGCCGTTCACGAAGAAGTACGGCCGAGTAGTTAGGTAGAAACTGACCACCTTCATTGTTAGTTCAGCCGTGTGTTCGCTGCAACCATGCAGGTTCGGGAGATTCGTGGGGATGGCGCCTTACGATAGCAGGGGCCTTCCGCGAGGAATGCGTAGTTCCTTGCCATCGATTACATGCACATTGTCTCTGATTATACGGGGTGTCCCAACTACCATGCACCAAGATATAAAAATATGCAAATGCCACGTAGCTGCACAGAACCTAGGTAATTTTTGCCGTCGCTTGGAGATATACTCAGATTATTTCTTGCATTCCTCCTAATTAGATAATTAGTCCTAAATAATTAATAAACTTCTCAAATTTTATAATTAGATGAAAAGTGTCAATGAGAAAATTGTTGAGCAACATGAAAAACTCCCCATACAGCTTTTGTTGATCAATACGTGCTACATAAAAGTTTTTCCGAGCGTGAAAGAAGCCCACGAGTACACCCAAATTGCCGCGCGACTGGCCGCTCGAGGCCCTTTGCCTGTATTTGCAAGCTTCTTTGACGCTCGGAAAAAGAACAGAAAGCCGTATCGGGAGTTTTTCATGTTGCTCTACAGTTTTTTGGCAGATTCATTATAACTATAATATCTTAAAATTTGTCTAATTATTTAAGACTAGTTGTGTAATTAGACGGAATGCAAGAAATAATCGGAGTGTCACCAAGCGACGGTAAACAGCATTACCTTGGCTCTGCCAGCTACGTAGCATTTGCACATTTTTCAATCTTGGTGCATGATAGTTGGGACACCCTGTATATCACCGCTTGCAAATGAAGCTCGCAGCCCACGCATGTTTCATCCAATATTTTATCCGCACGGTGAAAGTTCCGTTCCCACTGCTTTCTTCGTTCTTCGTCTCGCGGAACATTGAATAAGGATGCCTTCGGTGCACCTTTCACGCGGCTGTAACCCGTACGGCACTCGGGCGCGAAACAATAGTTGCGGCGACGGTTAGGCATTTTCGCCAGCCCGGGACACACGTTTGTAACGTGGGCGACGCGCAGAGGCAGGCACTACACGGAAATGAAGCCGACAGCAAGCACCGAAGTCGCAGCCAATCGACCGCCCACTGCAGCATAGAAGAACAAATAACCACCCGCACGCGAGACAGCGAAACCGGCGGGTGGACTGGCGAGTTCAGGAGGAAGCTGCTGCAGCGCCTCTAGCAGGCGCATTTGCAGGCGACAGCGGCCGCTTCAGTGAAGAGCATTGGAAAGATGGGCGAGTGAGCCCAGTAGAAAAGCTTCTAGAACACTGTAGTAGTACGCTATTCGGTGCGAAGGTAGCCAACCTGATGTGAACCCCTTGCCCTACGGGTTCATCCATCTTCGCTTCCGGCACAGACGTGCGCGCTTTGTTCACCGCTCCATATAGGTGTCAGCAGTTAAGACACGCTGTATCCGCCAAGCTGTTTTTATCAATTTGTTGCCTTTTTTCGATTTTTTTTTTGCTCAGCAGAAGCAGTAACTTTGTAGCCTAGCTGGGCATTCTCGTTCTTTGTACTTGATTCGTTTATACAACCAGAATATTTTTCTTGTCTGCCCCCCCCCCCCCCCTTGTTTTTTTTTTTGTTTAAACCAGATTCGTTCGTGACTTCGAAATTGGCCCTAAAGCTAGTTCCTCTCGGTACCTACACTGTCCTGCTATAGCCGACTGCCTTCCTTATTCCCTTTACAGGGCTGCTCGTCTTTTATTACTGTCTCGGCGCATACTTTTTCGTTTGGTTGCTTAACGATCTTTCGTTTGTCTTCTCACCTGGTGTGTTTCTTGCCGGAGAGATTAAGAGAGAGAGAGAGAAACGAAGAGCAAAAGGCACGGTTAGGGAAGACACGGTGAAACAGACAAAGTGAAAGGAAGATGAAAAGAACTTCACGTTAGCGACACTTGAAATATTAAATTCCTCATTGCGACTTCCCGATGGAAGGACAAAGGTGCTCTAACGGCTCGGAACTGTATAGCTACCTTAGCATTGTTTGCCCTTCCGCTGTACAGTAGCTGCGCGTCGCTGCAATAATACCCGCTTTTTGCTCAATTGCAAGGGACTTAAGGTTAGGTTAGGTGAGTCATAACTTTATTCTGATGGTGTAAGGAAGAACTAATTGAACTAAAGGAGTTAAGTGAGGAGTGCTAGTACTACTGTGACGAACATTTTATCTCAAAATCATTTCAGTTCTCACTAGAACAGACAGTAGACATTTGCTAACGAATCCTTGCAGACGTCTAACTTTCTTGGTGTGAACGCTACTTAAGTTTTCTTCAATGCGCAAAAAATGGTATGAAAGTTTTTTTTTTCCTTTTTCAATTATTTTCTTTCATTTTGCCAGGCAGCGTGTACTGCTAGGTCTCTATGGAAACGTTGATAGTTATCTCTAATTCCATACATCCTCGCAGATATCGTAAGATGGGCATGAATATGGAAATGCACCTTCGACCTAATTTTATTCGAAATTACTTGAGGGAATAACTTAAACCGTTAGCAAAAAAAAATGCATAAGCCAACAACTGCATTTTTCTGCTCTTTTGTAGTTTCTCTTGTACCTTCAGAATGAAGTGCTGCGAGCTCTTCGCAGATATAACAATTTCCTGGCTGGCAGTACGTCTTTCTTTCATGAGCAAGCCTCATTTGAGAGTTACTAAATTTGTACTTTGATGACTGGCGACGTTCGCCTTAATCCTGGGGCATCAGACGTTTTTATAGCCCCTAAGCAATACTAAAAGCCACCGTAAAGCTTGTTAACGGGCTTAATACGTGCGCTCGCTAGCTTGTTCTCACTTGGAACCTTACGCGTAAGCACATTTCGTGATGCGTTCATACGCGCGTACATTCTTTCTGGCGCTTCAGGCATTCCTCGTCACGTAGCCATTTGGAGGCGGTCCTCTGCGTCGTTGGAATGCCATAGCATCAGGGAATGTGCTCCCGAGAGAAGCATCTTGTGCCGAAGGCAGAAGCGGGGCTTCTCACTGAGGGCCTTGGTCTAGAGTTTATATGTACTATGTTATACGTACTTATGGCCGTGCAGTCGTATATAGAAAGCCTCTGCAGTCGTTATCCTGCAACGAGCCGACACGCCATTGCAGCTTCCTAGCTGTCTGGCATTCCTACAAGCTTCTTTCTGGGTGGAAACGATGAACCAGAGAGATAATTATGATACACGGTGTATCCCGTTAACGGTCCTGCTTGGTGTGCAGAGGAACGACAGTTCGAACTTAAATTTCGCTCGCTAGGACGCACATTCTTGGCACTTGTAAGTAAATTATATGCTAGTGCATGTTGCATGCCTGTATGTGTTTATATATATATATATATATATATATATACTACCTACAAAGATCCTAGAGCTACCTTGGTTCTCCACAAGAAAAGTAGAAAGTTACCTATCTAGAAATGGGTCAGGCGAGTCTACACAATCTCTCCAATGCTATTCACTGCATGCTTCGAAGAAGTATTCAAGCTCTTAGACTGGGAAGGCTTAGGAGTGCGAATCAACGGTGAATATCTCAGCAGCCTTCGGTTTCCAGATGACCTTGTCCTATTGAGCAACAATGCCTGGGGACGAATTACAGCAAATGATTGAGGACCTTAACCGAGAAAATGAAATAATGGGGTTGAAGGTGAATATACAAAACACAAAGATAATGTTCGACAGCCTGGCAAGGGTACAATATTTTAGGATCGCTAGGCAGCATCTAGAGTCTGTAAAGGAGTATGCTTAATTAGGTCAATTACTCACAGGGGACCCTGATCATGAGAAGGAAATTTACAGAAGAATAAAATTGGGACAGAGTGCATACGGCCGGTATTGACAAATCCTTACTAGGAGCTTACCACTGTCATTGAAAAGAGAAGTGTACAAACATTGCATTCTACCGGTGCTAACATGTGGGGTTGAAAGTTGGAGGTTAACAAAGAAGCTCGAGAACAAGTTAAGGACCGCACAAAGAGCAATGGAACGAGAGATGTTAGGCCTAACATTAAGACAGGAAGAGAGCGGTGTGGATCAGAGAGCAAACGAGGATAGCCGATATTCTAATTGACATTAAGAGAAAGAAAAATGGAGCTGGGCAGGCCACGTAATGCATCGGATGGATAACCGGCGGGCCATTAGAGTCACAGAATGGATACCAAGAGAAGGGAAGCGCAGTCGAGGACGGCAGAAGACTAGGTGGGATGGTGAAGTTCAGAAATTTGCAGGCGCACGTAGGAATCACCTAGCGCAAGACAGGGGTAATTGGACATCACAGGGAGAGGCCTTCGTCCTGCAGTGGACATAAATATAGGCTGATGATAATGATAATTGTGTGTGTGTGTGTGTGTGTGTGTTTGTGTTTGCGTTTGTGTGTGTTTGTGTTTGTGTGTGTGTTTGTGTGTGTGTGTGTGTGTGTGTGTGTGTGTGTGTGTGTGTGTGTGTGCGTGCGTGTGTGCGTGCGTGTGTGGCCTGTCTGTTTCCTCAATGGGCTCATATTCAGAAAACCTTTGGTATGAAAGCGCTTTCTCTATCATTGGCTTGTATTCGACCACCAGTCGCTCAAAATCTTTCTTCGATCGAAAATATCGATCAACTTGTTCATATGGCGCCACGTGCATTGCCGGTCGCAGACGGCACTTAAGCAGGCTATTTATGCCGAGAAAAGGACCGACAATACAAGCACTACTACCAACTATAACTATACAAACTACAACAACCAACTACCAAATTACTGTGTAGTGGTACTCATGTTATCTTTTCAGTCTATATCTGGCAATTTGCGGACGCCTTTTAGTCGCTATGTATCAAGAGCCCAACAAGAAATACTTCTAGAAATTTCTAGCGTGAGATGCACATGTTCATGCAAAGCCACACAGCGCTAAATGTCTTCGTGGCTCGGGCTGGCTAAAGCCAGTTGCGAATCAATCCGGAACACGGAAACCGAAATACCTACATTTTATTGCATCTCCGTCGCTAAACATGGAAGAAGAGAGTGTGCTGTCTCGTGATCGTAAGCGGAAGTTGACATTGAACTTTTCACTATTGGGCAGCATAGGTTAACAGCGACAAAATCTGATTTATTTATCAGATTCCTTCCTCCGAACACCTTTGCGGTTATATAGGGGCACGTATGCCGACGTTTTCAAGTTTTGTACTCAAGCTCGAAAGCCGCACAGATAAAGCAGGGAATCACCTGGGGCTCTGGTTTATCCCCGGCGTGCCTTTCGCTCAGTTAGATCTCAGATTCATGGAGTCAAAATCTTTCCTAAGCTGTACGCGAAGACAAAACATAACAAACTGCTGTCCTTATCGACCTGGCGACTCATTTCTGTTCCTTTCTAACGGCGTCGGTCGGGCAGTCCGAATGTGTAGTCTGAGTTGGCTGAGTAAGCGCTGGTCGTCCATGATCTGAGCCGTGCTACACCAGCCGGCACAATTTTCTACCATACTGGAATTCCCAAAGTGTTATTCCCAAAGTGTTCTTTGCCATTGGCTGGCCGTCGTCGCTGATATTATGTCCAGCATCAGGATTTGCTGAAATTTGCTCTTACGAACAATTCTGCCATACCAGCTTTCTTGTGAGTAACGGGCCCAGATTACTATCCGCTACCAGTTCGTTGCTACAGTCTTCTCAAAGGGTATCATTCGCTCTATCTTCGTTTCTGTCTGCCTTATCTGGCACCTTCCTGTGAGCGAGAAACGAATGTCACGTCTGCCAAGGCGCAAAGCAGCCCGCTGAAGC
The DNA here is from genome assembly GCF_013339745.2 of Dermacentor silvarum. Lineage (NCBI taxonomy): Eukaryota > Metazoa > Arthropoda > Arachnida > Ixodida > Ixodidae > Dermacentor > Dermacentor silvarum. Next base: position 97,229,077 of record NC_051159.1, read on the forward strand.
TCCGATGATGGATTGCGTCTTTCACGGCTGTCCCCTTTTGCCGCCCTGTTGTTCGAGGTTACCCTTCATCATCCACCTTTGTCTAACTCATTTTAGTATTTTGCAGAACCGTGAGTTTTCCCACAGCTGAGATGAGAGATCTTGTTAACAAACCTTGACCTTTAGACACCTGAGAAGTTGTGTCTCTCGAGCTTTTTTGGCGAGAGAATGCAACCTTTCAGTGCTTCGAAGGCCGCGAATATAATTATAGTGCCTTCGCTCTCAGCTGCTTTCTTCGTCGTTTAATATGTCTCGCTAGTTTTTCTCGCCGTGCGTCCACGTTATCAGGCGCTTCTTACGCGACGCATTTGTATATTGCGTTCAAAAGAGATTTTCTTTTGTCTGCGGCGCGTACCACTATACGTTACGATGTTTAAGCAGGACGGTAAGTGGGCGTAGGACGTGCCTGGAGTGAGCTGGTAACGCGTTCGTATACCGAAAGTCATATGATATGTTACATTTAGGAACTTAAATCTTCTTAAGAACAGGTTTTTAATTATTACGCAACAAAATAAAGCATACACCAAAGAGCTAGAATACCGAGGTAATGCGCCAGTGGAACCTCTGCGTCAAGAATTTCAGCGTACACTTCAGTGACTGGTGCCTGCGCTTACAATTGCTATACTGTGAAAAAAATTTTGTCCATGGTCCTGCATACAGAAGAAACGTAACCTTGAGTTACAACCTTATCACACTTTTCTAAACTTAATTTTTAACTTTGTTTTCGCAACTTTAGCAACTAGGCCCTAGCTCAGCATCGGCACTCGCATTTATTGCGCCATTGTTAGCCATCGCAACTTCATTAAAACAACGCTTTTGATTTTCGTTGTGGGCTAGTAATGGACATCGCCCTTATTCAATGTCGCCGACAAACGGTCCGGGCTAACATTCATGCAAGCGACTGCCCAAAAAAGCCTGTTCGCGATTTTCTTAGGAAGGAAAATTAAAATAAATAATGTTCGGTATGGCGGCAGATCATCAGCTCTATATACTCATATATATATAGTCGATCCCCAAAGTTGTAAAGACGTGCACCTTCGAAGTGCTTGTCGCGAGATTTATAGGGCTCCTCAGTTTTGCCCAACAGATGGAATGTTTCCTCACTCACGTTTTAAAATTTTCTTTAAAAAATTTTAATTTTTGTTTTAAAATATATGCCATGACTGCAGGGTTGGCCATTTTTTTTTTCTTTTCAATATCCCTAAGTATAGCTGCCTTTCACGGCGAACCGATGCACAGGGACGCAATATCTTCAATAGCGCACTTCTATGCGACTCGAGAAATTAGTACGAGCTACTGTGGAAACAGTACGACGACCAACTTTGTTGAACACGGAGTATTCAGGGTTCCATTGGTCGAGAGCGACTCATTTATGTTCGGAGACAAAGTTTCGCGAGGGCTTTTCGTTGTCAGAATAAATGATCTAAATCACACTTCGGCCAAGCAATATGTGAAGAAGCAGCAGCTACATACGTCGTATTTATAGTCCTTACAAAAGAGTTGCGCCGCACTGCTGCCTGTAACGGTCCACTTAACAGCTCCGCAATAGTCCCGCATCTGAAGAGTGGGGATTCAATTTAGACAGTTTCATGTTTATTTATTATACGACTGACATAATGTCGCGCCAGTCGACTAAGAAAGAACGCAGAAAAAAAAAGACTACGATTAAGTGCACTATTGTGCCCGCGCAAACATCTTCCTACAACAGGAAATTGCGGCATTGGTGGATTCTTCTTATAGTACACAATAGCACACGCTTCCATGGCGGAGGGCGGTATAGATGGATTTGTTTGGCTTTGAAGTAGAAAATAATAAATAAGCTGGGAGCTGTTTAAGTTAAAGCCGCCCTCACTAGATGCGGGACTATGGCGCAGCTTCCAACTGGACCGTTACCGGCAGCAGTGCGGTGCGATTCTTTTATGAGGACCAGAAATAAGACGAAGCTGCTGCTTCCCCACATCGCTTGCCGAAACGTGCGAGTCTGTCCTTATTCTCGTTTTCTTGGAGTCGGAAGGTTTAGGCACGACAATAACTTTCTTTGTTATTATTATTGTTATATGTATGCAAATTAAAAACGAAAAGACATTTAGGCACCTAATAGTGGTGACAGCTACTACTTCTTACGCGATGATGATGATATCATTAAGAACAAGAACAAAATATTATAAAAGAAACGTCAGAGGTTCGGAAGATCTAGAGCAGAGTTAGCGTGAGAGAGTAAATTAAGTCCGCATATATTAGTCCCACATAGATTAGAACATACAGAGACAAAACGAGAGGACACGTTGCACGACAGATTATATTGACTACAGACACAAGCGCGTATACCGAGTTCAGAACTCGTACACGAGGCCGCTATGCAGTTCGTGAAACGAGAAATGCTATTCTTGGTACCGATATACGCTTTATTTCATGAACATGGGCACTGCGCTCCGCGCGCAGACTAGGCAGATTATCTGCTTCGCTGAGGCGCCGCCAGATGGCTGTGCACCCTTGGATAATGAAACTTCACGGCACCCATATCATTTCTGTGGGCAACAGGTATACACCACCTGCCATTTACTCTGAAAGTCACGAAACCTTATTCAGCACTAGTTGGAATGGCTGACCATCCTACACGTGATGTCTGCGGCTGCGGGAAGAGCATTGACCACCTATTATGCCACTGTCCTCAATTTTTAAAAGAAAGGCAATCGATGTCCAACGCATTGAGGAGACTAGATGATCGTCCACCGAGTGAACAGACAATACTAGAACACTGTCCTCACCTACCATCGGCTTAGAAGGCAGTGAAGGCACTTTTGTGCTTTCTGAGAACGACTAGCTTGTGCTAGCGACGTGCTCGCCTTCAGCGTGTTCCTTTCCCTCTCACTCCCTTCATTCTATTTCGCCTTTTCCGTTCCCCAGTGTAGGGTAGGCAAGCGCACTGCTGACTGGTTAACATCTCCGCCTTCATTCTTATCACTCACTCACTCACTCACTCACCCACTCACCCACTCATTTGGTGTGGTTTAGTTTCAAGTGTCTGTTGTCGAAAGGATGTTCCACATCCGCTGCCTTAGCCGCGAGTGGCGCTGACTAAAACTCCCAAGGCCAAGGTTTGTTTAAGACACAAGAATGTCCAATAAAGTGCACGAGGTGCCTTAGCTGAAATGATAGAGCAGCGCATCGTTTCTTCCTGAGATGGTTGCTTGGCTCCCACTGGCGGCAAGTTGTCCTTTCTCCCACTTTCGTTTCCCTTCTGGAGATTTTGAGAAGAAGAGGATTTCCACATGAGCCTCCACACAGTTATTATTCCCGGAAGGACCACAGTGCGCAAGGAAGTGTCACGAATTCTATTCACATTTCTGCGAGAAAATGAATTGATCTACTAACGGTGACACATATTCGCGACAAAGAAAGAGACGCTCAGGCGGAGCAATTTGCCGGCCAAGCCCGCCAGGCTGACCTTACCTGTAGCAACATCACCACCGCGACAATTTTCGTTTCCTTACTATTTCTAATTATTGATAAAAGAAACTTAATTCCCCGTATGCTATCCTTCTGTGTAAAGAAGAACGGCTTCTTTGTTAATATCCATGACATTTGTATTATGAGCACTCCTGCCATTCTACCTCGTCGTATGTACTAATTCATGACGACAATGAAGCAGAAATATTTTTGGCACTCTTGAAATAATCGCACCTACTGCGTGTAACGTGCCTCAGCGAATCCACCACTATGCTCTAGTAATGGCTTAGCTTGAAGAGACTCGGAATAATGTGCGTTTGCAACTACCGCTGAAGGTCGAGAAAAAATATTTGCTACCCTTTTCAACAGTGTTTCCAGTCGACCATCGTGCCTGCTACTGTCGTTACATCAGTCACTGTTCTTTTTATTTTATCACCCAATGTTTAAAAAAAGACCCAAATGCATCCATTCAAAATCTTCAGGCTTCGATTATCAAATTGAACCACAAATAGGGACTATTTTCTACTGTAAGGAAGTCCTCCGTATGACCCGGCACACTCCATCAGTGGGACCCTCCCATCTCTAGTGGCACTGACGACCACGACGTTAATGACTGGCTTTCATCATACGAACGCGCCGGTCTTAACAACAAATGGGATGAGATCACGAAATTGACCACCGTCCCTTTTTACCTCACCGAAATTGCCCACTTGTGGTTTCGCAACCACAAACGCGAAGTCCCAAGCTGGACTGTGTTCAAGACAGCGAGGTCTTCGGCCGCCCTGCTGTTCAAAAGCTTCGTGCCGAACAGCGTCTGCAGTCGCGCTCTCAGCAGCCTGGTGAGACCTTTACCAGCTATATCGAAGATGTCATCGATCTCTGCAAACGCGTCGATGCATCCATGACTGAGGGCAATAAAATCAAGCATATACTGAAGGGCATCGACAAGGACGCGTTTCAGATGCTGATTTCGAAGAGCCCCTCTACTGTTGCCCAAGTTATTGAACTATGCCAAAGCTATGACGAGCTCCGCCGTCAACGCCTCATCGCCCGCCGTCCTGTTCCCCATCAGGAATCGTTGTCCGGCTTGCCCTCACCTTTTCAAGATTCCACTCTCCTCTCGCAGATCAAGGCTTTCGTCCGGGAAGAAGTTGCTAGCCAGCTCTCCCTTATCTCCAACCCGCTGGAGTCAAGTTCGTCCCTTAGTCCGACCCTACAACACGTTATGGAAGAACAAGTGTCCGAGGTCCTTCCTCTAGAGCGGGTGCCTCAACTCACCGCCCCATTGACTTATGCCGACGCCGTCGCGCGACCACGCCCACCGATGTTCCGGGCTCCGCCTCCGAGGCCTAGCCCTGTTTTTAACTCCACGCCGCCACGACCTCCAGTCCATCGAGTAATTAATCCCTGGCGCACAGCGGACAATCGGCCATCTGCTATTCGTGTGGTATTCTCGGACACGTTGCACGCCTGTGCCGCCGCCATTCACTTCATCCACGTGACTACCCACGCACAGCCGCGTACGACCATCCGTTGTCTTGCACTCCAGACCGATTTACCCCTTCCCCGTCCAAGTCTTCGCCCAGTTTCTGACCGCGGTTCTCCTTCTCGTCGGCGCTCACTCCGCCCGATTCGTCGACGTCCCTCTACCGCTGACACGGAAAACTAAGTGGCGCAGTTCCCGAGGCAAGGACTGCGTCATCGTCGCAACGCTAAAGCCCTCTTCTTTCGCCGCCCAACGTTATTGATGTCGCTGTTGAACGTGTCTCTGTGCGTGCCCTCATTGACACAGGTGCCACCATATCTGTGATTGGCGAACAACTGTGCCGCTCAATACGAAAAGTCACGACGCCTTTCTTCGGTTCATTACTCCGCACGGCCACAGCACAACACGTCCAGCCTGTGGCTGCGTGCACCGCTAGACTTGAAGTTCATTAAATTAAATATAAATTAAGACATTAAATTAAGTAAAGATGCAGTGAGGAAGAGGATAAACCAAAGTGCCTAATTAGGTCCTTACCTGGGTGAAAGCACTTTGCAAGTACTCTCCAATGTGCACCTAATATCTGAAAAAACGATATCATCACGATGCGGACAACAATAGACTAGAGATACACTGTGAGATGAAATTCACGTGAGACGTTATTATACAACATGTTTCTGCAAGAGTAAATTTACCGAACATTACTGTGATCAGAAAAACTTGAAAAGATTAAGAACTCCACACTAGTCTCGTATGTCACAACTAATTCTGCTCTTTCAACCATACTCACGCCTGTTTTAATGGTCACAACGGTTATGGAACCAAGATGACGTCGCCGAAGTTATCATGGTTGCTGCAGCGACGCACTAGGCCTGATACCGCCTTACGCGCAACTTCCTGAACATTTGCTAGCAATGGTGTATTATAGTGTGCGTTTGGTTTATGGACAAACCATAGCGAGCGCTATGGTTTGTCCGCGCGTTGTACCTGACTACGTTTACATGTTGGTATACAGGGCCGGTATTTTGCAGTGATGCCTTTCCGGTGCTAATGTCTTTTCGCACTTATCGCGCTTTGTCAGTGTTCAGAGCGACGGCCCGCTCGCGTTACCAACGGGATCAGCCGGCCGTGAGCGGTGGATGATAAGAATAGTATAGAATAAGTCATAAGGCATCGCTACAAAATACTAGCCGAGGTGACAACTTTTGCTGTACAAAGTAGAGAGTCACGGCGTGGAACGGGAAGACACGTGTAGGCATGAAACACTTGCCTCTGGTTCCCAGCCTAGCAAGCGTTGACACTCAGGTCAAGAATACCTTTCTACATGCGTAGTTAAGTTAAACCAAGTTAAGACCTTGCAGCAACCAAGTTAATACCTAGCAGTAGCAGCCAGTAAGCTTCGCTGTGCCTAAGCTTTGCGCATGCTGAAGAAAGAATGTAAGACAACGAATATCTGTTTTTTTTTCTTACTACGAGACATATCTCATTGATTTACTCAATGTGCTATACTAAAAATCATGGTGTAACAGAAGACCAATGTGCTACTAAAAATCATGGTGTAACAGAAGACCGCGACGTAGGTACGTGAAGGCTTGCACAAGCAACGTTCTGGTCAGGGAAGCAATAAAGTCGCGAAAGGAAAACTCGAGTACTTCAAGCGCGCAGTTGTCAATACTCGCACTTATTCATTTCCAGCAGCATTTGTGCGCTGAAATATTTCTCTATCGTCGCCCAGTGATGCGTACTAAACGATGCAGATGCAACGTTTCTTCGCCGTCGTGTGCAGTCTATAATTTCAGGAGCTGCAAAATTCAAGACTTGCAACGAATGACCGCACTAAGCTTAAACGTCTTCCCTGCATAACCATGATCAGTAACGTAGCTTTAGTTTTATTTCAACTCTTGGAGATACACTAAGCGGCCCCAGCGTCCACTGCCTTTCACGTCTTTAATGAAAGCACAGCTTTTTAAAATCTGCGTTTACATTTCTTCTCTAGACGATTCTTTTGTGCCAGTTGGTCCCGTGTACTTTGGGATGGATATTGTTTCCTTGAGAGAGTATCGGCCAAAAAAAGACTCAGTTTAAGCTGTCTCAATAGCTTGGGGAACAATCCATCTCGCCTAAGAGGAGAACGAGGAACCTACAATAGACCGCCTTGGTATTTCAAAGGATAAAGAACATCTCGAAGTGTACCCATCTATCCGCAAATCAATACTGTGCCTGTCTGATATTTCATATATTTTTTCCACACATTTCCTTAGCTTCTTCTACTACTACTACTTCGCCTGTTCCTTTTTTCTCTTTCTCCTCATTGTCTGCCTCCAGCTTCTGCACACTTTCTGAATTTACTCGTCGCTAGAACTAGATACATATTTTCGTAGGACTCGTCCTCAATCGCTGGATGTCATTCCGGAAAGTGACTACCCGCTTCCGCGTCCTTCGGAGCATGAACGCTGCTCAGGCTTCGGGTCCTAACTTTTGACACTGGAAACGCACGCGGCCAGCCCTAACCTCTCGCGCCTCGGACGTGCCGTTTGGGGCTCAACTAGGTCCGTTGCGCCTCCTTTGTGCTCGAATGCGCCTTGACGGAGCACGAAGAATCGTTTATTTCTGTCGCTTTCTTTCGAATAATTCCTTTTTCCGTGCTTTGTTTTTAAGATCACAATCTACACGAACCCAACGTGCACCGGAGAGTTTTCGATAATAAATCACACGCATTAAGCGGAGGATTTTCAACGTCACTGCACGCGTACAGTATCCGAGTCACGTTCCGGCACGAAGGTACATCCTGGGATTATAATGCGATATAAATATGGCCACATAAATATAACGCGTATGTTGCAAGAAACAGAGATGCTACCAGAGACGCAACACGCATCGGCATGGAGCAATAAATATTTCGATCAGAAGGGGGAATTTCTAGTGTAGGGTACGATTTGTTGGAGTTTGAAGGCATCGCTAGACTGAAGGCGTCGCAATTCGTCGTGCGCTGTTATCGTACTCCAAACGTGTACGATGGGGCATTATAGGCCACATTAAATACAGTTCCGTCGGAATTACTGGGTAACACTGGTTGGCACAATTTTGTTCTCGTCTTCCTGCAGTCATTAAACAACGAAACAATCACCATGTGACGAAATTACAAAACTGTGTGAAAAAGATGTTCACTGCTGCTTCTGCTTCCGTGCGAAGCGCATTTCTGCTGGAAATTGGTGCAGCAGCACTGATTCAAAACTGGCATCCAAAACGCTGTGAGTGTGGTTGTCGCTTTCAGCGACTACAGAGGGGAAAGCATTTCTGAAATTGATTGATTGATTGATTGATTGATTGATCATTCTCTATGAAACGAAGTGGCTTCTAGTGCCATCGCGTTTGTTGTATTTACACATCTGTAGCTTTTATTCTGGGTCCATGAAATTCGTATTTCGTTCTAACACACCATCGGATCTAAACGCAATATGTCGATCTATAAAACTGATGTATTCTACTTTAGCTCCCTTTACATTGGGAATGAGCCAGTCGTATCTTACTGTTCTCCCCTTTTAGATTCGATCACCTTTCCTCTATAATGGTTCAAACGCAAAGCATCAGATGTGGTCACTGCTTCATCGTTTTAACACCCGACCAATACTATGGTATTGAATTTACCAATTGCGTGAGTGATCATGCAGCTCATAGCTAGATGCCAGAATAATCAAGCCAAGCATTCAAGATCAACATGCCTGCATTAGAGTGGCGGGTGGCTGACGTGGACGTAGAGAGAGAACAAAGAGAAACCGACCAGTCGGTATAAACTGCATCCCTGTGAAAACACTACCCAAGGGCATCAGCGGTGTGAAACTGGCGGTGAAGTGCCGAAGTGCTGTACGCTTGGCGCTGGTGTCTTTAACAACATACAGTGTTTCTTACGTCTCTGCATTCGGGCACGATATCATTTATTGCGGTGCTGGGGTTATGGTGAAACGGTTTTCTCCCACTCCCCCAAGAGTGCATAAAGTTCCTGCGCGCGAATGATGCCGCTACGTACACATAACGGCGTCCATCGCGGAACCGCCTGTCCTGCTGCGATTTCTTATCAGGGGGTATATCACTTGTATTGCAATTTCTAGTGAGCTGTTATGCATTCAATCTTGGCAAGCGCGAGCCGAGATGACGTCGAGCGCTGCTCGATACCAAAGTGTCCCGGGCAAAAGCGCGGTAACATATTTCCTTCAAGCCGCCTGCCATCATTGTTCGCAAAATTTAATTCCAGCTTCTTTTTTTTTTCTGTACGTACCACCTACAGAACCGGCGCTGTTTATTGCGTTACTAACCATTAAAATGTACCCCGTGGAAAATTTGGAAAGCTATTTAGTCGATTTCCTCCTTCTCTTTTTTAAATGCGAAGCATTTTCCTGCTTAGTCGGAGCCACTGTCAAACGCGACGCCGTCCAATGTCACAAAGTTTGTCGCCGATGAGCGCGCGCCACCATGCCCCACACCGGCTTTTCGCCACACTCATGTGCGCGCTCTCCAATGTAGCCGCTCGCACGCCGCTACGTCTACTGGCTATATGCATTCTCGTACGCCACGTCTAATTGTGGCGTACGGGTGTGCACGCCACAATCCGCCTTTTTCACTGCCCAACGGCGCATGCGCCCTGCCCTGGCGGATTAGTCACGCAACGTTTTGGAAGGGTCGCGCGCTCGGCGGCGCGGCCCCATCTCAGGCGAAAGTCTTCCGGGAAAAAAAAGAAAACACTCGGACGCGCGCTACTGCAAACACTCGTACTGTGTACCGCGTTAAACCTCCACTAGTAGCTCGACGTCGGTAAGGAAGGAAGGAAAGAGTGGAGAAGGAAAGGCAGGGAGGTTAACCAGTTCAGGACAACCGGTTTGCTACCCTACACATGGGAGCGGGGTGAGGGGGAATGAAAGATGGGGAGGAGAGAGAGAGAGAGCACATAACGTACACAGCACAGACATCGTCAGTCACAGTCCGTCACTCTTGCGTGGTACGTGACATCACTGTCATAGCCGCTTGTCCAAGCCCGTTTCCTTTAAAAACCTAAGCAGTCCCTTCGTCGCTTTCAGCTGCGATGTCTTCTGTCGACGACACGTGAGAATGGTTTCAATTGACAGTGGTCGATTGTCCAGGTGTGCTAGAACGGACGCCAGGGACTGTCTCGGAACATTATATTCAGGACAGTCGCATAGAATATGTTCTAGCGTCTCCTCGCAAAGACAGGCATTGCAAAAAGGGTTGTCGGCCATTCCAATGAGGAATGAATAAGATTTCGTGAATGCCACCCCTAGCCATAAGCGATAAAGCATAGTGGCCTCTTTTCGGCGGAGTCCAGTTGGCATACAGAGATGCATCAAAGAGGGCAGGTGGTAGTGACGATTGCTCCGGTTGGTCTGGCTGCTTGGTGTGCACCATAGAGAGAGCGTGATCTCCTGTGCAAGCACTCGAAGTCTGCTGGCTGCGTCGGACCGTGAGAGCGGTATGGCCTCTTCCTGTGTGTCGTCAAGAGCTGCCCGAGCGGCATTATCGGCGTTTTCATTCCCTATGACGCCGCAGTGACTTGGAAGCCACTGAAACGTCACGTGGTGTCCTTTCTGCTGTGATGTATGGAGTAAGTATCTAATATCGAATACGAGCTGTTCGTATGGCCCGCGACGCAGAGCTGATAGCACAGATTGTAGGGCTGCCTTTGAGTCACTGAAGATTGACCATTGTCGAGGTGACTCCCGATTGACGAAACGAAGTGCCGCACGAAGAGCAGCTAGTTCCGCAGATGTCGATGCCGTTGGGTGGTCAGTCCTGAAGCTAATGGTAATAGCTCTTGCTGGGACAACCACAGCACCGGACGAACACTGGAGGTTTGTGGAACCATCAGTATAGATATGTACACTGTCCGCATACCTCTCGTGTAGATGAAGCAGAGACAGTTGTTTCAGCACAGGTGACGACAGCTCAGATTTTTTCTTGATTCCTGGTACACTGAGATGTACTGTGGGGTTAATAAGACACCAAGGGGGTATCGATGGTTTAGATGCAGCGGTGAAGCCGACGGTACTGAAAACATACGTAGCGTAAGACAAAACTCCACTTTAAAGCAGAAAGCGGCGAGGGCTTCGTCCGGACTGCACAGGGAACCACGTTGCCGCCTTGCATGGATGGGTACAATAGTAAATTTATCGATAAACCCCTGCGTTACATTTGGACGACACTTAAAAACATCACATTGCTGACGAAGCCTTCTTGCAGCGTCGGTCCTCGCTTCCTGCTAGTGGCAGCGTGTGCCTGACTTCACGCACTTGTGAAGTCTGGCGCGGTAACACTGGGACGATATACGAGACCGACAAGACACTCACGCCAACGATTGGCCGACTATTCAGCACAGTGTGTCTCTCAGACGATTTTATCATACGAGGCCTTGAAGACGCAACCGACGAGCGCGAGTTGTCGTACTGCGACGGGATTTCTTGTCGACGGTTCCGATAAAATAAGGGTTCCGACCATCGTTCGACCGAACCCCGCTCGATCGGCCGTCGAATTGATACGATAACGCGATAGCCGCAGCGCCTTCGTTTTTACATATAATTATTCGCGCTCAAAGGGAGTTATAACATGCCTGTGAAGTTGAAATGCACAAGATTCAACTCTCGCAAGCCGTGCGCATGAAGTTTGAGCCAATGTTGATCCTGTTCAGCGAAGGTTAGGCTTGGCGCCGTCGAGTTCGTGCACCCGCTGCCGGCAGATCTGAACTGAAAATTAAGCAGCTAGGATGAAGGAAACTGCGTTTATAGTTCAGTTCTGGCCTTAGCGATTTGAAATAAACTGCTCTTCACTTCGTACGGCGCGTACACAATAAGCTGCAAGCGGGAACAGAGCGCTCTGCCCAACGGCTGTGCCAACATCTGTATACACACGTCACCGTTCCCTTAGGCTGCTGGTCGCATTCGCAACGTAGATGGGTGGGTCTTTACGTGTTGTCATGCTGACACATTTCTTGATTCCTGAGATGTACTGTTTACCTATGCGTCAAACGCGAAACAAAAGGCGGTACATTCGGTGCAGCAGCATAAACAACCGCCTCGCTCAGCCATATATCAACGGTGTCAGCGATGTCATCCGCGTTTTCGCGGGAGAACAACACGGCCTTTAAATGAGCGCTTATGCGAGCACAGTTTTCTCTAATAATGCTTTAGAGAGAGAGAGAGAGAAATTTATTTACAGAAAGGCAGAGAGGTCGGCCTGAGCTGTAATTTGCTCTGGCCTGCTACTCTACACTGGGGAGAAGGGATGGGGAGGAAAAGGGCTGATGGATGATAATGATAAGAGGAGGAGGTGTTTACGGCAGTTTAAACTAGACCATAGGACAACATAAACTGCCGCAGAAGTTGCTGCTATCCGGGAGGCACTTCGATTTCTCTCCAAGGAGCCTCCTCGCGCATGGACGATATTCTGTGATTGCAAACCAGCTCTTCAAACCATTGACTGTGTTCTCAGGCGGGGCCCGTATTATTCAATTGCTATAGAAATCGCAGAGCTTCTCGACCTTGCAAATAGAAATCGCCATATTATCACCTTTCAATGGATACCTTCGCACTGTGGTGTGATAGGGAACGAGCAGGCAGACGCTGAAGCGAAAGCTGCTTTAAATAATGCGACTGAAGTACGCATTCCATTCTCACGGACAGACACAAATGCCCTACTTCGTTGCGTAATACGCAATTGTACGTTGCAGCACTGGACCCAACCAGATCATCAACATCAGTGAGTGCATAAATGGGGCCCAGAAATGACATACCGCATTCCTCACAAGCTCAAAAGAAGCCAATCAAGCATCGTGCACCGGGTACGCCTTGGTGTCGCATTCACGAATCGCGACATACATATGATTGGTTGCAGTGGCATTAGCCCCAATTGTAAATACTGCCAGGTACCAGAAACACTGTAATGCAGTGATTTGTTCTTGTTGGTATGACATCGTGAGGCTTATAGCGCATGAAAAGACAAGGACGAATGAAGCGGGGTGGGTTCCTCGACGCTCACTGCAGGCATTGCAAGTGGGCTGATGCCGGGGCGGATGATGGTGACCGCTCGACGTGTTCTCCAGCATACAGAGACTGCTCTATCGTCGGAAGAGAACGAGGAAGAATAACTCGCGAAATTATCGAAGCAGAAATGATTGACAGGCTCGAGGATAACTGTATTTCGCAACCATCAATTGCCCTTTCCCGCAAAGTGCTAGCTTATCTGCGTAATGGTGTGTAAGGTATTTTTTGTAAACGGCGCATGTATGATGATGTATGCGAAACAGTTGTATATATGTGTGGGTCCTTTGCTCGAAATAAATATTGTTGCAAGTTAGCGCCTGTGTGTGTCACCTCTTCGTTCGTCCTTGTCTTTTCATGCGCTATAAGCCTCACGATACCAGAAACACTTGACCATATATTTTGCGTTTGTCCCGCGTACGCGCAAGAACGACAGAAACTGGTCTCTTCAATTGCAGAAGTCCATAAGAGGCCCCTATCAGACGAGTTTCTTTTAGGTCCTTGGCCCAATGCAAACAGCGCAGCCCTGATAACCAGTGCCGCTTTAGTCTTTTTACAAGCCACTGGGCTAGACGCACGGCTTTAGAGATGCCACAACGTTGTAAAATTGTACATACACACCTCTAATAATGCTTTAGGACACGCGCAAGCTATATATATATATATGATGAAGTTAAAGAAAAGCGAGAATCAGTAATATATATAACAACCCGATATATGTAACAGGATCACGTTTAAGTGGCTCAGCCGCTCATACTGTCTCGTCTCACGGTGAAACAACGCGGCTCAAATGCGCAGAGATGTGTGTTTTATTCTACGTTTTGACATTTCATATCAGCGATGCACTTTTTCCCCAATATTTGACACTAACAACTATCTGTGGCTGTACATGTCGATGTAAACAAGTGCACCACTTTGCTAAATCCGACGCGGAAGGCTGCGCGCTCGAAGACTATTCATTTATGCGAAATGTCCAAAGAATGTGTAAAATGAATTTAAAAAAAGCGAGGTGCAAGTGCAGAAGTCAGTGACAACAAACTCCAAAGCAGCCGCGACGGCAGACGGAACTCAGCGTGCCTTTATGGGCCGCAGTGTAAACAAAACAGCGCACTCAGGCCAGCTCACCCTACATATATAGCAGGTGAATGCTACGTGGCTTCCAGGAACGACATGGTGCCCCGGAAAAGTCGTTAATAATTATTCGCGATCCACGAAACGCACAACCGATGCGCTCAACATGGGCGCAGGTACACAAATCAACCAGCGAAAGCCCCGGCACCCTACCAAAACGTTTCCAGCGGCGTGGGGCAGAGGGCAGCACAGGAAAATGAAAAAGGCGGATTATAGACGTGGCTCGGTTGCGCCAACTGCGCTACGTTGCGCGTAGGCCTCCACTTGCAGATACAATAAGGGGCCCTCGAAAGTATCAAGTGGTACAGGAGCGTAAGAGGGCAAAGGCTCTGCAGAGAGGCGTACGTTTAAAAGCACTTTGTCGAAGACGAATTTGTTGCTGCGTGTAGTGTATGCGACAGCCTGTAGTTCTAATCGCACGTCGTCAGGGTGTCGTCCCCCGCGCCTCTTTGGAGGTCATCGAGCGAGCTTATCCCACGAGGACGTTAGTTCGTTCCGCGTTTGTGCCACGTGCAGCAGGGGAGAAATGCTTTGAATTGACTTGATAATCATGGAGGATGGTTCCTGCCATAATTTTTCACTACACACGCTCTCAGTAGCCTTATAGAATTGAAAACTGAGCAAGTTTCTTGTCTCCTCTGCCTAGAGCCTATAGGCATATGTTGGCTATATTCTAATAAGTCCTAGTTGCTATTCAGCGCGTGTCCTGTACACTTCCTTTTTGGTAGCTTCATGAGCACTGTCAAAATCACAACCTAGACTCCCACTTGCAACTCATAAGCAATTATATGAACCCCAGAAACGCATATAGCCCTCTAGTTTATGACACCACGACTCCGCTTGCTGCAGCATCTCAATCCGGGCATACCATTGCACAGGAGCCACAAAACGTACACGACGGGCTGTCCACACGTCCTAGTCGGTATAGGCGTTCGCGCACCAACACAGATGCAACCCTTAATTTGTGTAACAGTGCTCGAGCACAACGGGGCAAGCCACCACCACAAACACGGGGAGAGAACGATCCGTTGGCAACACGCTGGTCAGGGTGCTGCTTTAGGATGTGTCGGCGTATCAGAATGTGACTGTTTTCAAACATACAAAAAATGTCAGGGCACTTACATTCGTGGTGGGCACAACTTGAAGCGAGGCGATCAGCCTCTTCATTTCCACCGATGCTCACGTGCGAGGATATCCACTGGCAATGAGGGACACTCCACGCGAAGTAATTTTGCCGGAAGTTTCTTTTAATACTGCATAAAATTGGGGTATTGGCATCTTGTTTCAGTCAGTTGAGGGCAGCACGAGAGTCTGTAAGAATGCCGACCTTGGATGCGTTTAATTCTTCGTGCACGTACTTCAGAGCAACATCAATCGCTGCCAGTTCTGCAATTGTTGATGAGGTTGGATGAAGTTCTTTAAACACCCATCTAATATCAGTCAAGAAAGCTTGGGCGTCGCTGCGTAAAGATGCGTCTATGAATACTTTAATATAATCTCCAAGTTTTTCAAATAGGTGGGACTGGGCCAATTAGAATAGTGCCAAAAGAGACTGGCTAGACTATTTGTGTATTTCAGGAATTGACAGATAAATGGGGAAGGAACATTTGTTGCGCTTTTTTGGAGTTGTGAATGAAGTAGTGTCTTCTGAACTGCGAGTAATGTCAACAAACAATGCCGCCATGTTCCCCATGCGAAAGTACAGACGCTGAATCCACCGATTAATGAGTGCTTGGCCATCTGATGCTAACTGATGAGATTATAAAACCCGGTATGACATCAACGACTTACTCCATAACTCCATCAAAACCTCTATGGCTCGACAATAGGACAACCGCGAACATCGGCAAGAGCACCTCTATAGACTTGACGCTTGTTTGCCATTCTGGCTTCTACTTCGACTACGGAGAGACCAGGAAACACTCATCCATCGATTGCGACTCGGATTGGCGCACACTCGCCGATACCTACACAAGATAGGACGAGAACGGGACGCCGACTATGGCGTCTGTCACACTCCCGAGACAATAGACCACATACTATGTGTGTGCCCTTAGTATGCGGCCGAACGAAGGACACTTAAGTGTAGTGTTGACTGGACGCCCGCTCCTTTTCGAAAAAAAAAAGATTTTAGGCAAGTGGAGAAGAGTTGACCATGCCCAACGCCCCATAAAATTACTATTGAACTTTCTTTGTGCGACTGGCTTAGACGGTCGTCTCTAGCACCTGTGAAGAGTGTGAGATGTGTTTGCGTGATAACGTTTTGAGTGAACAAGATTTCTGCTGCGTGTATATCGTCTAGAGCGCACATCCGCGTATTCGAAAACGTGGATATAGACGCTCATTGTGTCACATCATAATCACCTACCACCTACCTCTCCCTGTATCACCCACTTCCTCTTACCCCAGTGAGGAGTACCAGGCTAGAGACACGCTCTTCAGGCCGACCTCTCCTCCTTTATATTCATTAAAATATCCTCCTCCTCCTCCTCCTACCACTTGCATTTGTTATTTGATTGGGCATGGTGATGTATGCCTATGCACTCTGCCAGCGAACTTCGTGTCCTACGAAGTTCCTACGATGCCCATGCGATGTTTATGACATTTAAGTCCAATACCTATAGGTTTGTGCGTACTCAACACCTCGCGTGCGTAACGCCCCCGACGACACAGTATTTAGCGGTGGGATCTGCTTAAAAAGCTTAATTTAACCGTACCGCCCTTCATTTAAGTTACGTTTGCAAAACATAACTGCTTCTTCTTACGGTTTCGCATAAACACCTTGTATATCTGCGTTTGACGGAATTCAATTCCATATTTGATAATTCGCCCAATTTGTTGTTTTTTTCAGGCGCAGCCGATACAAACAAACCACTAGGCAAGAACATGACATGTATTTGGAAGTCATAAACTCGGTTTCGTAAACACTAGTGCCAACACGAAAATTTACACAAACAGATTCAGCTGTCACGGTAAAATTCTGTGCGCTCCTGGATAGTCACTCGGCATTCGAGACACAGCCGTTATTATTGTACACACCAGTAATGCTTCTTACGTCGGAAATGTATCCACAAATTTCAAGAAAAAACGGAAAAACTATATCAGCACATGCGCTACTTCATTAGTCATGGGGAGCGTTTCTATGCTTTCTACTCTCCTGAACGCTGAACTGAACCATCTTTCTCGGATCATTTTTCATAGTCAGTGTCAAAGAACGTTCTGCGCTCAGCTTGAAAAGTACACTTACTTACACGTCAAAACATTAGAATATAAATGCAGAAAAGTAGGCGGAGGAGAGTGGAGCGGTTTACGATAGGAAGCGTTCTTGAGTAGCTCGCAAAAGGAGTTGTCACAATGATTACCATCAATCATGCGAAAACTACGCTTCAAGAGAAGGTGAAATAAAGATAACCTAAACATTCCGTCGAGAGAGAACGAACGCGACTGGAAATAGGCGCATCCGAGGGTGTTTTATGATATTGCTATCGCGCACGAAGACGCAAGTGCAAAAAAAGCGAGGTGTAAGGTTCGTGGTCTGTGAATGTCACGTGACAGTGTGTGGCAGTGTCGGGCGTAAACAGGCAGCTATGGCGACAGACATGAAGGCTAGAATCTCTTCAACCCTTTGTTAAATTGAGCAAGAAAGAAAAAGAGCGTACCTTCGACGAGTGATGTATAAAAGCCGACACGCTTGACCCGCTCATCAGATTTCTACGATCGCCGACTGTGTTCGCCGCTGTCTTTGCGTTTTGAATGTCACTTGCTTTTGCGGGCACAATTTCGCACAATAAAAAGTTAGTTGCGTCATTCACAGTTTGCGACTGTTTTATTCACCGTCAATACTACGTGAGAATATTTACTATTGGTTTTCTAAATTTTCGCACCAAGAAAAAAGCCAGTTTTTTTTTTTTTTTTCCTTGGTGCCAGAGTTTATACCCTGATTAATACAACGTGTTCACTACAGCAGGCAAGATGCCCTGCAACTCTGGTGACTTCTATTGCTGTATACATTCTTTTGTTCAAAAAATAAGTTCGGCGTTCCAAAGTGGCCCGTAGACAAAAGAATAAGAGGAACGCTAGATGTGGGGCATACTACTCCTAGAGTTATGATGAAAAAGTTGATTTGGCCTTCCGTGCGTAAGTATACCTTGCCCTTTCAGTGAATATTTGTGCTCTTTCGCTTACATACGAAAGTTTACATTTTTGTGTTGCAGATGCTTTCTGACGGAGATTATGACTGACGTCACCACCAAGTACGCCTGCCGCAGTAGGTGTACCAAAGAATATCTTGCGTAACCGCAGTACTCAACCTGAAAGCTCTGCTTATTTTTCCACTCCGGTACGAAACCAAAAAAAAAAAGAAATGTGTGGGAACCATCGATGATGATTGTCATTGCATGCGATCAATATCCGTACGCTTCTACGAAGCTTATCGCTTTATTAATGGAATAATCCACCCAAAGATCTATATTTGTATCAGTGAGAATGTTTTCGCAGAGTTTTACCAGCGAACTCTGCGGAGGTTGGCCCGCATAGCGTAGACCAGAAACTGCGCCTGGCGATGACGTCGCCGCGCGTTGCCTAGCAACCACTTGGCGCAGCTGCGCCTCGCTCCGCCGACGCACCACCACGCCGAGCTGCTACGACCGCGCACCGGCTCCGTCCAGACATGACGTCACTTGGCGTCGCCTAGCAACCACATGTGCCTCGCTTCACCTAGAGATGTCAACGCTTCGCCAGGCCGTGTCTTGAAGCGCGTCGTGCGGCCAAGCGCGAATCTGCGCGTCGGCAGCGAGTCGATACGGAATACCGTGCCGAAGCTGCAGCCGAGAAGAGGCGTCGTCGAGTCGAAGATCCCGTGTTTCGAGAACGAGAGCGCGAGAGTCTGCGTTTGAGTATCCAGCGTCGTCGGGATAGCAACTCTGGCTGTAGCTTGGTCGATCACAAGCTCCACCACTAGTGGAAGCTGCGCTCACTTTAATAAATTTTATTCCATAATTCTGTTGAGAGCAGAGTCATTAACCATCAGATACGTGGGATAGTATAGGTGGCTATACCTTATAGGCTGATTTGCCATATGTGTGTTGTCTTCAGCAGTGTGAGCGCCTGCCTGGAAGTCAACTATAATCTTTTTTGTGCCGCCGCCTACGAGCAGAAAAGAGAAGTACTGCATTATGACACTAACGCGCACCGACAGTGAACGCTTCGGTGGTCTCAGCACTCCGACGCCTCGATGCCAGCATTCGAAGGGACGCTGGCATCAAGAAGCACTACCAACGCCAGGTGGCGTTCACCGTACTCAGCACAGCGGAGCGTGGCCTCCGCAATTAGCTCTGAAAATGTTTCTGAAGTTGATCGCGGAGGCTGCAATTACGACGCGCTGTACGCGCTGATTTGACTCGGTGACGATTCAGTTACGTGCTTTGTCTTGCGCGTTGTATTAGTGTGTCAGTTACGTGCTTCGTCTTTCGCGTTGTGCTAGCGTGTGCAGCGTAGTGAAGCTTCCATATGCACGACGGTTGCTCATGGTCATCGACGTTGGTAGTCGTGATGTAGGAGACGTGCCACCAGGCGTCAGCGTGGGTGCATCAACGCCTAAGGGCGGTTTAGCCACAAAACACCAATAGACGTTATATATTTTCATCGCTGGATCCCTCTTCAGCACTCGCCACTGGGAGAGAGGTCGCTGGGAGAAGAGGAGGGTTGCGCTCCTAAGCGCTCCGTGACAGCCATCTAAACCTTCAGACGCCCCAAAGCCCTTGGGCGACAGCAGGTGCCTCTCGAAGAGCTATAGACCCTTTTCGTGGAGCATTTTGCTTTGGAGGAATTAATGTGCCGAAGCATTAGGAATGGCGACTACACCAACAGCACACGAACGTTCGAAGCTGAACGTTTCGTGACGGTCCGCCGAGTAAGCGAGTGATTAGCGATAATACGTTTTTGCCACAAGCTATGAAAAATACAAAACATCTACGTTCCAAGTCTTGTGCGCAGCAAAAACAAATCTATCGCAACTAAGTACACACACGAGCGATTAGGAAGAGAATAAACAATCAGGAACTGACCACACCGAGGAATTTTACCCAATCAGAAACATGACATGCCACTGATTCGAAGCGTTTGTAAATAAAATCTGAAGATCAAAACAGACCTGATCTTGATTTAATTCATCACAAGCTGAATGTTTGGACAACTTGGAATACATTTCTAGCGCCGCTTTAGTACAAGCATTGTATGCGCTGCTCGCGCCGTTTGGGCAAGGCGTAATGAGCGTAATGAGCTCCGAAAGCGCTTACATCCCAACACCCCGGCTGCCCATATAGTTAAGCATTTCTTATTGTTATCAACTCGATGGCCCTTACAATGTGTATTAATTTATTCACTCAAGATTTGACGTATTCATGATCAATTAAGATTTGTCAAAAACCTTACTGTACTGCTATGTATGTCTACTCCTATGTTGCACTGCCATCATTGAATTTTTTGTCTCTAATGCTGGTGCGTTTTGTTTGTTTACGAATCATTTGCGGCCTTGTTTTTTTTTTTTTTGTGCGTGTGAATATTTGATTCGTGCTTGTAACTGTACACCCACCCTGTGAAAATCTCTTCCTGGGCTTGCAGTATCAATCAATAAATAAATCTAAGTAGGAAATAGAGAGAGGTAGTGGTCACCGGTCGCAGTCCTTGGTATCTATGTACCTTACTATAAGCGCAAACAGTCTTCTTAGGAAACATCATTTATTATAGTCCGTGATTTACACATGCTCGTCACATATCATTGCATTGACTGAAACGTGGCTGTCAGCACCCCAATATTTTTCATAATGCTGATAATTTCGCGGCATATCGTTGTGACCGAAGTTATAGGGACGAGGAGAGGATCATGTTGCAGTAGCATCCGTCTTTGCATCTTCTCTGGTTCCCATTCAATCTGATTTGTAAACTGTTAGGACTGCCGTTACCTTTGATAATCGTAAAATAATTATTGGTATGCGTGGTATCACTCTCCTTTCTGGTCTCCTTCCTTAGTGCTTGAATCGCGTGGTGCAAACAATATAGTTCTCACACGGTTGTCTCCAACGCCCATCTGCTTGCTTAGCTACGTAATCCTTCCAAACATATCGCGCAAAATCATGCACCTGGTTTATCGCCATTTAATGGGTAATCATTCACTGAATATCTGCTTCGAGCCTGCCATGCATGACATGCATAGCCATGGTGACAGTACTACTCTCCCATACATATTTATCGAAATGGCGCGGTACTCTTTTGTTAGTTATCTTATTATCCCTTTTCAAAATAAAGATTTTTTTTTCATTCATTACCAGGGCGATAGCGTAGGAAAGAGACAAGGAAAAGGAAGAAAACAGCGCCCTACATTTTTCGTGCTGTTTTCTTTTTTTTCATGTCTTGCGCCATCGTCGTAATTATTACCAAATAGCACGATTGACACTTTTGTCTGTAATTATTTTAATTATAATTAATTTATTGAAGTGTTAAATTGTTTGAAGGAGAATGTAAAGCTATTCTCCAACGTTAGGTTGTTCTCTTAGTCATTACAGGTGATACATTTCCTACTTATTCCCATGGTGGTAAGATAAGTTGCACTGTGCGCTGAACACATCAAGTGCACGCACGCACACATGGAAACAAGAATGAAAGTTCACTCATCAGCCCTACCAACAATACCTTCCAGCTTTTTTTTTCTTTTTGCATCAGCGTAATGTCCGTAAAATTGCGCTTCTATGAGCCGCTGCTGGCTTCAATATCTTCATGAATGTCAGGAAATTGAAACGCTGTTTGCCTTCCTGCGCTAATTCCGCGGTCATCGGGGAATTGTAATGAGACCGTTGAACCAGCCTGGCCAGACGGATATGCCTATGTTACGCGTGCGCGTAATATAACTCGCCGAATAAATATTTGAAATACCTTTGTTTGCAGTACGAAAACTTCATTATCCCAACCACACAATGCGAGGGCTAACACCGTCGCCGTCCGTTGCGGCTTCCTGTGTCAGCTTTGCCCCGTTTCTCTACGTCTCTTACAAACGGCTTCATTATGCCCGCGAAAGCTTCTACCAGCGTTTTCTTCCTTAGTTTTTTTTTTCTTTTTTTTCTTTGAGTCATCGTATGCCGCGATATGGCTGATGAATTCAGCTGCGGATTTCGTTTTTTTTTTCATATTGGCACTACGATTGCAGCAAGCTTTAGGCGAGGTCACGCTTCGTCTCGCATTTACCATAGAGTTCCATTTCTCGCCGACGTAGCACGCTGTCCACTCTCGCAGAGCATGCAATGTTTCGCCGAGCACGCCGAGTTTCATACAAGATCTTACAATGGACATGATCAAATACCAAATTATTAATAATTACGGGAGCGTATAACTAATACCCATAGGGAAATAAAAGCAGGATAAAACTTGTGGCTTTGAAAGTTCCGCCACACCTACCCACTTGAAACATAAAAAAAATGCAGATCTAACGCACATGGGGAAATCTACGGAAAGCTGTAGTCAAGCGGCTTACATTAAATTGTATACAACTAACGGCGATGCGCCAAATTACGTTTACTTTCATCCTATGCCGCGTGCACCTCATAGTTATCCACGTTTATAGTTATGAGTCATAAATTTATGATCAGTTTCGACGTCCTTCATAACTATACTGACAAATTTTTAAGCTCATGTACTACACCCCTCACACGCTATGCCAAAATGCAACCGCCAAGTCAAATGAACGTACAGTATGAGACGTCTACGCAGAGGTGTGACGAAAACGTAGGCGGTGTGTGACGATGCCGCTTGTCAAGGGCAGGATGGCGATAGCAATTGCGTGCACAGAAAAGTGCGGCACATGAGCTGCATTTAGGTTTTTTTTGTTTTTTTTTTCACCTCATGTGTAACTTTGGCCCATACTCATTCTGAAGGATTGGCCAAGAATAAGCGCACACCCAGTGGCACATTTAACAAATGGGTGAATCAAGTAAGTCCAGGAAAATGTCGAATATTTGCTATTCGATTAAAATTTCGATGTGCTTCAGAGATACCAATGAGCCGACATTATACCGGGTGTTTCAGCGAACTGGACTTGACTGGAAAAACTTTTTTAGGTCCTGCAGGATGCTCAAAACGCTTTGAATAATTTTTAAAGTTTACCTGTAGTAGAGAGCACAATTCTAGTTCATGAGCTGGTCTACCCGAAGAGGCGGACATTACTTGCGCAAAAAATGTAAATGCTTAATCGAATAATTAACAAAGAATTATTATAAAATTTTGAACTAATTACCATATGGCCCATAATGCAATTTACAAATTCTAGTCGTGGAGTTCGCAAGGCAGATCCACTTGAAACGAATTCTCAGGATGACACCAGTTTCGACACATTAGTTCCCGAACTTTGCGGACAAATGCATTGGCGTTCCAGTTACCTTCTCAACAAATCGTCGTTTTATGCGTTGAAACACATAAGTGAAACGATTCAACGCCAGTGCGATTCGTTTACCGCCCTCTTAAGCATTCCATCTCAAGCAGCAAGAGCAGGGCTGACATCGTCAGCTTACACTCAACTATCTCTCTCTCGTTTAATATCACGAAGCAACAATGATTTACTATGAGAGGGACCGCAGTTAAGGGCTCTGGATTCATTTTGGTCCCTTTAAGCCCTTTTGTAAGACTGGGAATGAAAGCAAGGTTGATTTTGTAATAGTAAGCACCACGTGATGACTTGCGATTGGAAAATGAAAAAAAAAAAAAATGTCACAGTTTCGCCCTAAGGGCGAAGCAATGAATGCGATAGCAACACAGCAATGTCATACGAAGTAAGGTGAGCGGCTTTGGTAGCAACAACACGCAGAACTGTTGTCGACGCCATCGGCGTTTTGCCCGCGTTAGCTCAAATGCGTGCGGCGTTGGTGACTGTTGCCGGAGCCTCTGATATAAATAGGCACTTGGTGCCGCAGCTAAACGTCGCCTCCCTTCCCTCCCCCTCCCCCACGGGCTCTCGCGCGTCTGAAGAAGGCGCGTTTGCTCTACATATATGGTGATTGTAAAGGAGAAAAGAG